>NC_088183.1:13423787-13726818 GCF_028769735.1 Zonotrichia leucophrys gambelii
TCTAAAAACCCCTCTGGGAAATGGGTGCTGTGGGGGTTTTCCAGAGTGAAATTGAGACCATGGCATCCCCACCTGGCAGGCCAGGGGTTGTGGGGGTTTGAGGGTTTGTGCTGGCCCAGTCAAAGCCAGGCAGGCAGCAGAGCCTAGGAACCTCCAGTGCTATGGAGCATGGCCAATGTACCTCCAGGCTGAGGTATAAAAAAAATCTGAAGAGTAAGAAAATGGTTTTTAAGTGCTTTTGCCTTAAAATGTGTTCTTGGCTTTCCCTTTATCTCTCTTCTTTTTTCTTTTTCTTAAATGAATACTGTTCTGAAGAAGCAGATTTTGGGAGCATTGTGCTGGGAACAAAAGGATTCTTTCAAAGACTTGTTGCTCAATCTTGTTTACAGGATTTTTCTTTTCCTGAAGCCTTTTAAAGTCTTCTCAATTATTCTCTTCCCTAATGTATTCATATTTGCTGGGATAAAACTTGCTCTATTTTGAGGAGGACTGCACCAAGTGCAGCTCTTCCCAGAGTTTTCTGGGTTAGCTGAGAAAACTGGCAATGGCATTGTTTCCCCTGTGCCCTCCCATTCTCACCATGACTCCTGCTGCTTTCTCTCTCTCTCCTCTGGGTCAGGGCTGCTGCTGCTTTCCCCTTGACCTCCCAGTTCTGCCCTTCCTGACAGCCCAGCCAGGCACTCACAGTGAAATCTGAATGATCAAGGTTGAGTCTAAACTTGGGCTTGAGAGCACATTTTCCTTCCAGCATCTCCTGTTCCAGCATAATTTCCGTGTGCTGTGACTTCTGAGGTGCCCTGCCTTTCCTGCCAGGTGTGTCACACACACCTGGGTGGGCGAGGAACAATTGTACTTGTCCATGTGGCATTAATAATTATGATCATAATCATCTCTGGGAATACATTAATGTTGTTTCCTTACATATGCATTAGGTTAACACTTAGCTAAATAATCATAATTAGCAACTTGGAAATTTTGTGCAAGCATTAGTTATTAAACCCTTCAATGAGTCCTGTGAGGTATCATTACCACCATTATATAAACTGAAAAAATTGACCACATCAAAGATAATTGTCTTTCCCAAGACCCAGCAATGAATCTCAAACTGAGATGTGATTTCATCTCCAAGGCTCTGTTTCAGCCATGGATTTTGCATGCTTTAAAACACTGACTCCCAGGAGTTCAATGTAACTTGTCTGAACAATAAAAAATATTGTTTATATTCTATTTTCTAGACATCATAGAAGAAAGAAGTTGTCAGTACTAGCCCTGTGGTTTTTTGGGGGGATCCCTACTGCAAATAAAAAAATATTTTGGGGAATTTAGGATGGCTTCTGTATAACTCTATTAGTAGTTGTAACCTTAGGTGTTGTTTTCTACTTTGAAATAGAATTACTGAAGCAAGATATTACCTGAAAAATGGCAAGCTCTGCTAGAATGCTGTTGAAAGTTAACCCAAATGGCACAGAAATGTCATACATAGCTGATTATAATCATGCTTCTGTGTAGATGTTATTTTTGTATATTGCTCTGGTCTGTTTATAACCATTAAGAAGGGAATTATGCACAGTAATGTGTCTAGATTCCAAGGAAGTTATTTGGCCTGTACATTATGATTTTTATTTGTTGCTTGGCTGCAGGACAGCATATGGAGTCATTATCCACTTAATAACTGAAATAGCTGCAGCCTCCCTTCCCCCTGGTGAGCGTGGGGCTGGGAGGAGGCAGCATCTGCCACCTGTGCAGACAGGCTGCGAGGGGCAGGGTCACTCAGGGCTCCCCTCTCTGCCTTTTCCAACAAGAATTCTTTGCTTGTGGGCTTTCCTGTTGGGTTTTTAAGTTTTTCTTAATTTTTTTTTCTACCTGGAATATCAATTTGGTGGGAAGGTGTAGGCGCTGCTGTGGGAATGTCTCTTTGCACCGGTACAGAGCTCACTCCCTCCTGCCCTTTGTGGCCCACCAGGGCCAGGGACAGTGAGACACGTTTGAGTTCTGGGAAATTCGTGTGCCAAATGTGAAAGATGCAGCTGGGGAGAGGAGTTTGATGTACTTTGAGGCCACAGAGGAACTGGCTGAGTTAAGATGCCAAGGTACTGATTTGCTTTCAGATTGAAACAGTCACATCTCGAATGTGGTCCTTCTAGCCAGAGCAAAAGTATTTCCATGTTTGCATATTGTTCTTTGGAATGTGTACTGATTCTGCATGTCCCTGTCTCCCTCTGTTGTTCAATTTCCTACTCTTTTTTGTGTGCTTTTTAATGGCTTTTTTTTGGTCTTCCTGAATTGTAACCAAGTTCCTTATGGGCAAGTAAATTGTAATAAGATTTTATTTGATTATAACTTCAAGTGTTCAGCTTGGGCTCATGTAAAAGGTGGCTTGTTTTTTATGGGCTTTTTTTTTTTCATTCAGCAGCAGTGTAGCTAAAAATTCACTGGAATCCTGTGTTTTAAATTGTCAATCTAAACTGAAAACTTTAGTCCTTAATTGCTCTCATTACTAGCAGCCATCAGCTCTGCTCATTTTGGGTTTTATGCATGAGCTAAGCCTATAGTTTATACCTGGGTCTCTGAGAAAATAAAGTATCTGTTTCTCCAGGCACCTACAGCATCAGCCTTGTCATGCTGATGACTGTGGCGAGACAGCCTTGCCATGAGTGCCGGCCCTTTGGCATCTCTGTGCTCGGCGAGCGCAGCCGGGCTGCTCCGGTATTCACCGCACATCGCAGCCGCAGTGCTTTCCGAAGGATCCCCGCTCTGCCCTGGCTGGAGCAGTGTCTGTGCTCAGCCGCTGTCAGTCCTGCTTTGCATCAGCCCCGCTGCTCTCCGCGGCTCCGCAGGGCCGGCCGGTGCTGCCCGCGGCGTTCCGGGGCTGCCCTGGCTGTTCCGGGGCTCTGCCGCGCCGCTCCCCGGACCAGAGCAGCCATCTCCGCTGCTTCCAAAGAGAATCCGTGTGCCGGGCCCCCGGGCAGGGGTACCGCCGCTCAGTGCCGTCCCGAGCGCCCCGGGTGCGGTTCGTGCATGCGGGGACAGCGCCCGCGCATCCCCCGGTCCGTGCGTATCCTCTGGTCCCGCGGATCTCCCGTCCGTGCGCATCCCCCGTCCCGAGCGCCCCGGGTGCGGTTCGTCCGTGCGGGCGCATCTCCCCGGTCCCTCGCATCCCCCATCCCCTGGATCTCCCGGTCTCTCGCATCCCTCGCAGGTCCGGGGGCACCGCCCGCTCCCCGAGGGCCGTGTGGCCGCCGTTCGGGGCCGGGAGGAGATGAACCGAGGGAGCGGCTCCGCTTCGCTCCGCTCAGCCCTCGGGGGCCGAACTTCAGGGGAAAAGGGAAGCAGCAACAACGATTCTTCCCTTTCCCCAGCAAAGGCAACAGAAAGTGTTCAGCTTGGGCTCATGCAAAAGGTGATTTGTTTGCCCAAAAGGTGGTTTGTTGTTGCTCAACCAACAAAAAAACCTCTATCAGAAGGTGTGCGCCTGCTCACGGGAGGGGGATTGAAATCAGATGATCTTTAAGGTCCTGTCCAACCCAAACCATTCTGTGATTATATGGGGAACCCCCCCCCCCCAGCCAGAACTAAACTGGGAATTTGTCTTCTCCTCACTTTTCTCTCCAGGCAGCAGCTGGGCTGGGCAGGGGGAGAAGGGAGCACTGGGTGCCTGTGTCCCATCACCTTTGTGTGGAGAGACTCGGGCTGCAAAGAGCCCAGCTTTAAGCAAATGCTGCATTGGGGACAAACGTCCCTGAGTGAACCCCCAGTCTGCCATCCCTCGGTGTGGATGCCACCTGTCCTGCCGAGTGTTAAACTCGGTTTAAATGGTTTTGGGGCCATGCACTCTCAGTAGCTGAATAGCTCGAGCAGTGGCATCCTCCTTATTTGCCGTTTCAGTAAATATCTCACCTCATAACAAAACTTGTAACCGTGTTACAGGGTCAGTGAGTGTGCAGCTCTGGTTTGGCAGGCTGAGCCTCCCTGCTGACCCTGCTGGCAGAGGCATGTCCCTGGGGCACCTCTGGGCAGTCATCTCGGCAAGGAGAGCTTCCTCAGAGTGTGACACAGCAGAGTGCTTGGGTGTTTGGCTAATTCTGTGAGCTGCTTTGAGCCCTGCAGAGAAAGCCTTAGAGCTGGTACTGCAGTAGCTGCCCTACCTGCAGGTACCAGGGCTGTGTGCCTGGGCAGGAGGTGCCTGCAGCCTCTGATGGACACAGCTGGGCAGTGGGGAAGGGCTGAGGTGTCCCTGCCCTGGTGTCCCTGCAGTCATTGCAGTCCCTGGGCCAGCTCACGGGGGCACAGCTAATGGGCCACAGGTGTGGGCACTTTGCAGCTCTGCACCCTGAGCTGGTCTGTGCTGCCCAAATGCCTCAGGGTCACCATCATAGCCAGAGTTACACGAGGGTGGTACAAGGCCCCAGAAATGCAAGGCTGTCTGCTGCTTTTCCATGGATGTCCTTTCAATGCTGAAAGTAAGAAAAATGCTTGTGTCTTTTCTGTTGGATGGGTTATCCAGGACTAAAAGTTTCCTCCTGATATTCTTATGGTAAACATTTTATCTTGTGGAGTTTAAGCATCAGCAGATGTTGGAAGTATTTAAATAACATCCTTTCACTGTTCTTAAAGGACCTCTTGATAAACATAAATAAATATTTCCATTCTGGTGAATACCAGAACATGCATTGGAACTATTTAGGCCTTGGCTCAGACATTACTTATGATGTTACAATGGGTTTAGCTAATTCTTAACACACTGAGAAGCGTTTTGAAAATGAAATTCACAGTACTATGTGCTTCTTCACACATTTAGTTTCTTTGTCGCGAACATGTATTGGTTGATGACAATTAATAGTCTGTGAATTTGGCTGACAGCAAACCTGTTAGTTGAAACAAAAACTAGATGCTATTGGAGTGATAAGGGCAACAGAATGGTGATATTATGCTTTATGATTTATGCTTTGTCTGGCTTCACTCATATCCTTTATGCTAAAAACCCCCAAAACAGCAACAGCATGGTATTGCTTTACGTTATTATAGTTACTTTGAAACCTTAATCAGCAGAAAAATCTATAATGAATAAGGTTATATAAAATTTCATCAGGGATCCATGTGTTTCTCCATTGAGTTCAACAAGCACAGTTTAAATGGAGATGAAAAGAAAACAGGAGGTACATGGAAAGAGGAAATGGAAGTTATTAGACAATTTGATCACCATCAGATTGCTTGTCTGCTTTGTTGCTTGGGTTTGTTGTGTGTTTGAGCTTGTTGTTGTGGATATTTTTTTGGTTTTGGGTTTTTTTAAGCAAAATTACACCACTTAATTGTTGTGATTTTGGTGTTCACTAAGATGCGCACCTTCTGGGAAGTGTGCATGGTGACTCTGTCACGTTGTACAGTGTAGTTATTATCTATTCCTGGCAGCTTCCAGAGGGGTTTTTTTTAGGTATTCAGAACCTGAAGTTGCACCATTTTATCCCAGATTTCATAAGCAAGGGTGAGGTAATTGTCAAAGAGCGTTGGCTGTTAAGGAAAGTTTTGAATTGCGTCCGTGACTGTAACAGGAGAGAGCACGTCAAAAATGACAATGCCAGTAATAAACTGACTGGGTGAAAAATAGTAAAGGTAAAAATAGTTCTCTCTTCTTTTTGTGTTAATTACTTTTTCACTTTGTCAGAAACTGTTTGTGAGAAAGCTTTTGCTTTAATGAGTCTGTCTTCATAAAGTTGAAGAACATTTCAAATAACAGCCAGATAGTTCACCCATGCTCTTAGTCAGCTGTATGAAAGATGTGGCGCAGTCTCAATTGAGTTTCCATGGAATCAAAATCTGTATGTTCTTAACAAAAAAAAATCTAGGGGAAAAAAAAGCATGTTATTATTAAATTGGGATCATTCTTAAATATAGTATATTACTTATTGATAATTTTAAGAGAATTAATATGTCTAAAAAGCCATATCTTGCTATTTATAATCTGATCTGGTTGCATTTGAGAACTGTGAAACAGTTAACATAAAATCAGACATTAAATGTGCATTTAAATATTTTTTTCACATTTTAATCATCTGTAATGTAATGTCATACTCACTTTTTATAGCATTTTTAATATGCATATGCTTTTTTGAACACTTCTGTTATTTTTTAACAATTTACTAAAAATACTATATCTTAAAGTTCTGAAGGGTCAATCACATCAAGCTCTTGCTGTTCTCAACATTCTAATCAGCACTTCACATTTACCAATTTTATTTCCTTTTGCTTCAGTGCACTTTCTTAGGGGTATAACAGGGATAAAGGCAGGAACAGCTTTTGTGGTTGATACCACAGGTTTGCCAAAAACAGTGTCCTGTGTCTGATGAGAGCTGAGGAAATGCCAAATTAAGGTTGCTTTTTATGCCATGTCAACCCTTGTTGGTGGAATTTTCCTCCATGTGCTGTTCCAAACCAGATGGGGAATAAACCAAACTTTCCTGACCCTGCCTCCCCTTTTTCTTATCAACTCACTGGCTTGAGTCATAGTCTAGATGCAGCATGGAGGTGTTTAATAAAAGGAGCTTTTGATTCCTGTGGCAAGTAGCTTTTGGTTTGAGATAAGTGGAATTTTAGGTGTTCTGTTATGGTATACAAGTCCTCTTGATCATTACATGGAAAAACTTGAAGCAGTTAATGAATTGTCAGGTGTTACTAATAGGGTGTAGACCTAATCCTGTAAGACCTCTGTGCTATAAATATAGTGGAAAAAGTGGAGTTCTGGTACAAAAATTGTGGATCAGGACACAAGTAAACAGGAGCAAGTTTGAAAAATATAAGACCTTTGTTACCGTTTTTCATTTCCTCTGTAGTGTCCTGTATTAGAGAGCCAATTTTGTGTTTTCATCTTACAACTTTACTCTGAAAATAAAAACTTAGTAATTTATAAAATACTCATTCTGAAAATAAAATGTCTTCCTTGCCTCCGTTTTTGGTCATCTCTTGCAGTCTTTTGGCATCCTTGGCTCATGGCATGAATAAAACTTGGCTCCAGCAGGGCAGCAGGTCTTTGTATCCTGACATAAAAGCAAACAATTTTAAAAGGTTTAGAGACTTGGTTCTGTGCTTCCACATTTGCAAGGAAATGTGCTTGTGTCAAGATCAGCTGACAAAAAAGAAAAAGAAGAGTTTTTTCATTGCCTGGTTGTAAGGCAATGACAGCAGTGGCCTTCTAATTTGTTGACGTCCTTCTGCTTTTTGCCATCTGTATCATAGGTGTAGCAAAGCAGTGTCTATAGAGGCTGGAATTGAATTCACAGCAGAAATAATCTCAGAATAGAAGTCAGCCTGAATATAGGTCAAGTTAGTGCACAGGAAACCAACACATCTTCAAAGCTGTGGCTCAGAGAGTGCTCAAGGGTATACTTAAGGTATGAATGTTGCATATTAAATTCAGGGGACTGGGCAGTAAAACTGGGCTTTGTTCGGTTTCTAAGTGTGTTGCCCTGTGCTCTGACATAAATTGTGCACTCAGTGAAGCTGTGTGCTCTGTTGTCTCAGCGTAGATTTGTATTTCATGTAGAGAACTTAAATTACCTGGTAGTGAAGAACATGCTTTAGGAGCCTCACAGCGCTCTCCTGGAAGCCAGCCTTTGTCTTTGCAGGCAGAACCTGCCTACAGAGCATGGAGGAGCTCTCAGCCTGTGGCAGGAAGAAATTAGGCACACCTGAACCTTGCAGGTAAATTATTCTTTCCATCCCTAATGCTAATTGAGGCACAGGAGGTTCACCTGAACTGGCTGCTGTTCAGGCACAGATGAATTGGTTTACTGCTGGTTTAAACAATGTAAATCTTCTGTGGGAGATACTTCAGGAATTGTTTGAGCTACTGAGGATTCTTGAAAGGCCTCAGCATGTGACTGTAATTGGAGAAAAATTCTAAATGGAAATGTATGAAGCAGACAACAAGTTGGTTCTACAGAAGTCTGATTCTTGAAATGTCATTTTAATGCGTATTCCTCTATGGTTTTACAAATAAATACAAGGGTGTGGTGGAATTACATGTCCTTTGAAAATTCTGTACCCAAATAGTCAAGAACATACTGATTATCTTCTATTTTAGTACTTTAGCAGAATTTATAGAAGTACTGATTTCCATTCATTCATGAAATGATTGGTTTCAAAACATATTAACACTTATTTATATGGAATATAGAAAACTAGAAATTAACTATGTAAATAAAATAATAACTTAGGTATTAGTTATTATCACTTACTGAGTAGACAATGATAGGAATCAAAGATTATTTTCAGTAGCCATTAGGAAATCTGCATGAGTCATTACAAGCTGCTTTTGCTGGGGTTTTCTTTTTGTTTCCTTTTCAGAACACTTGGCTATCCCTTCTGTCATGTAACACAGGCAGTTGTAGATCAATTTGTTCAACCATGCATATAGTGAGTAAGGTTGTACTGTTTGGACCAAATGGAGGTCATAAACAGTTTTAATTTATAATGATGCTATCACATGTATTCGGTTATGCTCAAAAAGCAGAGTTTAAGTGGTTTTATTATTCATAGCAGCAATAGCATCACAGTTTTTCTTCACCCTGCCAGGATGCTGTAGCTTAGGCTTGTGCAAGGTCTTTATTTTGTGCCTCTCACCACTAAAATTATGTCTGATCCTGATGCTTCTTTTACCACACCAACTGCATGTCTCATTGTAAACTGGGTGCTGGGAAGTTAAATTTAGGCAATTTAAGACACAAGGGATTTTCTTGCATGCTCTGCCTTCCTTCTAGCCCTTGTGCTCCTCCTGTATTCCCTCTGAGCAGTGAACAGATCCATTCTAGGGAATGGAGGCTGGGGAGAGATGAAGGGCCACCCTCTGCCCTTACAATTTTATAGTGCTTGTGGTGCTAGAGATCCACAGGTATTATTGAAACAGGGTTTTGGGAGATGAGGGGGCTACATTTTATTAAACCAACAGATGCAACTGGGGGGAAAAACAAATACATGCTCTCAGAGACAGTCTGTCTTCAGGTCTGAAACAGAGGAAACAAAACCAAAAGGCTGGAAAAATTAATGTTGTGTTTGTGTCACCCAAATAGATAATTGGCAAAGAAAGTCTTTGCTAGATGTAAAATAGAAAAGGATATTGCTAAGAGAACGTGGTCACTGGCCCTTCTGCATAACCAGAGCTTTTCCTTCATCTCTAAAGGACCTGCAATGAGTGTTTCTGGCCAGGAGTCCCTGTGATGGGTGTGGGAGCTCTCCCAGCCATTTGCCAGGTTGTTTTCCCATCTTGTGCTGTGTGATGCCCCATGTGAGGCCATGTCTTTTGCTGAGGCTTGCTGGGGCTGGATTCAGCACCAGTGAAACACAGCAGTGTGGTGGATGTTGTAAAATTGTTCTGTTCCTCCAGAAGTTTGGGGTCACTGAGGGTGTGTTTGCATGTGGACTAAAACACACAGCAGAGCTATCCAGATTGCTGGCAGAGCAGACAAGTATGGTACCAAGAGGTTTTCTGTGATTAAACTCAAACCTGGCTTCGTCAGGTAAGATTGAGGGGAAAGCTCTGGTTTAGTTATTTTCTCTGTAATGGTGAAAGTGTAAGAAAAGGTCTGGAAATCAGCTATTTATATCTCTGCACAAAATGGCATTGCTAGTACATTTCTGTGTGTAGTTATTTTGTAATGGTGTGGTGCTGGTCTGCTCCTGCAGTACTGCTTGAGGAAGCTTAAGTGGAAGCACATTTAAGAGCAGTAAAATAGAGTTTTCTCACTCATGTTCGTCAAAGCCTTGCCTGTCTTATGGAAATGTGGCTGATTTATAGAGTAACTTCCATAGGAGAATGACTTGCCTTGCTCACTGGAGCTGTAAGGAGTCAAGCACTTCAGTGTCCAAACACTTTTAGTTTGAACACAAGGTCAGTTCTTATAGAAAACAGTTTATTTTCTTCAATGTATAAGCTCATGCTTGGTTTTAGCCATGCAGCCTTATGCCTTTCATGGAAACAAACAAGCTGCATGCATGTTTTCAAGTTTTTTGTTGACCTTGGATGCAAATGCAGCCATTTAATTCCATTGTAAATTTGTAGATAGGCCTGTGAGAGTGAATAAATACTTCTAGAAGTACTGTATGTATGTTTGCATTTCCTGAAAGTTGTTGTCATGGATATAATCTAGTACATTGTAAGAGATGTGGAAACTTCTTATCAAGACTTGCATGAGAAAAGCAATTTACAAGTAAGGGTGAGAAAACACAAAATGAATGGGAAACAGGAAAGATCTCTCCCCTAATTGTTCCTGTTACTCATTTTAAGCAGAGGAACTTCTTACAGCACTTGGGACTTATTTTTGCTTGTTTTCTTTTCAAAAGGTGGTGAGGCAGTTCCTTTAGAGTATTGGCTAATAATACTCTGGGAAAAAAAATGCAATAACTAAACTCATGCATCTCTATTTCTCCCTCATCTTTTTGTCCCCCTGAAATTTCAGGTGGTGTTCATTTCCATCAAACAGGAGACCTTTAAAACAGTGTAAGGAATCCATTGGACTCCTTGCAGCAGCAGAGCATGAAGGAATTCCTGATCCATCACACACACTGCTGCTGTGTTGGGTCAGCTAGGGCTGCATTGATACACATACAGAGAGATTTAAAAGCCCATTGTTCTCGTGAATATTTTTGTCCTTATGGTAACTTTAGGTTCACATGATGAAAGCTTCTTAAGAAGGTTAGTGAGAATCTGATTTTAATGGATCTGTATTTCAATCAGTGGATTCCCAGTCTCCAGGGGAAAAAAAAAAAAATGAGGTGAAATGCTGAAGCAATCACAAATTTATCAATAGGTTGGTGTTTGCAAGTTTAAAGAGTTGTTTTGCAGGTGTTGCTATACAGATATGAAAACTGGATTCCATCTATCCAGAGCTTACTGTGATGGTTTTGGGTGAGGATCTGGAGGCAAACATTCATAGAAAAACATTAATTCTTACAAGTTTTATGGTATAATAATGTTATGAAATTACTTGGGGTTGAAACTGACTCCTGATTCCCTGATAATCATTTGTGAATTCCTCTTTATAACCTCCTCTCCGGAACTGGAAAACCCTTACAAAAGAGAATACCAAGTTATTTAAAGCTGTTGAAATATTCCTTTAGGCTACCTGAGTACCTTCAGACCCAGAAGCCAGAATGTGGCACTGTGTGGCTTGCATGAGCACTCTTCTGCACAGTCCAGATTCAGATTTTTTCATTCTTTCCTTTTCCCTAATGCAGTTGATGTGGTAGGATCCAACAGCCCAAATAGGGTGCTGCAACAAAGAAAATAGGTCTGTTTTAAGGTTTCTTCCTATTTAATGTTGGCTTCATGTAAATCCTAGTGTGGTTGTGGGCTTGTGTCAGTTCTGCAGACAAGGACTTTGTGTGCTTTGGGCCAGCTGACCAATTGCCAGTTGGCATAAAGCTCATTTGCCTTGACCATGTAAAGGTAGATGGTATGAACAAAGCAAATCACAGAGGCTGCACTGATGTTACATGTTGTAGTTAGGGAAAAAACCTCCAACCAACCCAAGACCCAAACAATCCACACACATTCCACCCTCATCTTGCATGAAAATGAACCCGACTTGTATGAGGACTAAATGTGTGGATCCCTTCAAATGGGAATTCAAAATTAAATTTGAAATTTGGGCTTTAGCTTGTTACTGATTTTTAAAAACATTGGAAATATGAATGTGTCTGATGCACTCTTTTAAAAATGTTAGTCCTGGGTCCAGTTTCTTCTCCTAACACTTTAGAGCAACTTCATCTAGAAATTCCAGGATTAATAAAATTGTCTGTAATACCTTTTTTAAAAACAGATTTATCAACGCTAATATGTTTTGTTGCCATGATAACTCAGTTAATCAACATTAAACATTTGTTCAGTTCATTTGTTTATCAGTGGCAGTTTGTTAGTAGTTATAAGTAGAATTCCATCTGCCAGTTAAACTATATTGTAAATTAATGGAGAAATTAGCAGCTCCTGTTTTTTTGGGGGGCAGGGGGAGGCGTCTCTGCTAATGAATATATGAAGTTAATTGCATTTAAATGCATCTCCAGGAGCTGGGTGGGGGGCATCTCAGGTAGGCTGCACACAAGTGTGCCAGTCAGGCGCAAACAGGCACACACTGTGATTATCTCAGTTTTCAAACCTGGAAGAGACAAGAACGTGTTGCTAAATGAGAGAGGCAGTATGTCATGCTCACTGAGATAAAAACAGAAGCTGCCAGACACTTTGGCTTTATTCTGCGAATTCTTTGCTTCGAAACTCTCCTCTTTTCTTCCGGCTCATTCTGCCTGCCGTTCTCATTCTCCCTCCTTCGCTCGCTGCTGTCGCGATCCCTCTCTCATTGTTCTCTCCCTCTTGCCCGTCTTTGATGCACATACGTTGTCACATTTCATTGACTCTCCCCTCTTCTCTGTTCTTACACTCACGCCTAGTGGTGCTTCAGCCAGAGCTCGCAGCCTCTCCGCCGAGTTTTAGTCATGTGTGAAGCTCAGTTTGATCGAGCGCTCCTTTTCTGCCTTTTCGCTCTCGCCAAAGATTAAAAGGTGGCGTCACATCGCTCCCCGGCTTTTTCCCGCAGGAGGGACTTAAAAGGGACAACAAAAACTAATCACTTCCAATAAGCGTTTTCTTGCGAAAAGGGGACTTGGCTGTGCGATTCGAGGCCGGTGCTAAGGATTGGGAAGGCTGGAGGATGCTTCATACTGCTAACAAGGGAAGGAAGCCTTCAACTGAGGCAGGTAAGAAGTGCCTGAATCCCCGTGTTTTATGGAGTGCTCGCTCGGAGCGGCGGATTTCAGCCTCCGGTAACTGAGGCAGGCAACTGCAGCAAGAGGCAGCATCGGTGTGGTATCAGATTCCTTTTGTTTAACATGTAAAGTCTGTGCTGGAAATTGAATTAGAGATGGGGTTCTGAGGGCACTGTATTCACAATGACTGCTTGGTTTTTTTCCCCCCCTTTTCTCTGTGTATCATAATAAATCAGAGAGCCAGCTTTTGTGAAAGCTGGACTTCTCTTAAGGTTAAATTCAGTGCTGAAATCTCCGTGTAAGAAAGGCTTTAGAGTCTTAGAACCCTCAGGGAGCTTGCATTCTGCAATTTGATTGCAACAGCTCAATTTAAAAAATTATTTACTTATTTACAATTTATTGTAAGGTAAAATCTAGCATTGAGTTTGGGTCTAGGTGAATATGGTTTGTTTGCCTGGCATTCTGTCGGATGAATAGCTATACCCTTTCAGACATACTGTAAAACCTATTTCGTGTTTATGTTTTGTAAATTGAGATTAAGTAGCATCCTGAATGAAATACGTGACTAAAACTCATAAAATGCATCTGTGTTTAGTAAAGCAATCACCAAATTAGAATAATGGATTTATGTCAGTTGTCAAATGGAGTTAACTCTGAAAGTGCTGTCCACAAGTGCACTTGGATTACAATAAAGGGCTTTCTGTTTAACAGTTATTGAGAGGAGCTAATTTATCAGGCAAAGCCTATGAACTTAAGTCTTGTGATAATATAAAATTCTGTAGCCTAAAGGGTTTGTGGTTTTGGGAAACGTGCCCTTTTATTCTCTATAAAAATACATTAAGGTTTTATAGGGATTCAAAAGGCAAAAATAATTTTAGTAAGTGCTTTTTATTCACAGCTGGAATATTTAACTATTGGGACGCCTGTTTCTGTTCATCACTGGCTTTAGTGCCTTTTTTTCTCCCTGCATTTTACAATTGCTCTCTGTATCAGCAAATTGACTCAAAATAGGAGGAAGGGATTCTGAACAGCAGCAATATTCTGAATTTCATTGTCACACTGAAGAGTGAGCAAGCAGTCAAGGAGAGTTAGACCATTATTAGGGCTCGGGAAGGAAGCAAATGCTGTTGTAGTGATCAGAGTTGTTTGCAAAGTGGAGCCTGGCTCTGAGCAGAGCTGGGAGAATGTAACTTGGTGAGCTCTCATCAACATCGATGGCTGGGCAGAATGTCGTGGTGCAGAGCTACAGATGAGCACCTGCAGAGTGAAATCCATCTGTTCACCTGAGAACTTTGGTCCTGATGCAGGTGCCCCCCAAGGCTGGGTGCTGCCTGCAGCCCCCCTGAACGTGCAGCGCCCCAGCAGGGCTGGGTGTGTGTGCAGGGCTGCCTGGAGCCCCCAGGGCAGCACAGTCTCCCCTGCTGAAGGGGACTTCAACCCTGCTCCTTCCTCCAGTCGTAGTTATTCATGCACTTTCATCCTCATACGAAGGCACAAATTTTTTATTTTTTTTCCTGAAGGCTTGTGATCAGAACTTGCGAATGTTTCGCTGTTTTGCTGTGCATATTTTTGCTTCTTATCTATGGTTTTGCTGAACTTGTTTATTTTTTGGCATTGGAATCGCCACTCCAGCTCTGTTTCACCTTTCAAAATGTTTCTATATGTTCTTCCAAGTTCTTTTTATGCTTCAGTTCTGTTTAGGCACATGTTGGGTCAAACTGAAATTAGGAGTAACTTCTCCGACAAAAATAGAAGTTCTGGATGTAATGTGGTACTTTAAATGGTATTTTGTGCCTTAAAGTATATCTGAGTATAAATAGTAGATAAATTCTGGTAGGAATTAGTCATGAAGACTTAGGTCCTTATGAAATGGCAGGAAAGTGGAAGGTTGAAGCTGAGCCACCTTGATGTGCTTGAGCCCAGAATGCAGGATCTGAATTGCAGAGCATTTATCTCTGCTTTTGGCATTTGCTAACTCTGCCCTACTAGATGTTAAATGGGTGATTAATAGAAATAGCAGCATTTTACTGATGTTCCAGTAGATGTTGCTGGAGAGCAAAGTTAAGATTACTTCATCTAGAGAAAGAAATGCAGTGAGATTACAAAAACCAAAGAAAAACCTGAAGGCTGTTGGTAGTTCTGTACTATGAGATCAATAATTTTTACATCATTATTGTAGATGCTGTTCCATCTGAAAACCTGAAGGGACACGTGCTGAAATGAGGCACATGCAAATACAACCATGTGTCCTTTTAAAAGGTTTTTAGTTTTTCCTTACCTCTTCAAATTTTATCACTATTATTGACAATGTTTGATCTGTGTTTTCTTAAAAGAAGGGCTGAAAGAGCATCCCTGAAAGTTAGGGGCATTTTTGTTGTGCTTTTTGTTTTGTTTTAAATAAAGCCATAAAATACAGGTGTTTAATTATAAACTAAGATAAATAAATGCATGCCACCTCAAAATTAGAGTTCTAGTACAGTGGAGTTGCTTTCCTTTGAGAACAGCAAGAGCTTACCAAATCAACACATGAAAGACAAAAAAAACCCTCTTAATTTGTGTGTTATTTTATGTGTGCTTTTTTTATCTATTAACAATTGTGAGTTACCATCTTCTTATGTGATTAAATTCTGAGAGAAGCCCTATGAAGAGTCTCAGATCAATAAATTGGAAGCACCTAATAGCAAATGTGTGAATAGTAAACTGTGATGTTCTATGCTAAAACTACTGGTTTAATTAATCTGATAAAATGATAAAGCAGTCCCAAAGGAGTGGAGGATTTTAGTACACAGGCACTAACTGATGCAATTTCAGGCAACCACTGACCTCTATCTGTGGGAATATTTATTTTTGGAGATGATCATCAACCGTAACTGATTTCAAATTCAAAACACTAATGTGTGTTGTGTTTCTTTAATCCTGGCTTTTCGTGTAAAGCAGGATAAATATGCAAAACTTAGGCTAGTCGTGCTAAAAATACAATCTGTGTGCAACTGGTTTGTACCCATTTGTTCCTTAAATAAAAAAAGACAAACAAGAATTGTTTGAAGACCTTTTAGAGATCTTAGTTTATAGAATTAAAATTACTATGTTTGACTGAATTTTATAATACATAGGAGCATGCTTTTATTTTGTTTGCTACTTAATGTGTAAGAAAATTTCAACTTTGGCTTATAACTGGGAAAAAAATGCACATATAAAATGTGTGGCAGATATCTACAGTCACCTCTCATCTAATTAGCATTGTATGCTATTACTTATTGTGGTTTAGATTTAGTATTTTTATGGGGTTTGCAGATGCATGTGCCAAAATGTCTTTAATCTGAGATGCTTTAGGTTGATTGGAGTTTTGTTATTGTTGTTGATTTGGTTTGGGATTTTATTTCCAATATAGGTTTGCTATTGCTAATAGGGATTTCCTTAATGTTCTGCTTCTTTAATTTATTGCTCGATTTGTGCCTGCACACAACTGTGTACGTGCTAAGGTAATTCCTTAACCTTCAGAAAACTGTCTGTGTACTTGCTATGCAGAGGAAGTGAAATCTTTCTGCATTTCATGAGTATAGTTTAGGAAATGTAACACTGAATATATTTATTGAATGGGGAGTAGTTTTTGTTTTCAAACTTAGTAGTTCCCACTGTTTTAGAGACCATTAGCCATGGCCATTAAATGTTGTGTGTCAGTTGGCCATGGCCCAAAGTTCATGAGCACTTTGACATTTTTAAAATTCTGTGTCATTCAGAAAAATAAGCCTGACTTTTTCCAGTGAGAACATCACCAGAATTATGTTCTCGTACCTTCCTCACTCCCAGACTTGTCAATTCAATGAAATGGTACATAATTTAGTTTAAAAGATTGTAATATGTCACCAGTTTCTAAAGAGAATTCCCTGTTGAAAACATTGGCAAATTCAGTTTAAAGGCTTATGACACAATATAGCCCTAAGGAATAAACTTTTATCTTTGTATTTCTCAGTTCTCAAAGTCATGAGGAGAAAAGCAAGCATACTTGTATACTGGAATTTTATTGAGGATATCACTCCTGAAAGCTCAGAACAGCTACACAGGGTCAATAATTCTAGCCACAATTGAGTTTAGTGCCATAATTATCAGTAGCAGCAATAGTACATTTCTAGGTTTGTCTCTGGATGCTTTTTATGTATACACAACATCAAAAATCTGAATCTGTGTATTTTAATTTAAGCCCATGTGAAATTTAAAAATACTTGCCTAGTCTCACATTATTGGAACCGAGGAAGAATACATACCTAGGAATCTGCAGTAAGTTATTGACACATAAAGCTGGGATGTGTACACAGGAAAATGTACTGCAGATAATAGTAATTTAATGACTTATTTGTGAGCCGTGCATCTATATCAGAGACTATGATAGTACCATTAAAATAGGTAAATAAAAATGCGAAAAAAAAGTAATTTTAAAAACTAGAAATAGGATTTGGCAATGAAGTCATCTTAAAAATCTACAGGAGGGCATGGTTGTATATATTTTCCTCATTAATGATGCAGTAACTCAAAGTATGGGATGTAAGTTCTCTGAGCTGGATTGTGTAGAATATATTTAGCAAGCACAGTTCTTACTCTATGCATGCAATTTTTGAAGATACGGAGATCAGTTGCTATCTAGAGCTTATGTTGATTTAATAAAATTCAACCTGTAGCTCATAGCTGATTCCAAATCAAATAAAATTTGGATTCTGTTATCACATGGAATATGATTACAACATGGTAAAGCACTGCATTAGAGGGCTTTATCCCCCTGCCCTCAAAAATAAATTATTTCTAAAAAGTGAAAAAGCTTTTTTGAGAGAGCTTTTTTGGAGCAGGCTGTTGTTTTCAGACTGTTCTCCTAAACTTACCATTGTCTGTGAGATTTCAGGAATAAAATCATACGAAAGTGTCTTATATGTGGGCCTTCTCTATAAAACATTGGAAGTGTTAGAAAACCCAATATACATTTGCCTGGAATTTTGTTATGCAACTGAATTCTGAGTATTTTCAGCTGGAGAATGTGCCTTTGAGTTGTCACCTGTTAATTTTGTATATATTTGTGCTAATGCCTCTTGTTGTATTTGACCACACAGTCCCACCAAGTAATGGCTCTTAACAGTGTCAGTTATTCTAACATTGTTAGGGAGGAACATAGTCTCTTCTGTTCCCCTCATTTCTCTTTGTTACTGGATTAATGTCTATTTTGAATAGATTTTAGTTGACAAATTCAACTCCTTCAGTCCTTTCTGTTTGGTCTAAATGTCAAACCCAACACAGGCTTTTGTGGAGGATTTTTTTTTTCCCCCTGGCAGCACAATGCAGACAAGGAATCTGCTGCAAGATGTTATCCTTTGGTGGGGGAACAAGGCTTCTACTGAGCTGGGAGAGACTGGTCTGCTCTCCCCACACACAATAATGTCTGTTTTTCAGTAATTCAGTGTGTCTGACCTGTAGCACTCCCTCCCCAGCAGATATTAATGCTAAATGAAACCTGGTTTATCTCAGTGTTTATATCGATATTCATAGTTGTAGCCTGATTCTGTGCATAACTGATAAGGTGTGGTGTGTTTGTGTTGGAAGGACACAAAGAGAAGAGGGGAGAAAAAAACAGCAAGAGATTTTTGCAGGAGAGACACCATTTCTGAGAACAGTGTGGGATTAAAGTCAAAACTGTAACATCAGAGACTGAATGCAGATTTCTTTTAAAGTCAACCTATTGTACTATTGCTGTGGTGTGAGTGCATGGACATAAATAATGTATATGTGTTATACATATATACATGCAGTCTCTAGAGGTCAGTAGAATGTAAGGAATGGACAGATGTTCAGTGTTCTAATATGAGACTTTGAGATGCAGCATATCAGTTGTTGCAACCTAGAAAAAGATGAATATGTTTGTAATGAAATTTGGAAGTGAAGTAATTAATCAGAGTTAACAAAGAGCTGAATGGAGGAGAATCATGTCTGTCGTGTTGCGGAAATGAGTGTAAATTATTTGTTTTGGGCAAATTCCTGATAAATGCTCATTTGCGTTCTGAGAAACTTGACAGAGATCCAAAGCATGATTATTGTATTATAGCTCATTATAGTGCATCTCCTTGCTACCTTTTCTGAGAGGATCTTGTAGAATGGCTGCAATAAAATTTAAAATGGTGTTTTGAGACAGCACATGTCAAATGCAAAGCAAATCAAGGCTCCAGTGTGGGCAATGTGTTTTCTCTTCCTGTTTACCCTGTTAGCCATGGCCAGCCTTAAAACATTGTTTCATCCTTGTTCACCACTGTCTAATATGCAAACTTCTGCATTAACTGATCATTTGCGGTTGAAGGTTCTGTTTTCTTTTATAAAAACTGTTTGCACACAATCACAGAATCATTTCGGTTGCAAAAGACCCCAAGATCATTGAGTCCAGCCTGTGGCTGATCCCCACCGAGACAGCCAGACCAGAGCACTGAGTGCCACACCCAGCTGTTACCTGAGCTCCTCCAGGGATGGGGACTGCACCGCCTCCCTGGGCAGCCCCTTCCAATGCCTGACAGCCCTTTTTGTGAACAAATTCTAATTCATGTCCAGCCTGAACCTCCCCTGGTGCAGCTTGAGTCCATTTCTCCCTGTCCTGATGATGGTTCCCTGGGAGCAGAGCCTGCCCCTCACCTGGCTGTCCCCTCCTGTCAGGAGTTGTTCTGAAGGTCCCCCCTGAGCCTCCTTTTCTCCAGGATGAACACCCCCAGCTCCCTCACTTGTTTGACTCTCCAGACCCTTCTGCAGCTCCATTTCCTTGTCTGGACATGCTCCAGCAGTACATTACCCAGACTAGAAAGAAATCCTGCCTTCAGAGTCAGGCTGAGTCACGGTGACACATCTGTATTGTTGTATTGTAAACAATGGGGTTAGATTTAAGTGGAGTTAGATGTTAAATTGCTATATATATAGATCAAGGTCCTTATAAATTAATGGTTCATATGCTCTCCATTTCTCTCTCTAAAGAAGCTTTTTGGGTGGTATTTGACATCTTTCTTCTGTTCATGTTGTAGTTCTGCTTTGCCTTGTGAAATATTGATAGGACAATCCCTGTCATGGAATTAGTTAGATCGTCAATTCCCTTTTTACTTGCCTTCTGGTTATTTTTGTTAGTTTGCCTGGAAGCTATGCTTCAAAAATCTCTGTGATCTCCCTAGATATTCTGGAAGACATCTTTCAAAGTAGTTTACACAACTTGTTTTAATGGTGAGCTAAACAGAGTCAATTGTTGCAGGAATCACTCTGGTTTTCTTTTTTTGCTGTTCTTTGAGTGTATTGAAAACTTTCTATAAGAATTAGATGTGACAAAATGAAGTTGTGGAAGTGGATCTCAAACATCAATGCATCTGCTTTTGCAGAAACAGGAAAGCCACCCGCTCAGTTTGTATTAAATTTATGCTTTTAACATAACATTGTGGCGGTCATAAAATATGTACTTGGGTTCATCATTAATACATTGTGATAAATAGTGAATATGCATTGATGTTAATGCAGTCTAATAGTTCTCCACATAAACAGCACATAAAACTTTGAAGATCAGCCTGGTTCTGGTGTGTGAAGTTGCAATATCTGATTATATGAAAACATCACCTCTATACATGGTGAAGAACTGGCTTCCTCAATTTGAAATTATGGCAGACCTTTGGGTTTAATTGGCTTATGATGATATATTGTACTTTGCTTTCCTGTTGTTTGTGTGATTAGGCACAAAATAATTATATTATAACATTAATGGTCCATATTTTTAGATGCAATGTCTCTTACCTACCTGAGAACTGTGTTAATGTTTGTGGGGGCAAAACTGAGTTTCAGAATCATACCTTCTAAAAAACATCTGTTGTTATTTGGATTTTTTTTCTCCCCTTTAAGAAGTGCAAGCAAAAGAATAGTGAAAAGGTGGGGATTAGATTCAGCAGCACTGATGGTGAAGGTGCACCTTTGGTTTCAGGAAATGAAAGGAGTGGATTGTTCTTTATATCCCCAGTCAGTTACATGAGGGAATGGGAAATGACTGGATACAGCAAAAACAAAGGGTTTTTTTTAAAAGACATTTACCTTTCAAAAATACATAAACCAATGGGTTTAAATAATAAGAAACAGCAGGCAGAGTTAGTTTGTATTGTTCACTCTGTTTCAAGGCATACTAGTAGGAAATGCTGGGTTCTTTTGAGTTTACAGCCTAGTGGGCAATCCAGTCCTAGGTGGTAATAATATTAAAGAATTGTCTATGTAGTTACCTGTGATTGTGGAGAACTTGATTTCATTACTCAGTTGGTCCCATAGTTCTTTGAGTGTTTTATTTCTTTGTCAGAAGAGGTGTATGCTTAGAAAACAGGACAAAAGTTCTTGGCTTCTACAACAAACACCACAGAACTCTGAATTATGTGCAAACTTGAATAACCATGAGATCTGGATTTAGAGAAATATGAAATGACAGTAATAACCAGTATCACTGTAAAATTACAAATTATTTCAATTTAAGTGATTTCATTTTTCTGCACACATTTTTCAAGTCTGTCACCATAAGCTGTTGACTTCATCTTGAATGCATTCTGCAGTCTTGACAGTTGAGGATTTGTTAATACTAAATCAGTAATTGTTGGCTTTGAAGAGGGATCCAGCATCTTCAGCAAGAGCTTATTAAACTGTAAAATATGGATTGCCTTTACCCTAATGGCCTCTGAATCCTATTACCATCCCATTAGAGAGTGTGGGATTTTAGTAATTCTGTTGTTGTTTTCAGTGGGCAGCAAGTACAATGGGGAAGGGCAGGGGTTAATGCAATTCATCTCCTGTAATAGTGTAACAGTGAGGCCTTTATCATTCCGTGGGAGTTTTTTCCTTCCTGCAGGGAGAGTGTCTGCAGCCAGAACAAGTCCCCCACGCCCAAAAAACCCACCAGAACCCCTCGAGGTTTCCTTCATTAGCACCACTTTGTAAACACAATAGAACTGAGCTGATAAATAAGTGCCAAGCAGGCTGTGGTATAGGAGAGTTCTCAAGTGCTATCATTGTGCCAAGAAGTGTATTGGAAAACCTCTTCAGACAAGATCATTATATTTTTAATTATTTAATTGCATCAATGCTGTAATATTCTGATTGGTTTCCAAATATATGGAAGCACCTTATTCCTTTCCCCATGAATTCAGTGTGAAAAGTGTAATCCAAAATGTAAAGCAAATGAGGAGAAAACAAGTGGTAGAGTAAGAGTGAAACTTTTGTATATAAAATGATGGTTGCTTATTTTGATCTGTATAACCTACCTCCAATGATAGTCTTACTAGAGGAATAATCTCTTTAAAGTTTTCACTAGAAAGGAATGTGAAGCATTAGTAGTTATTAAGAGGGAGTAGAAGAAGTCATGTGCAGGGGGTTTGTCTGCCTTCAGTTGTGCATGAGGCCAATATGTAAATTTTTTCAGCACCTGATATGATTTTTTTTTTTCCCCAAGTGTTCTGTGGAGATTGATTTGACAGCTAAATTCCAAATGCTAGAGGCAACTTGCTTCTGATTTCAGAACAGGATCAAAAAGGGGATGATTTCAAACAGATACTGCAGAATCAGCTGAGAGGGACCTGTCAGGGTAACTTTTCTGATAAACTATATCTGATACACTGATGTGCATACTCTGTTGAGTTGGGGTTAGTTTGATTCATGAGATGCTTCCAGCTAATAATTTTCTTTTTAAATAGAGAGAAAATGGATTGTTAGTCAAGGCAGTTACTTTACCATTATTTATTTAAGAAATTAGAGGGTATTTGTATGGATTGGAGTCTTCATAACTAGTTTTCCTTTGTTTTCTTCAGTTTTTTTATTTGGTTCAACTGTTGTGTTGCCTATAAATACAACAGCTTTATTATGAATAACCAAGATCTTGTGTGCAAACAGTGAGGGGGGTAGAGCATAATCTGATAGGAGATGAGTGACTACTGCTTAAAGCTTAGTGAGTGAAGGTCATGTGAGCAGCCTTTTATGTCCTACTTGTATTTATTTGTGCCTTTTGCATGTTTGGCAACACAGCCCAAGAAAACAAAACAGAGACATCTTTACAGAGCCAAGATCTTTGAGATCAAGTGCTCTATAAAAACTGATCAGCTCATCTTCGCAGTCTTCCCTCGTTAATTTTGTGGGCCCTTGCAGTTGTTGCACACACACACACTTCCTCCTCTGTGGCCAAATCAGTTTTCTGACACTGGTGATGCTGGGTCTTGGAGAGAATTGATTGATTACCTCCTGGTCTTTCTGCATTCATTCCTTCCCAGAATGGAGCATCACAATTGCTCCCTCTTCCCATGAGGGCTGGAAAGAGAGAGCCTGGATTCATCAGCTGTGGGAGCTGCACATGGATAATCTGTTCTCTTAAACTATAAAACCAGGGACCAGTAACCCAGTTTCTTTCCTGGGGAATAGATAGGTTCTATTTTACAGGCAGTGCAATTTAAATGCCTGGCAGTATGCTGTACAAGTAGGTCAGTGTTATAGCTGGAACCAAGTCAACTGCTCTGTCAGAAAGCTTTTTTCCCTCCTGAAAGCACCCTCTTCTTGACCCTGCATTGGGTAGAGTCCATGTAGGTCAGTCTAGTTCTGCTGAGTGCTGAACAAGTCTGTGGGAAGGTATGATCTGCTTCCTTGAGTTAATAATCTAATTATAGCCTGCTTACAGAAACTGTAGTATCTAAATATTTTCAGGGTTTTCTTCTTGCTTATGAGCAAACTTAAACAAGGTTCTACTAGAAGAAATGTGCTTACTTTAGAAAACAACTTTGTTCTACAAAATCTCAGTATGGATCTTTTTGCTAATCAGTAGGACCTAGGTAATAACAATAAAATGAGAGAAGATATGTTGCATTTTTTTATTTAGGTTTTGTTCTCATTTTAGAAAGGCTAAAGCCTTTCAGAGCATAGTAAACCAAAAAATCACAAAGTAGCTGTACTGGTATAAATCCCAATTAATTTGCAGACTCTGATGTATAAAAATGGTGGGGATCAATAAACAAGGTTTTACAATAAAGGTGTTCTAAAAATAATCCTTGTAATCACAAAATTGTAACCGAGGGCAGTGTTGCAGTACTTCTGCTCACACTTTTGTGTAGACAAGGGAAATGTGCATCATGACCAGCAGAGTGGCAGAGTTTGCCTTGTGCAGGTGCTGCAGAGCCCAGTGTGTGAACCAGGACCATCTGAGAGACATGAATAAAATCACTGCTGTTGCCTTCAGCTCCATTTGGTCAGTGCTGTTTTATGTGTCCAACAGGGTGGTGCAGCCTCTGTGATCACTGGGATGTGTCAGAACACATGTGTGGTGTGCTTCCTATACAGCCAAGTTTCAATCTGAAACCCTTATTTTATATTGGATTATGTTTTGCAGTGCTACAGTTTCTTAGGAATATAGTTAGTAGAAGACCTTTTTCACAGAAGGCCTTTCATTGCAGTTTTTGTTTCAAACCTACACTGTTATATTTTGTTTATATGTTTTAAATTGCTGACTTAGAATGCATTGTATACTGAGAAGTGCTGGTGTGGATTTGTGGTGTTTGGGCGTTGTTTTTCAAGTACCTTGTGATTAAACTAAAACTACATAAAGAAACCCAAACTTTAAAACAATTAAGTTTATTTTAGTTGGCTTTTTGCATCTGAAAGCTGAGCTTGTACTGTAAGTACTAAAATTAATCTGCCTTCAAAATCATATTGTCTAAACATTTGACATATGCCAGAGAGGTGGAGAGGGGAAACAACAAACAAACAAAACGTTTGTGCCAAAGAGCTGCTTTTTAAATTAGCAAACAACATTGATGTCTCATCCGAAATAAGAGAGCAGAATCTAATAAAGCATATGCAGTATTTTCATTTTAATCTGTAAACTAAAACTGGGGAAACACTCAGCAAAGGTGGAAGTAGCCAAACAGAGAGGTTAAGAATTGCTTTGTCAAGAACGAAATAAATTTGATGCAGATTTAGTGGTCAGTTGTTAAACCCTGGACTAATAACTTAAGTGAAAGGTTGCAGTCTAGTTTCTGTAATGTAATGAAAGAGTGTACCTGACTACTGAAGATCATTGATCTAATTAGTAATTGTTCTTTTGAATTGAAATTTGTTTCTCTCTGGGCTCAGTAACATTTTACTTACTTCAGATTGGCTCAAAAGGAAGATGGAAATCCAAACAAGTAGGCTGGTCCTTTCAAACCCCCCGAAAAAATTTGATTGCTGGAAGGACCTTTCTGCAGCTGATGGGATTTTTCTGTATACTTCTGTTACTAAAGAGTTCTTCATTTCAGTGACAGATCAAAAGTCTTTGCATGGTTTCAGTTGCATGGGTGTGAATGAAGGATGGAGGCCCAGAATGCCTGGCTGCTGTGGGCACTGCAGGGACACTGCTGCCCCCAGGTGTATTTCAGGAGATGCCCTGTGCCCCTCTGGGTGTCCTTGGCTGTGACATTTTGTCTGCAGTGGACATGGAGCCTAAGCAGGATGATCTGTTGGTGTTTGGATCACAGCTTTGCTCTTGGTCACATTGGAAATAACTTCCTTCCAAGAATTAATTTGGGAAGGGTAGAGCCTTGTTATGCAAAGGCAGGTAACATGAAAGGTTGAGCTTATTATCTAAGAAACCCCCTGAAAATTAATTCTTGCTTTCAATTTTTTTATCCTGGCATGCCACATGGGGGAAAAGCCAATAAGCTAATTGAGTCAGGATTATTTTTGTTCTGCTGTAAGCCAGCAGAAATGTCTGTTATTTTTCTGAAAAGGTCTGCTAAGGTAACAGGAGGCCCAGGATTGAAAGGTGCCATCCTGCTCCTGCCTCCCACCCCTGCTGTTTTAAACAGCAGGAACTGCAGTTTCACATTGATCAGCTGAAAAGTCCAACCTAAGAAGTTTGAGAGATCTTTTCCCAGGGATGTCGATTTGAAATTGATGTTTTGAGGGCAGAAAAATCATCTGCTCACCTACAATTCTATTAAGAAATTAGAAATGGTGATTAGTTCTTGAGATTTCTTGTGTTGGTGACCAGCTAACAATCTTTTCACAGAAATGTGCAAATTGGAGTTTTTCTTAGCTCAAGTTAACCAACCAGTGGGATTGGACCTTTCAGAGAGTTTGGCACAGGACAACAATCTCTGTTCATGTTTGTCCATGTCAGACTCAAACTGGTTTTATACAGGATATCCCTTTTCTGGTTATGGGAGCTTTAACACTGTTTACCAGCCATACTTAGCCAAGTTTAACTTGTTTGATTTCTTGCTTAGAATTTCTCTTTAGCTTGTGTAAGCAGGGAGCCTTTCTGGCTTCAGAGTGGAATTTTCATTATTTTTGTATCATTCATGATACTCTGAATTCATTCAGGGTTGTGTAATGCAATATCCTCTTTGCCACGTAGAAATGCTTCCTATGCAATCTCAGCATTGTGTTCCAAACCCATACTCAGCTGCAGGTTTTGTACAATGTGTTTGCAATACCTGTATATTAAACTAGAGCTCTCCAGATATCAATAATTCTGTGTGGTGGCACATGTAGAGTGTTTTAATATTTATTCCTTTGCTGCCTTCCGATGGGGGAAAAAAAAACCCTTTCAACTACATTAACACAAAGCCTGTCTGCATCAGTTGCTCTGCTTTTTAATGAAAACATGGAGTTGAATTTGTGAATGAATTTGTATTCTGGTAACTCTGGCATTTGAGAGACAAAAGTGACACTGACTGCAGCAAATAATGTGATTCAGAGAGAAGGTTTGAATATTCTAGATGCTTCTGACTGTGTGAAAGCCAGACATTGCTTAGACTTTTATGAAATGCCAACATTCTGACCATCATAGAGTGGAAGAGTCACTGTTGGCTTCCCCACTGTAATCTTTCTACTTTAGAAAGGGAAAGTATATCTTCAGCATATATCTATGCTGTTCCTAATATGTAATTGTGAAGCAATGTTCTGATATGTTCCTTTTACTTCCTCAACAAAGTTGTCAGCACAAGTCTATATTAACCACTTAAAAAATCCCTCTGGATGTATATGGAAAAAGTGATACATAGAAATTAGAAACCAGATTTATAAAATGAGAATTTGGGGAATTGGCAATTCCTTTTCAGTCTGAAGCCTGTTAATTCAGAGTGATTATTTTGATCAGCACTATATGGAGTTAAATCCCTCTCTGGATGTTTTCATTTTTATTCTTCACTGCAATTTTGAATGCATCTTTCAGCTAGTAGAGAATTAATTTGTCCTTTTGTGTGTGTGGGCATTGGGATGATATGTAGTCTTATTTTCTTGCTGTCCCATTTGCTGACTGCAAAAGAATGGAATGTACCAGTGGCTGGTGTGATACCAGGAGAAGGAAAAGCTGCAGAAATACTGGCACTACAGTAAATGGGAAGGGAAGATGCTCTTTCTGTGCTAGAGGTGTGTTCTGGTAGATGTTGGCATTGTTGGCTGTGTGGGACCTTGCCTGCAGGAAATGCTCCTGTGCTGCGCTGGCTTTGTCCCCAAGTCCAGGTTAAAAGTTGGAGCAGTGGTGAAGTCACTGCTGTCCATTTGTGCTTCTGCCAGTTCTTGTGTGATATGTTGTGTGTTAGCTTACAGATATAATCCTGATAAAAGATATGTCCCTTGTCTCTGTGACACAGTTTAGGGAAAGGGAAAAGAAATAGGGAAAAAGAAAACACCAAACACAGGCATTGTTCTGCTGTGCAGCAGAACTGTGGATTTTGGCATGTTGTGGTTGTGGGGAAAATCTTCATCTCATGCCTGAAATTAAGATCTAAAGGGATATTTTGCTCAGACTTTGTTTTCATGTGGCTTGTTTTTCATACTCCAATCTATTGACAGCACTTTCCCATGCATCCAACAAACTGTAGGACGTTGCTTTTTTGTGTGAGTAAAGTGGATTTCACCTTGAAATAATAAACACATTAGGAATTGTTTGTCTGTTTAGGGAAATGTATGCTTCTAGGGTTTTTAGGAGTTTTGTTCAAGGTCTTTAACATCAAATTAGCAAAAATAAAAGGTATATTAAAATCATTAGAGAGAGTGAGTTCCTGCTTTTACGTGAGTTCAATTTTCTCCTGTGCTAAGTCTCCTGAGATCTGTAGACACTCAGTGCCAAGATAACATTGGCACCATTTTCTTATTGCCATGGTGATCTTCAGCTCTGCTGAATACTCAAGGGAGACCATGGTATTTTAAAGCAAGTAGAATTTTGGTAATTAAAAAGGCTGGAAGGAAGGGTCTTTCTAAATTTTGCCTGCCTGGGTAAATAAGGATAATGAATTATGTCTGAATAGGGAAGTTATTAGTCTGCTTTCCTTGATTAGTACAGACTATTAGATTAGAAAGGCTGTGAGGGTCAGAGTGGGGCAGGTGGGGTCTCCAGGGTCCCTCAGTGCTCAGGATCCGAGCTGAGATCCCGAGCAGTGGCTGTGCTGTGCAGAACAAGGCTGCCCTTTGTGGAGCAGGGCTGGCAGAGCAGAGCCTGCTCCTGTCTGCACTGGGGCTTAAGGGCACCAATGCATTCCAGAAGATTTCCAAATTAATGCGCTTGCTTGGAAGTTGGCCTCCTCCTTTGTGGGCTGTTTCATTAAATGCCAGTTTTGCACTTTACTGATGGCAGTGGATTTTTCAGGCTCTCCATCATTTCTCTGTCGTGGCCCAGTTTTCTTTTCTCTCAGGCTACAGCATGAGTCAGCATTTGGGATTGTTTTATGGTACTGTGATATTCCCTCCACTTTTTTTTTTTCTCTTTTTCTTTTATGACCCTTTCAAGCTCACCAGTTAGTGCACAGAGGCAGTGTAAAGCATGCAGACAGGAAGGATGGTGAGATAACTGATATGTTGGGGTCAAAAGAAACTTATAAAATCTCTGTACTAGCACAATTTCAACCCTTTATTTCAGGTCAAATTTAGCTTTCAGCCATAGTAGTTGTTTTTGAAAAGCTGTGTATAGTCTTGAAAACAAGACAGTACAATTTGTCTTTTGCAAAATACACTTTTGGCAAGCAAATAGGCATTTAAAATGAAACTTAATTTTTTTGTGTTAAATGTGGATAGTTTGTCAGATTATTGTGTCTGTTCATTTAACTCACTCCATCCATATGCTTTTAACCTATTGTTATCTCTTAATACTGCTTGTGATTTGGGGCAGGGGCACTCAAGTACTTTCTTCATAATATATGATATTTAAGTTTGTTACATTGCAAAGTAGAAAAAGCAAGCTGGGTTCTCCTTCAGTGTACAGTTTAGTCATGGCACACCTGAAAGCTGCTTATTGTTCTTATTAAGTGTTAAGAGAGAGTCCAGTCCATATTAGATGTAAAAAACCAATTTCCTTATCAAGCCAGATTTTAAGGCTTGCTGAAGCAAGCTGCCCTGGTGACTTTAGACATACATATACGTGGTTCTTCAAAACAGAATCAGTGTGCAGTTCCATCTTGATACTGTGAGATTGTGAAGAAAACATGAAAGAGAATATGAAAGATTTGGGATTAAACAGGAAATTTGTATTTGTATTTGGTATCCAAAGTGTACATGCATACTTACCGTTTCTCTTACTTGGTTGTGTCCTCAAAAATATCAGTATCCAGGTGATAGACTCTTAGTTCCTTCAGTGATCTCCAGGCTGGAGCTCTGGAACAGCATTGCTGAGGTGGCAGCAAAGGTTTGGCAGCTTTGCACCATCTCCAGCACAGGCAGCTAATGAAAACATAACCAAAATTATTGATATTCTGGGGGCATTAGGAAGCAGGTGCTGTGTTCAGACACCCACCGTGATTCCCCAGCTCCCCTGGCACCTCCTGGGGCTGCTGCAGTCTCTGCCCATCCTGTGCCCAGGTGGGGATCAGCGCAGTTCACTGGGTGGGTTTGGAGAGCTCTGTATCAATTCCTGAGGACACAGAGCAGCTCTCCCCAGATGGTTCAGGCTCTAATTAGTGGGCACAGAGCCCTGCCAAGAAATGTATTTCTGGCAGAGCTCCACTTCACTGAGTGGGTCAGGATTCTGCTGATTTTCACTGCTGTACTCTATATGTGATTGATTTTGTTCAACTGAATGTAATCCTCTGGTCTGTTTGTTTTGTAATATCAGCATATGAAAACTTCATCTTTGGGGTAATCTTTACATGTTTGTTTTTGTTTGTTTTTTTTTTTTTTTAAGTGGGATTTCAGTTTTTTGGTGGGTTAATGTATTTTCAAATATTTTAATGGAAGCATCCATTTAGGTACATTAGAAGCTTACCTATTTGGATTGGGTTTTTTATTATTTAAAGACCATAGTCTAACTATGCTCTAAATTTACCTCCTTTTAAAAAGGATAAACCTATTACTTGCCTGGCTCTGAGCAAGGATTACAGGAAATAAACAAGCCTAAGTCTCTATCTAGTTATTTTTAGCTTAACTATACTACTTTTCTTCTTATTTCAGTTCAAGATGAGATGAGAACTGCAAATAGCCTAAATTAGTCTGTAGCATTTATATCTTGTTAAGTTTCCTGCTTTGGAAAATATGCAGGAAAATGATTATACGTGGTATTCATCTAGAGGCTGATGAGTTTGTTATAATTATGAAGGTAGATGTAATGAGATGAAAACATCTTTCTTTAGGCTCTCTGAGGAATTCCTTCTCTCCATATTGCTGTTGGGTTAACTGTTTTCTAACCAAAGCCTTCCTCAGCATTCACTTCTCGTGTTTTGGGGTTTCCTCAGTTCCTGCTTAGGAAATTGATTGATTGGCAGCTCTGCCATTAGCATTTATAGGTGATAACTAATTAAATTCTGCATGCACCTGAGTGGATAATAAAGACCCCTTTGAATCTCTTTTATTATCACAAATCTCCAGTGTAATTATCATTTTACCATTATTTAGCATGCTTAATAACTCTTTGTTGAGTAATTTTCTAGTTCCTTCCAAAAGACACCGAGATAGAAGTGTGTCTAAAATCTTGTACAAAGTTATATTATCAAGTTTGACATTTGGTTTATGCTTCCTTTTATCTTTTGGGGGGGAAAAATTGGGTTTTTTCAGCTAAATGTTTTTCAAATAACTTGATAATTCCTAAACTGTGTTCAAATATCTGATAGGCATCATGAAGCACTTAGGTGAGGAGACTGGAAGGTGTGTACGGATTCAGTTCATTGTTTCCTTTAGAGGGAATAGTGTCAGCAAGGAACTAATGAGGATGGGACTATGAATATTTGCTGTTTGAGGAGTGCTGAGTTTGCTTAATATCACTGTCAAAGCAGATTAGAAATTGCTCTTTTTATTTTGTTTGTTTTGATCATGACAATTTTTGTTTGTGTGGTGGTAATTTATTTTTTCAAGGCTGTGTCCAAAGTCCTCCTTTCCCCAAAGAATTCTACCTGTATATTTTTTCCATATGCTTGTGTTTCTGTGTTAGTAAAGTGTTTATGTGTATATTTACATGCAATTGCCCAGATATAATCTGTGCAAATTCTTAGGTTTGAGAACTGGTTATGTGAGGATATTTTCATGTGAGGAGAGCTCTGGACAAATTGACTGAGGTTGGCAAAAATTTTTGTTCAGTAATTGATAAACTTGAAGCATTTTTATAATATGATTTGTCTCTGTGTGCATAAATTTCTAGAAATGCCTGTTGTTCCTGTAAATTCACAAAGGTTTAGTTGACTTTTATGTGGCAATAGCAATTTCTAAGGAATGTAGGGGCTGGGGGGGTATTCTTCATTTGTACTGTACCTGTAGAAGAGGCAATTTTCAGGGAGTCATGCACTGAATATTTTGGTGTGAACTCTCATGACAGCAGAAGTTTCACTCGTGATTGTAGTTTATTCACATAAATCCACATCTCTCATAAGATGAAGGTATTCAAGATTTCAACATAAGAAACAGCACAAAGAAGCTGTCTTTTCCCTTAACTGTAATCCCAGACTCTGCTGTCAGTTTTCTAAAGCTTCACGTAAATTTGACCTAAAATAGAAATTTTTTACATATTTAGATAGGTGTTTTTTTTATATATTTAGATGCATAGATATTTAGTCATTATTCACCTTTTATGCTCATAGTAATGCCTAGCCATGTTTTACACCAAACACAGACCTACCTTCTGGCACAGATATCATGTTTACATTCTTGACAGCAAGTTGAGATCACCACCTGATCCAAATGTTTATTACAGAAATTGTCAGAAGGAAAGCAGATATTTGAAGAGAGACTAGTCAGATGGCCTGGTGGGTTTTTATCATGCTCTGTATGAGACAGCCATACTTGGGCTAGACCAATTTCTAACTAAAGGTAAACTAAAATCTTTTGGTGCCCAATTTAAACATAAGGGTTCACAGTGTACCTTAGGCTAGGAATTGGTCTAACTAAAGAGGTAAACGGTGTCTACCTTTCTTGATTTCTTGACTTTCCCACATTGGTTTTCCTTAAATAATGTGAGTGACTTTGCAGTACTGGAGGCTGTCTCAGCTGTTGTCAGTTCTTACTGAGCTCTGGGGAAATGCACAGCAAAAAAGCCATGCAGCATCAACAGTTCTAAACCAGATTCTTGCTTTCATCTTTGCAACCCTTGAAAACAGAAGTAATTGCCAATAGGATTGCGGTGGGTGCAGCTGTGAGAGTAACTTGGGGCAGGGCTGCCCACCTCCCTCAGGTTTTTGTCGTAGGCAGAAGATGGGTGTGGTTTGATTTCTCTCATTTTCAGTTATTACAGCTGCTTTCTGCCTGTGTATCTTAGGGGTTTTTTATCTTGAATGGTATTTTCTTACAGGCTTTGGGTTTTGGCAGCAAATACTCAAGATCTAGGAAGGAGATGTGGGCAAGTGTGCGTGTGCTGATTGTGTTCTGCCTCACAGACTAACTCATGTTTCTTTAAGTGGAAGAGTGATTTACATATTGCATTTTGCCTTGGTCTGTATGAGACTGTTATTCAGGAGTTGTTATTTGTTACTTCTCAAATGCCTTTGGTATAACCTTCCTCTTATATAGTGCGCTAAACTCCTTAGCTAATTTCTTTAAATTCTCTTGTCACTGAAGATTGTGCATTTGTGTAAGTGACTGAACATGGAGAATTTATTTTCAAAATGTGTAAGCATGTAAATCTCGCTGTTATTATTTTTTGGGTGTTGGTAAAAAAAAAAAGGGAAAATAATAAAAAAATAATTGGCGGCTGCTAAGGCTCCTATACTGCAAAATAAAAAAATTCATATGCTTTTAGATTAGATTTTATTATAATAATGATAGATATATAATATAGATTATAGATGATATAATAGACATTACAGATCTATAATATAGATTATAGATAATATAATAGACATTATAGATATATAATATAGATTATAATCATTAGATTAATATGTTTTTAGTTTTTTCTGTAATTAGTGCAGAAAAGTTACTAATTTTCTATGTTTTATATGGTAGAGAGTAAGGGTCCTACTTTTCTCTAGTTTTCTTTGTTTTGTTTTTGGAAGCTCTGGTTGATGCAAAATTTCATGATGATAGACAGATCTGTCTTATAGATATCACTTTGGTCTTTTAATCATGGTTCAATTCTGTCTATATATTTTAAGGTGTTCTGGTGACAAAAGTCCTTGGAATGTTAAATAATTTTTAAATTAAGTATGTCTTTGTGAGAACCTGCATCTGTGAAGCTCCCAGTTTGTGTTGATAGCCGGCTGTGTAACTTTAGCTTCCACGTGCTTTTACTCTGATCTTTTAATTTAGCGTCTGGTAGCATGGACGTTTTGCAACAACTTGAAAGGACTTCTTGAAATAAATAGATGCTTGGAAGACCAGGCCGTTTGCCCCACCAGCAAGGATGAAAACTTGGTGGTGGAGCTCTCGTGTGGCTGCCAAAGTGACCTTGGTCGGGGGGAAGATGACGGAGTGCTGTGCCGGCCGCGCCTGACAGCAGCGCGATAGCGGCGCGCGTGACAAATCGCTCACATTAAAATGGGGGGCACTTTCGGCAGCACCGGCGTCCCAATCCATCAGTCCTGATTACTACACAAACGTCAGCCGTGGCTCAGAGCACATTTGTCAGGGGGAGTAAAAAGCAGTTGTTAGTAGGAGCACTCCCTGTCACGGTAATGGACTGAGGCTCGCTGCGGTGACTCGCGGCAACCGGCGCGTTTGCCAATGGCCTGAGCAGGGCTTGGAGACAACACTGCACAGTGGGACAATTAAACAGGCAGGATTGGAAACTTCTCAGAAAACACTTCATTTACACTGCACAGTGGGACAGCTAAACAGGCAGCATTGGAAACTTTACATAGGGATGACTGAAAAGTTTCTTGAGTGCCCGACATGACTGAATCGACATACAAGCAAGGCCAAAAAACATCAACCCCTATGAAATATGATATGGCAGAACTTTGCTGCTACAGCAATGGGGGGGATCTTCACCTACAATCTTTTGTGTTAATGAGGTTGCACTTTGTCTAATTAATGATTATTTTATTTATATGTGCTTAATGGATATTGTTGCTTGCCTGCTTCATCCACTTTGCATGTGCCTGATGGATTTGCATACTCATCACAGAATGCAAATAGGATTATCCATTTGCACATGGTGTATATGGATAAATGTTTTCATTAAATTATCTTAACCAGCAATATTGTGCCAAAAAGTGAGAGACTGCCTTCATTCAAATGTCAAAAATGGAAGTTTAGGCTCACGTCATCTTTCTTACTCTAAGCCTATATGTGTGTCTGCTTTTTCAGGCTTTCCTATTTATATTAAAATTTCAAGGAGACAGGGCAATACTGAATGTGTCAGAGTTCAGCTTAAAATCAATAAGTTGTAGGGGACAAGCTCTTTTTCAATTTACTCTTTTTTGAACAAATACTAGTAGAATCATAAAAATATACACACAGGTTTGTACATAACTTTGTTGTTTCTTTGAAAAGAATCTTCATTTCTTGCAGATTTTGGTTTTTTGTTTGGAAAATTCACCGATCCTTTACCTTGCCAGTGCACTTTTTGTAGAGGCTGCCAGAAAGATTGAAACAATGGGCACCGTCACTGTCCAAGTCCTCCTTAGGTTTTGGTTAGAAATACTGGTTGCATATCTTCAGAATTTCATGCTGTGCTCAAAATATTCTATAAAGGATTATTAAACCAGGCAGAGAGAAAATTCACGAGACATTCCAACCATCAAGAATATTCTCTAAACCATTTGCATGCTTATCCTTAGTCACACTGTATTAGTTTGCCATTTCTCTTAGCTCTCTAAGTTTATACTTTATGAACATGGTGAATTAAGGAACTTGATAATGCTTGCTTTTCCTTGTAGAGGTTGACCTCTCTGATCAGATCATAGTAAGATATTGCTTCAAGGGGATAAAGAAATAAATACTTTGTTTCTCTGTATTTTAAAATGTATGTGTATGAAAGAATTCCCTCAGTAAACTTAAAGCTGAGTGACAATTTTGCTCCATACCATTCTTGTTCAACCTTTATAGTGCATTTTGTTAAGAAAACAGCCAGAGGAGGCAAAGAGATCTTCAGACATGACAATTGCTTGAAGTGGTGTTTGCAGTGATGGAAAAGACAGCAGTTCCCCTAGGAAGGAAAAACAACCTTACAGTTATTTTATTTTCGGTATGTACACATCTGAACAGCTGTGGAGGAGCTTGAGTGGGGAATCATCACTTTTGTTGATGTTTGCTTTGTCTTTTATTTATCTCTGTCTGTCTTTCAAAACAGCTGCTAACTTGCCAGTATTTTGGGTTTTGGTTTGTTTATTTTAATGAGATCATATGGAACTTTTTACTTTCTTTTCCCCTCCGTGAAGTAAAAGAGAATATTCTGGACAAAGTGAAATTAAATTTTGCTTGAATGCTGACTTCTTAAATATTTTATTCATCATCCCTTTGCTGTGGATCATGGAGAAGCTGTGTCCCTGGGCCAGCAGTGTGTCCTGGGGTGCAACAGGCAGAGCAGTGCCAGCAGGTCAGAGAGTAGCTCCTGCCCTGATCAGGACTCACTTGGAATGTTTTGTCCAGCTTCATGTTCCCTGGTACAAGAGAGTCCTGGAGCAGGTCCAGCAGGGGATTTCAAAGGTGATTAATGGAGTGGAGCATCTGGGTTATGAGGAGATGCAATTGCCTCTCCTCATTGTGAGAGTTGGGTATAGCCAGGAGAAGAAATGAGCCAGGGGACCTCATCCCTGTCTGTGAGCGTACGCAGGGAGTTCCAGGAGGCATTTGGATCTGGGTGAGCAGACTATCACCACTATCACCTAAGGAGATTTAGATGCCTCTTTTCTGTTTTTTGATTTCACAAATTGACAACTCAAGAAATGACAGATGTTTCAAATGTGACAGTGAGAGGGTTGTTTGGCTTTGGTTTTGTTTGACATTTGATACAACAAGGAGAAATAAAGAGTAATAAATAAGAGAGGTCAGCACAGGAGGCTCTCTACATGAGCGTTAGCAGAACAGGGTGATGAAAGTTTTTGCAGATGTGGAGTATTTTGTTGGGTTTGCAAACATCTGTGTAGCCATATAAAAAATTTGGTTTTTCTGAACTGTTGAAAACCACAATGACTAAGTTAAACATTAATTATATAATACATTGGTTGTGAATGGGGAGCTTTGGTACTAAAATCTTTTGATACCAAATTTAAACGTCAAGGTTCACAGTTTGCCTTTGGTAAGAGCTGCGTCTGAGGTGACTTGCTGCCAGCAGGGATGGCTTCACTGAGAGACCACAGTGCAGCAAGAGGGCTTCAGAGTGACTCATCTGAGACTGGGGATTCTGAAATGACACTCTTAATCCCTGTGGATAAGATACTTGACAGTGCAGTTTACATATTCCCTCCCAGTAATCTGAAAAGTGGCCGTGACACTGGCTCCGGCGGGAGCCGCTTGGCAGCTTTCCCTGTGTGAGAGAGAGAAGGTGCTGCAATTAGAGACAATGGGATGTGGAGCAGGAATACAGAGGAAAAGGCTGCATTTTATTAAATTCAATGTTTTCATCAATAGCTGAGCAACAACCCCCATGTAACACAGTGAATTAATTGTGGAGAATATTTGTTGTTCTGCCACACGCTTGCTGTGTAAATACTGCTACCAGCAGCACAGGCAGCTCTGTGCTGTGTTCAACATTGCTGTGAAATACAGCTGTGTGAAAAGGGCACAGTCGAATTTCTGCTCCTTTTATTTCTCTCCTTGATAATTCTCCTTTCTCTTTGAAGAGGAGAAAATATGCTTGAAGCTCCTTGCTTTTCAAAAGTGTGCCCCACATGTAGTTGTTCCATGTATCAAGTCTCTGTTTTGAAGGGTTTGTGGGTTTTTGTTTGACTGCTTTGGAGTTGGTTTTGATTTTTTTGGGGGGGAATTTGTTTTTACTTTATGTGGGCTAGATTGTCCAAAGGTATTTGTAAATAATGGTTTCCCTGACATAAGTCCTAAAAGTTCAGCATGATTCATGACAAAAACTGGAATTTCTTTTGATGGTAGGAAAATAGAAATTACTTATTAGCTAATTTAGCATTAAAATATATTTGAGATTGGAGGGCTATTAAAGCTCTGATAGGGATGTCATTCCATGTTTGCTGAAATACTGTTTGGTTTTTGTGGTTTTGGGGTCTTTTTCTGATTTTTAAATACCAAGTTCACTTTCTAAAGTGGCATCTGCAGGGCAGGCCATGTATTTTTATGATGCTTATTTCACTTCTCAGACTTTATAATGCTACCCAAAGGCATGCTGTGCTAGCCTAGAAATCCACTTTTTGTGTCTTGTTGTGTCTGAATAACTAGATGAACCAATAATAGCCTGAAAGTACATCCAAGGTGAGCTTTGGGTTAGTAAGATAATGATGTCTTTGTATTTCACTTGAAATTTTTTGATTTGTGAATTCAGCACAGAAATAGCAGCTGGGATGTTTTATAGCAGGAGTTATGTGAGCTTGGAATGGGCAGACTGGGTGTACAGCACAGTAGGAGCTTTACATCTGCTGCTGCCTTCTCAGTGCAATAAGAAATGGGGCTCTCATCTTTCAGAGCAAGTGTCAGGTCCTAAACTTTGAAAGTAGCTCTCAAATTAGGCTCCTCTAGTGAAAAATAAATATAATTGAGTGCCTGATTCTGTGTGTGCATGTTCTGAATGCAGAGAGCATTATTTGCACAGGGCTGAGTACAAATGGAGACTGACAGGCTTTTTCTGTGTCCAGATGATGTTAACCAGGAGCCAAGGTAGAATTTATGGCAAACAGAGACTTTAAACCCTGCACTTGGAGGAGGACATGGCTTGCATTTTATCTTATTTGTGTGTTAAGAGTTGACTTCACTTTTCAGTCAGTCCCTTTTTGGCTCCTTGAGAAAACAGAGAAGGTCATGCATGTGAAATGTTGGTGGAATTGTCTGAATTTCCTTCCACACCTGCAGTTCAGTTTATGGGATTTCTCATCCAGGCCCAGGATCCCATGAAAAAAAAAGTAATATTTGACCATCACAAAGACTTGCTAAATTTGTGACAACCAGTATAATGCAAAATAAGAACCCTTTAATCCTGTTCTCTAAGTGTAGCTACAGGTGTGGAAGGAAGGTTTGTAACTAATATTGCAGGAATTATGCTGTCTATGGCTTCTGGAAGGATTCATTCCTCTTCACTTGGTCTGTTTGCAAACAATTTAAAAAAGGTGGCACATCATTGGTTTTCCTGTCAGTTCAAAATAAGTTTGAGAGGTGCAGGGGAGAAGGGATTGCTTCCCTTTTTATCACATGTATTTATTAAGACTATGGCTTCTCTAGCAAGTCTCATTTTTCTTCATGTTTTTCTGAAACACTTTTCTTATGCTTTTCAGCTGGAAATCTTCACTGTAAGAACTGTCATAAATAATATTTATGCAATAATCTAGTATTGATAGAGTAGTTTTTAAATGTAGTGTAGCTTTGTGGTCTAAATGATTGAAACACACAGCTGAATTTTATCCCCTTTGAGTTAGGTGAGATGTTTACTTGTTGATTTACTGAGTGATTTCTGAAAGACTTAGTGACAGTTCTTAAAAACCTGCAAAATAAAATCTCTCTTAGGATAACCAGCTCTCAAGATTATGGTCCTGAGGGATGAAAACCCTCTACAGTACCTTTCAGGAGTGGCTTGGTAGTCCTCCATCAGGCCAGGCATCTTTCCTTTGTCTTTTTATGGTAAAGATTAATTTCATCTGGTACATCATCCTGAAATCCTTTCCAAAAGTGCCAAATACCTTTTAGCTAAAGAAACAAATTTGAATTTGTTCTTAATTCGCTCATTACTAATTTATGTTGACTGTTCCTTATCTTCATTCCTTATCTTCACAAAACTCATGTTTGGCAATTGGTTCCATGTCATTTGATATCAGAGTTAAGCTGACAGGTCTATTAATTTCTTTTTCCTCCCCTTCTCTCACTTTGCAAGGCAGGTATTGCTGTGTTCCTCAGGGATGCTTCACCTCTCCAAGTGTTCGGAGATAATCACAAATTGCTTAGAGATTTTTTTGTTGTTGTTTTCTCAAATATTTTCTCAAAAGCTGTAGGCTCAACTTTTGATATTAAGGATGAGAAGATATTTGTAATGCCTAAATATTATTTTATCATTGATTTCAAAAAAATTGTGCATAGTTTTTCTTTTAATTGTAAGTTCTACTTATAATACAGTGCCTTTTTGAAGATAAAAGCAAAATCTCTGTTAAGAATTCATCCAGTTTTAGCACAACTTGGCTTCTTTTTTTTCCTCCCTTACACTTAAGGGTTTTTTTTTATTTTTCCTCTTCCTTACAGTTTCTGACTCATGTTGTGCTTTACATTTCTAATGATCAGGAATAAAAGTACAATGTATAATCTTATTCTGTTATTAACAGAATTAGCATAAAAAAACCCCACAAAGAAATCATGAAAAAATTAATATAGATGTTGTCAAGATTGAAATGAAAAGGGTTTCTAACAATTAGAGTTCATAACACACAGCATGAATGTAGCAATTGTTCTGTTATGGCAGCTGACTCGGTTTGATGTATATACAATTAAAACCCTGAAGAACTAATTTTTAAACATTCTTCACATATGTGAAATACTTTGCTATCCACAGGGCTTTTGTTTGGACTTGCTAAAAAGCTCTCATATATAGTAAAAGAACTTTAATGGAAAGAAATTAAATGCAGAAGATTGTAATTTTTTTTTTGCCAAGTGCCGAACGTGTGCATTTAATCCCCCTGTGATTAAAACACTTAAAGGTGCACTTACCTTCCTGTGTGAGTATTCCCATTCTCTGAAATGAGCCTGCTTGTGCTTAAAACCTTTAGCAAGGCCATATGAAAGAATAGGTTTTGTGCATTGTTAACTAAATAGTACTGATGACTATATTAAAATGAACATGCCTACAATATCTTTGACTATATGCCCTTGTTGCTCCCATTGTTCAAATTTGAGACATTAAAAGGAAGGCAAAGCTATCTGCAGCCTTTAGAGTACAGCAAAAGAAAGGAAGCCTCTCATCATAAATATCATTCCTTCAATTGCATTTTTTCCGCCCTACTGGTAATTCTGAAACTCCAACTCACGCACAGGAGAAGAGTGAAAAAAGAAATCACACTTGTTCTCTTGTGCCAGCCATTCCATAGTAGGTAGAAGGTTGTATTTTATGCACATGTAGTTGCTGTTTTTTAAACCTTTTATTTGTAATAAGGTTTTCATTCAGCTTCAGTGAAGTGTTGCAGGGCTCAGTTACCTGCCATCCTGTACCTATTAAGAGTTGAAGGTTTTAATCCCTGTTTAGCTGTGTTTGTAAATGTATTGCCACTGTGTACTTGCCGAGTTCCAGATAGGCTTTGAGACAGAATTTTTGTTATTTACTGAATAAGCCTAAGTTGTCGTCACATCCTATCAGAATAATATGTAGTATTAATTCTGTACGTAATCTTCCAGAATATTTACAAGGGAAGTGTAAATCACCTCTACTTGGTATTGGTGGCATGGTTAGACTTCTTTTAAATCTGTGCACTGAGTTCTTAATGTGTTTTTTTGAGGTCTATCAGTTGTGTTATGTAAGTATAGCAATCCATGTCAAAGTTTAGAAATCCAGTCTCTACACCTGCTCTTTACTGAAATAACTTTACACATATGAATATGTTGGTAATTCCTGTCTGATTTTTTCCCCTAATTATTATTTTGAGTTAATAGTGTTTAGAATATTTAATGCAAGTCTTGAAGTATCAGTGGCAAGAGAAGGCTCTGAGGAGATTATACCAGCAATTGTCATGTGTTTATGAATAACGGAATTTTCTGTCCTTGTCTTATTGCTCTTATTATAATGTGCTCTGAAATTTTACCCCATCCAAGCCAACAACACTGATGCCACATGGTGAGCTAAAGGACTGAGCTGGGGAGGTCTTTGGCTGTTTGTTAAAATCAAGTAATTCCTAGTAAGTTGTGGCTTCATATTAGCCATAATAATATGTGTGGGTTACAGATCACAGCATTAGCTTGAAAATGTTAATGTCATTCTAAAAAGTTGCTTTGTGACTATTCTTTTTAAGGAAGACAAACTCTTAAGTTTAAATATGCAATAAAGGTGCACAGACAGTAAAACTGGTTATGCTGGTGCTTACTTTCCTTGAGCTGCTGTAGTCACACTTGGAAACCTTTTGGGTCCTTTCCTTGTTCTGCAATCTGAATTGTAGAAACATGCCCTTGTCTAGGTATTCCAATGTCCAGCATCTTGTGGTTAATAGCTTTATCCCATGTTTTTGTCCAAAGCCTTAAACATTTTCCATCATGGTTTTGATTAGGGCATGATGATTTTTGAATCCCTTCCAGCCCAAACCATTCTGTAGCTGGTTGTGTGAAAAGAGGTTCTTCTAGTTTTTGATCCTGATCTCATTTCTGTGAATAAAGCATGTCAGGAAAGTGCAGGACAGGGAAAAAGGGCTTCACTCTCTTAAAATAGGTTTGCTCCCTTACTTTTTGGTGTCAACAATGAGAAATTCTTGAATGCCTAACAAGACTCAACTAGGTGAAAGAAAAGCACAACTTTTGTCATAAGATTTCCATCCCAGATGATACCACCCTAAACAGGATACAGTTCACAGAAGTCCAGAAATGACCACAAAGTCGTGTGCACATCTGTAAAATCTAGTTCCTCTTTCAAGCTTACAACAGGTATTCAGTGGGGAAGTAACTTGCCATGCCTAGTGAATTTTATAATCATTGTGTCATTTGGGAGAGCTCAAATGTCACTGTAAGGAAATAAACAGGAAGAGGTACTACAGAGAAGCAATATGGAATGGAAATGGGCTAAGAGGATATAAATGTAATTAGCGAAACACATTTTCATGACTAGTAAAATTAGCACCCATTTATACATGTTATACACTTGAACCCTTGTTGACACCTGAGGCTGGGAAAATATATCTGCTAATCAAAACATGTAATTATATCCTATGAAGCTGAAGTAACGCACCGAATCCTTGCTCTTCATGGTGTTAATGATTTGTGAAACTCATTTACCCAATCACCTCGGTTTGTCCTTTCTTGCTGTATTTCTGTTCCCCAAAATAGTGAGGTCAGGGACATTATAAAGCAATTAAATATTAGATCTATGGAAGTGTGAGCATTGCATAAATTGTTAGATGGTATTGATATTAGACAAGGTGCTCTCAATAGTGGGGAAAAATTCCCTGCTTATAAAATAAGCAATGCAAGATGAGTTATTAACTTGCTGGAGAGGTAAAATTCCTGTGGAGCTGTAATGTAGTTGGGATGGTTGGTAACTTGTAATTTCCCACTGGCATGACCTTACTTTGCTGTCTTCAGAGCCCATATCTGCATCTAATTGAAGAACATTAAGCTCTGACACCAACATAAAGGGGGAAAAAGTATAACTGATGGGCTTTTGAAGTGGCTTGGTCCTATACAGGAGAAGTACTGAGGAAAAATGGAATATAAAAAATGATCACTACATTTACGTCGTGATATAACAACAGATGAATTTATTTTGGTTTATAGCCCAATTGTAAAGTAGCATTGTGGAGATGTGAGAGATGAATCAACTTAATGTAGAACAATTTATTTATTCTGGCGCTGGTGAAGTGTTGCTTCAGTGAAAGGGGTGCTGCCACAGCCATGGACAAGTTCTCTTGCAGCTTTTGGTTTATGTGGGTAGGTAGCAAAAGTGAGAGTTGGGAGGGGGGAAGGGGCCGAGGAGGGTTTAGGTAGAGTTTTGTGTTGATGAAAAGTACAACCAGAAATTAACTCATTCACAATAGCATTAAAATCATCTTTAGCTCTCGCAGTTCAACAAAATCTTTAGACTAGTTAAATTGTAAAGATTATTGTAAAACAGGAAATGCTTCTGCTGTAGCATGGATGTTATCCATCTTGATTAAGCAGCTCTGGCAGGTACTTTTAAATAACCAGTCCTAAATACTCTTTTTAACCGCTTTGGGTTTCTGTATCTTGCTGTCTTAAATGAACCAAACAAGAAGAGTTTTTATAACAATGCTTCTTTGCCATTCCTCACTTGCACCAGTTTTACTGACATTCAATGGGAATGTTTACTTTCTATGAAAGATTATTAAAATTTAAAGCTGAATAAATATAGTATACATAATGTTTATTAATCCTGAGTTTCTGTGAAGAACAGTGTAGTATAAAAGTGAATTAACTAGTGCAGATATATTAGCTTATTTAGTATTAAGAGATTTCTTAGAAAACTGAAAATGTGCAGAAAATTTACTGCTTCTAATATTTGAAAGTAAATTAATTCAATGTATCATAGTTCTGTTGATATAATCTTCCTTTGTACCCTAATTTCACGTAAGGGAAACTGGCAATATTTGCATGTTGTATTTGCTATATGCGACGTAGTTACTGTCCTAAACTTCCCACTTAAAAGCATTGATCTCACAGTTTTAGATGAAGACTCATGGAACACCACAGATGTTTTGAAAAAACACATAATTTAGGTCAACAAAATTTATTTTAAAAAACCTGCTGTGCCTACCTTGAGGTAAGACTGGAGAGTCTAAATAAGTTATGAAATAAATAGAACTGGTACGGTAATGTGTAATTCCACACTGAATCTGTACAAAAGACATCTAAAGCAGGAATGTTCTGTTAATTACAATTGTGCATCTACTGGAATTGTTGTAGGTGTTTTTTCAGTTTGTCCTGTTTGTGATGGGATATCTGGCAAATCCTCTAAGGAGTAACATTTACAGTAAAAGTTATTTCAATGTTGAGACTATTGTAGTTCTCCATTTTAAGTCATTAGGCATGATTTCTGAGTGTGAATGTATAACTTGCTGTCCCTGTATAGACTGCTTACCTCAAACCTGTGATGTGTAATGGAATTTGAACACCTGTGCAAGGAGTGGGCTGCTTGGACATTCAGAATCCAGGCGCAATGCCAGAGGAATTGGGTGAAAAGTATTGGAAGCTGAGTCACAGACTGAGCTGTCTTCAGAGTGAATTGTTGCCTGGGCTGCACAACTCACACCTTAACACAGCAAGGGTTGTTCATGCTTAGTGACATTTAAATTTAACATTTTTCCTTCCTTTATCAATTTATATTACCCAGTCATGCAAGAACTTATTTTTTTAGGGAGGCTGGTTTTGCACTCTGTTCTGAAGATTAAAAGAGCAAAGTGTCCAACACACAGCTTTAATCTGCTCAGTTCTGTGCCCATGTTGTGCTTGGTGAGGCCATGCTGCAATGAAGTGCTTGATTTTCTTCCTGGAGTCAGCAGAGAGTGGTAGATGCTTTTAGATATTTTCCAGAGGAAGACCATTCTGTCATTAATTCACTCATTTAAGTTAGGTGGACAAGACCTCCGTCTGAACACATCTCAGCAGCTTATTTCTCTCCTCCGACTGCAGAGAATAGGTTTGGCTTCTCTGTAAAGAATCAGGCAATGCTCTAAGTGCCTAATTCAGGTAAAGATCCCACCTATATGGGTTTTTAATGCATGCTGGACATATTGACCAGCTTAAAAGGGTTTTCTCAGTGTTAGATGGTGAAAGGAAAGGTCATAAAGATGAACTTTGAGACATTTGTTTGTGCAACGGCTCAGATATTGCTCACTTAAGCCTTCCAGAACTGATGTTTCACCTTGTAGTTGTCCCTTTTGTAAAGTATCACTATAGGTGTGATTTGCCTGATGGCTCTCTGTGCCAGATGATATCTAGGGTTTGTCATGACTGACAATTAGAATTTGATATGTGGACATTTTAGAAGTTCCAAATGCTTGTGATGGGGTAAGACCACCAAGTAATTGGGAGGGACTAGTGAAGATGTCAGAGTGCCCTTGGTTGTGTGATCAATGTTTGTGTGAGTTGATGATACTCTACTTGGTGAAATTAATCCAGAAACACATCCAGAGGTGAACTCTAGTGAATTTGCAACTTCTCCTATGAAACAGAAGTTCTGCTCTGTCACAGTTCCAAGCTCTGTTTGCTGTCTCCTTCAGAAGAGTGCTGGCTTTACAGCTCAGTGCTTCATGTTGGAACAGGGTCAGCAGCTGTATGGATTTTCTCATGATAAACATAACTGTGTCCAGGAACTATCCAGGTTTAAATTCTATTTCCAAAAGCATGCCTTTGCTCCCAGATGATTGAATACAGGTTTTGGCCATGGGTGACTGGTGGCATGTTTAATATCCCAAGTTAATGACCCAACTTGCATCAGAGGTGTTGTGATAAAAGCAGTGACAATTGGGGGATCACTGCTGGGCTGAGGCAGGTTTCCAGTGACCCTTCACTTGACTCATCTCCTCCTGCCTTTGTGTCATCTTCTCTTATTTAGCAGATATTACACAAATTGAAAGCAGAAAATTATTTTTTCTGACGGATGTGTCTTGGTCCTATGGCTAGTACTAAAAAAGAAAGTCTAAAAAAAATTACTGGCAAGTGAAAATTCTTATTATGTTCTTAAGTTTATCTCTTGTCATGTTTTTACATCAGCTGGCAGAGAAGCTGTGTGCAGTATTAGATAAATGAGCATGCTTGCCTTCCATCCTAATGCACTCTTTGGATCTGCTGAACAGCAGGGATGTGTTCAGGATTTGTGCCCTGCACAGAGAGAAGGCAGGAGCTTGCACAGACTGCCATGCCAGGAGTGCAAGGAAAGGAAATTCAGCCTCTGGACAGGGCCAGCCCCCTCCCACATTCTGAACTGAGCCCCAGTGTTTGGGCAATATCTAATCCTTGATCTAAAGGGATGTGTGAAGTGTCCAGTTTATTTACCTTGGAGGAATAAAATGCTCAGCTGCACCTATTACACTCTGAATGCATTTCTTCAGGCCAGTCCTCTGATTCCTGGTCCTTGGAGCTTTTGAGTTGGTTTTTTCCCAGCTCTAACAGAATTGTAACCAGTAATGTTTGTTTTCTCACCTTCTTGGCTGTCTTTTCAAGTCTTTGATTCCAGCTTTTCCTGGAGGTTTTGTAGTTTGTTGCTCCATTATGTGCAACATGGAGTGTGCAGTGGAAAACTAGCTGTGAACATGGGGTAGTTTTTGTAGGAACATCTAGACTTGAGACTTGGATTTCTGTTTACACCTAAGGTCATTCTTGTGTTATTTGTATTTTTTATCTCTGACTTCTTCCTGTGCTCCTGCTCTTGCTTCCAGCTCTGCTTCTCTCCTCATGCTGGGATTGGCAATGAGACACTGTGCTAAGGCAGTTTAGTTGCTCCTATTCATATCCTAATGATTCTTCCCTTATTTCTGAGATTACTCTGACCCATTTATTGCTTTGTTCTTCTTTATATGACATTTATGGACAATGATGGACACTTAAAAAATGGACAACCATTGAAAATTTTCAAATGTCAGCCTGTTTCAAATACTATTTAACACTTCTAAAGTTCAAGTCGCTGCTTGGCCTTTTCTTGCTTCCTCTTTAATGAAGACTGAAACTTCTTCATTCTGTTCCCAAAAGCAGAAGCATTTGATGTAGATTAACACTGACTCTACTTTTCAGACACCCTTCTTCATCCCACAACAGATCAAATGTATAGGATCAAATGGCATCATTTTGATCAACTAAAATATTTGGAGATAAGCTGTCTGTGAACTGTCTTATGCTTTTGGCATTTCCATGGTAATATATGTGGAGGAGGAGAAAATCTGACTTATACATGTTTTCCCAGTCATGATTTGTCATTATAAGTGAAGATTCTTTTAGGTAATGTAGTCAACACAATTAAAGCTAAAAGGCAAGTTTGGCATGATCCCAGTTTCTGCCTTTCTGAAATATTATTTATACAGAGTGAGATTACATGAAGTTCTTAATTGCCAGGATTTATAAAATATACTTCAGTATGCACTGATATTTCACCATATACACAATTAATTGTGTATGATGCCATAGTTTTGGGGTGTGTGTGTAACAGAGGGCAGAGTGTTTTTCTGGAATTTTTTGTAGCAAGTCTGGGGATTCTGTGTAATAGCACTGTCTTGTGCTATGGTTTAGATGGTTTTTATCTATCCACTAGAAGCTATTTCAGGATAAATTGACAACCTGCACCGTGTCTTTTTACTCAATCACCTCTGTGTGCAGAGTGCCAGCAGTGTTTTCAGAGCAGCACTTATGATAAGGAAAAAGTAGGCATAAATGGGCTGCTGAGAATTTATTGGGAGTCCTCATTCTGTTGATCAGGAGCTCTGCCAACACAGCGACTCCTCTGCCTGTTTAGTGAGCAGGTAGAGCCTTTTCTAGCAGAGTATTTCTCCTCCTCAGAGATAAAAAGGGTAGAATGAACAGGAGCTGAGACAGCTTGTCACTGCTGAATCTTGTCCTGACAGCTGCCTTAGCAGAATGCATTTGATAAACTGTGATTGACAAAATACTTGAAAACTGCAGCTTAAAACTGAATTTCTGGAGAGTGTGAAAGTAGACAGGATAAAGTAAGAATAGTCTTGTGAGCACACAGTGCTGTCATCACGCACATAGCTCTCTTTAAATTTGAAAAATAGAAAGCTGTAGGGAAACCTAGACTGTCCTAATATAATTATCAAGATCATCATTACTGAAATTGAGCCTTCATTTAAAGCTAGGCCCTGTGCTTGTTTGCTACACAAAATCTAATGTAATTTGATTCAGTGGTAGACAAGGGGCAAAACAAGCAAAAAGAAAATCAGCTATGGATTTCTGTCAACCTTTGGAGTCCATACATAAATTTTTAAGTTTTATGGTCCATTTTCATACTAAGAAAGAATTGGCAACAGTGGACCTGATTTCCCTGACTTTACATTTGTGGTCTGAGAACAATTAGTTTCTACTTACTGCAAATTAAGCTCATCATTTCCCAAAAAGAAAACCCTTTTAATGCATCTTCTCCATGATTGGAAGCACTCAGAGGGCTCTTTTGCTTAGGCGGGTTTTCTGCTTTATTTCAAGTCAATGTGATCTCCTTAACAGTCTATATAGAATGTTATATGTCATTCCACAAAACTCTGAAAATTAATTACATCCCTCCTGTATAAACCCTGGGATGGTTTTCTAAGTACTTCTGTGTATATTCAGTTGCAAGCAGAAGAAGGGGAGTCACTGCCAGGACTGCAGAGGGCTGTGCCAGTGAGCGGGCTGGAGTCATTACACTGCACTACCACTTGATGCATTTGTTGGTATTTGTTCTATTTTTCATTTGCATTTAAATTCCTGGGAAGGGAAGATAAGATAGAGGTAAACAAATGATGTTTATTTGCTCTTCAGTTGAGCTCCTACTAGACATGTGACTTAGAGAAAACATGGGGGAAAAATGCCACAGCATCTTCTGCAAAGCATCACACCTCCATTCATTCTCCAGCAGACTTCAAAAGACACTTCCCTCAGGTTTTAATGAAAACATAAATCAACAGGGAGTAACTAAAATTACACTTAAAGTTAACAGGAAACTAGGTCAGTCACCACATGACTCAGTATTTGTAGCTTGGATAAAACATTGCAGTGTTTTTCACATCATAAATATCCTTCTGGTAGAAGAGCAAGTATTGTCTGTGTTTATTTCCTATCCCCTTTGAGTCAGGGAGCGTAATGCTTTCTCTGTAACTGTGCACAGCATGAAGCTGTGATGTGTTTGGGTGTGTGTCCCTTGTCCAGGGCAGTTTTTCTGCTTTTTGTGCAGTCTGGGCACTGAGGGCTCCATTCCCTCAGGAACCAGATGAGTGTGTTTGCTGTCAGCCCATGGTGTGTGCAGAGGGGAGCAGCTGCCAGCACGTGTGAGGTAACATATGTTGTTACAGAAAAGAGCTGAATTTATCTGGGGTTTTTCTGAGCATTACAGACTCTTCCTGCACTATGTTGTTCTGTTCATGGGGCAAACTTAATTTTGGTGGTTTTTAGAATGAGCAGAAAATACTGAACAGAATAAACAGAGAAGTACTGGAGTGATTGATTTCTGTATGGCAGTATAGTGAAGACAAAGATGTTGAGAATTTCCTGAATAATCTCACAATGTAAATGGTAGGTGAAATGGATAAATATTGAGGAATTATGATGGGCTTTGAATTGTCTATTAAGATTCAGGGAAGTTATGTTAGTACAACAGTGGACAATCCTGTGAAAAGATATCCATGCAATATTACAATAATGCAAACAAACCTCTTCTTATAACAAAACTAGGAAGCAGTGGAAAGTATTTTCTGTTTTTTTCAAATAAATTGTTACTGCCACTGTAGGAAGGTGTGACAGGTCCATAAACATTGAAAAATATGTTGAATTCTCATTCTTTGCTTTAAAGCATTGTACAGTTGAACTGCAGAAGGTAATTGAGATGAGTTATCCAAAGTATGACATAGTTTCCTTGTGAAGTATAACTGGAATATTCTTTAGTGTAAAAACCACTGGTGACATAACTGGACATAACATAATTCTGCTGCGGTGAATGACATAAAAATGTGAAAAAGGAATGATTGCTCACTGCTTGTATGGAAACTATTCAGCATGGAATTAGCAAATGGCAGATCCAAAATGAGGAAAAATCCACCTCCTATACATTCAGGGCCTCTTGTCCCTGGACATTGTAAATAGTAACAATTTACACTGACTCAGAGCCAGACTTGAGGAACTGATGGAAGAAAAATCCAACTACAGCTGTTGAATAAAATTTTTAGGAAATTGGAGAGGCAAGCTCCTGGAGTTACAGAGGATATTCTCAAGCATTACTTTCATGTATTTATTCTAGTTTTATACCTTTCCCTGGGCTAGAGAAGTGATAGAATATCTTTGATATGATTCACTACACATTGTACTTACATTCTTTATCAAAGAGTCCTGAGAATAGTTTTGTTTCAAAGCTATAGGTGAGCTCATTATAGAGGCTGAACAGATATTTGTTAGAGTTTGAGATAGAAATCTTGTTCTTCACATCTTTTTCCCCAGCAAAAACCACAGTGAAGCAGTAAGCTTGTCTTCTTGAGAGTTGTGTGTCAGTTCTTAGTTCTTCAAAATTGTTTACAGGCGCAGATGACAAATAAGATCTTACCAAATAAATTACTTCAGAACTGTAATTTGATTTTTTTTTCACTAGTAGAACTTGCTGCAGAAAGACAAGAGAGATCAGAAAGTAAAAGTAGGTTTAAAGGTGGTTGAGGCTCATCAATTAATTAACTTGCCATAGCAGTTTAAAAACAAACAATAATTCTTAACAGTGAAGAACATAAATGAATAATGAGGAAGACAGATGCTGAAGTTATTACTTCAAGAGCTTTGTTTTGTTTTGTGAGGCACTGCTATTGCTAGAACACTGATCTCAATCACTTTCTTTGTGATTTTAGGAGCTTCCTTGGTTTTAAATGAGCAATGAGCTACAGTGTTAGAGGCAGACAGGGTGTTGTAGTGTCTGTGTAATATTCAGGTTGCTGTAAAAATGAAGAGTAGCTACCCTTAGTTTTTCCCTAACTCTATAAAAGAAATGGTCAGAAAACTTTTACTGGTTGATTTATTCTCTCTACACTTTCAAATTGAAAAATTAATGTCCTGAAATAAGAAGAAAAATTATTTTTATGGAATTACTTCTAGGATTTAAACTGATTTTAGTGTTCTTGACAAAAGTTCTTTAAGCAGTTTTGTGTGGTGCCAAAAGTGAGGAGAAAAAGCAGTGGGTGCCTTAATTAAAGTGTTGAGTGGTTTTAGTACAGTGCATGTGGTCTACTCTACATTTTAAATTTTGCACCTGACAGCTTCTGTTGGAAAATTTCATTTATGTGAATTCTGTCACCATATTTATGTAAGGATAACCAGCTTAGAGACTTAATTTTGTTTTTAACAGTAGAGTTGCTGGTCTTTCCAGGTGTTAAGTTTTTGATCTAAACACAGTCATTGGCACAGAGTAAAGAGTTATTTGTGAGAGTCTTGCATGGAAAAGGTATTAAAGAAAGAGAAGGCAACTACAGAGAACCTTCAATTTCTGCTTGAAGCTTTTCTTAGTTTTTAATAAATTATTCCCATCAGAGTTGTGACTTAGATCTCCATAATTATTAAATCATGACTGGTAACTGAGTCATTGGTCTGGATGGGGGTACTGAGCCATTCCTAACAGCATGAAGTAATCGTTGTTGAATTGACCTTTACTTCAAAAGGCAAAGTAAAACCAGAAGGAAAAAATGTTGGAAGTTTCAATTAGAGTTTTACTTTTTCTGTGAGTCAATGACCATGTTGAGTTAAGAGGCAGTTATGAATATTTTAGACATTAGGGCTTGGCTGTTCAGGGGAATCTGAGGAGATTTATCAAAATTACCAGATACACAGTGGCATGATCTTAATGTGATATTGTGAAATTGACTGACACTCCTATGTAGACATAATCATTTGGACTTAATAGGGCTGTATTTAATTCTTTTGGGAGATAAGACTAATAGAAATCATTTAATTTGACTTAACTGAACCTAAATTTCAAGTAGATTTATTTAATTTTGACTTCATAGTTATAACAGACTTCTACACAAAGCAGTAGACACATCTCTGCATTTTAAGTACTGATCTGAATTATGCATGTCTCTGTGATTCTTATGGTAGAAAGACATCCCAGTGTTTTAGTGCTCCATAGGAAATGAAAACAAAAAATTTAAGTATTTTTAATTTTAATTTCTGTGTTGTCTCTAGTGTGGCTAAATACTTGCTTTATTCTCTGTAAAAGGCATGGATAGTGCCCTTGGAAACCCAGCTCCTGGTTCAGTAGATCTGTTGCTGGTCATACTGGTAACATTTAGGAAGTTTTAAATTGCAATGCAAGTAGAAACTTCTGCCTCCCATTTTATGTCCTTACCTTTAGCATAGGGGAGAGAAAATGGTGTATTTGCTGTGGAGTTCATTGAACTAAAATACATTTTCAGATATCCTTGAACTGCACTGGAGCATTTTCCTTTGTAGTGTTTGTCAATTCTGCAGGAACGTTGAGTGGTGTGTTAACATATTATTTTGTGCAAGTATACTCTTAAATATGTCTTGTGGGTGTTTTGCATTGGAGAATAATTGTGCTTGAGAGCTGCCAGTACACTCTGAAGGTAGAGCTTTTTGAGCCTAATTGAGTTGTTGAATGTGCTTTGGAGGAGAGAAAACCGAACGCAACTTTCACAAAAGATCAAACAAAACATTGGATATAAAATGTGCAATGGAACATAATGGAGTAATACAGCAAAGAGTAATTCTGTCAAGACAATATGGGAAAAGAAAAATTGTGTGGCCTTTTTGTTGCAGAGCAGTTCTTATTCCAATACCTTTGTGCACGACTTTTGTATTATTGGGGTTTTTTTCTAACTGGAGGTGGTGTGAACAGAGGTTGAGTGCTGGGTGAGCACCATCTGCCCACCAGGCATGGTCTGAAGTATTGGGGTAGAGTGTGTTGGGGAAAAAATCCTCTTTTTTGAGGGCAGAGTAGAGTATTGACCTGGCTGGTACTGAGAGAGTCTTCTGTCAGTTGTTACAGGGTTTGTCCTGTTCCTCACTTATCATAATGATGGGCAATAATCATTGAGCAAATAGCGATGAAAATGCCCTGAGATGCCAGCAGAGGAGAAACTTCTGCTCACAGAAAGTGGTCAATAAACAGGAAATCAGAGATATTTAGGACAGGTCTCAGCCACACAGGTGTGACAGGAAAGGAGCAAGGGTTTTTGTGTAAATATAGGGAGGGAGGGAAAGCAGCTTGAGAAATTCAGGCTATTTATTTTTAAGGCTTATTTTCAAGGTTTCTGAAGTGCTACTTTATAAAAATAAACCAGCTTTTCATTGTATATTACTAGTAAAAATTGGGTTATGCCACTTTGATAAATAGAAGAGGAAAAATGAGAACAGAGTTTAGGAGGATGTTTCGGCTCTGGTCATATTTAATGTTCCACAGTCATTTTTTTAGATCAATGTTGACATAAGACTTAGGGGTGGAGGAAGCAACTCTTAGAAAAAGTAAGGAAAGTTCTTATATGTACAAAAAAAAACCCCAAACAACCTAACCATAAACAATGTGCTGTCATCTGACAGGGTGGAGCACATCTTACATGATTGGTTACCCAGCTTTTAGTGACGCCAATTGGAAAATGCTAAACAGCAAAATGCCAGAATACCTGTGAGCTGATCAGATTGGGAATTTGTAGTGCATTGCAGGAAGCATTTGTTTAAAGAGAATTTCAAAAGGAAACTGGGATGAGAGGAGAGCAGTGATGCTTGTTCCTGGATTGCTGATGCCTGTGGGTAGTTGCTAGGACAGCTCAAAAGAGGGATTAGAACTAAGAACAAGAGGATATTTGGATATTTTACAGCCTCTTTCCTGGGACAGAGATGTGTCCTGTGGGGCCAGGTGTGCTCTGCACTGGGATCCTGAGGGGCAGAACCTCTGGCTGCTGGTGTCCAGATGTGCTTCCCAATTGTGGTAGGGAATGGATTCCTCAGAGTGGCAGCTGCCCTGGGAGCCTGTTGGGCTGGGAGGGGATTTAGAGAAATATTTCCAATATGCAGAAGGCAAGGAGTTGGTCCAAACTCTGTATTCCTCATGGGAGGGCAGGTCAGGAATTGCAGTGGCTGTTTTCTCAGTTTTCAAAAGGTACTTCCAGGATTGATACTGGTATCAGAAATCACCTGTAAACTGGGGCTTGAGATAGCAAACTAAAAACTGCTGCTCACTCATCTTTGAAAGGCAAGGACAAAAAACAGGTTCCTTTCTCCCTGCCAGTTACTGTGGGAGGGGTTGTGTTTTGAGGGAATGTATAGGAGGAGCACAGGAAATCCACACAGGTTTTACATTTCCAGATATAACTGTGGTGTCTGATAGGGACTAAAATTAACTTAATGTTCTAAAGATTTACTTACAAAAGATTTTCTTTTCCTAATTTTTGTTAAGGCCAAAGATTGTAGGTCATATTCTTCTTTTTCCTGCTGATAATTGCAAAATCCATTACTGTCCCTTCAAGATGTTTTTTATAAAAGGCTGTACTAAATCTGAATAAAAGCCTAATAAGTAGATTAGTTAGAAGAATAGTCCTCCTGAGGATGGTTGATACCAAATGTAGCTGCCTGAGATAACCCTAAATGCAATTAGATTTAACTCCCTGTGAGTGTCAAAGGAAGGTAATACCCATGGAGAGTTCCCTTCAGATGACACTATTTTAAAGTGTCTTAACATTGAAATATTCTTTCCTTTGGGCATTGGTGACAATTTGTTTGTTTGTTTTTTTTTTAATTTCTGGAGAAACGGTGCTTGCCAATTTGGGCTTTAGCCGTTATTTTTAGGCGCTTCCCAAAAAAGAGGGATGGTTCAGCTTCCTTGGGTGAGCAGTTTGTTGTCCTCATCTGTGTCCTTTATAAGGATAAAATATCCCAACGTGGCCACAAGCAGGTGAAAGAGAAAATAGCAGATTCAGGAGCATACACAAGCTTAAAGGGTAATGTGATAAAATGCCAATAGATGAATTGCTGATGGATTCATTCTGGTTTTCTTCATAAAGGAGAAATGAAAGCTAAAGCTTGTATTAAAACAGAAATAGAGACATGAAAGATTTTGCAACTTTTCATATTATGGGAGGGATATAACAGAAATAGTATAATTGCAAACTACTAAAATGGTTTAATTTAGCTGTAAGTACTGCAGAAGAATTGCACTGTATTTAAGAATTTGGTTCCATTTTCACATAGAAAAGAAAAGGAAAAAAGCTTAGCAAAACATTTCCATTACTTCCTCTTTGATATATTCCTGCATATGCATGTGTTTAGTTATATTTTTTTCTCTCTTTTTTAAAATATGAAAATAATATCAACTTTTAGTATTTTGTTTTGGGGAAAATTGCTGGTAATACCAAAACAAGAAATTTGCAATAATTTTTTATTTATTAGCTTTTTTACATTGATATCCACAGTGCTCTGCCCTTCTCATTTCTTTGCTTGACTTTGTTGTTCTTTGAATGATCTTTCTTGATAAGTGTTCCTGAAAATCTTTTTTTTTTCCCCTTTCTTGTTTTTAAATCAGAACTCTGTACCGTAAAAGTAAAGCTGAACTAATTAGATGTGAGGCAAAGTACCCAAAAATGTCTTATAATTATACCTTTAGAAAAATTGAACTTCATGTGTGGCAGGGAGACATTGAGCCAGTTTAGTAAATTCTGCCTGGTTTTTACTGTTTGTAACTTGTCACTTGAAATTCCTTTCCCCCCAAAGCCAGAGAAGAAAGACTCAGAATCTGTCATTCTTTCACATTATTGCACTTGAAGCAAAGCCTTTTTGCTCCTAACAAATGGCTAATTTGTTGTCTAGTGTGCAAAGTGATTTGTTTTCTATTGTTTTGGTCAGCTCTTTTTTATTTGTGTCAATGTGTTGCCTTTTTTTCTTTGTGTATAATAAATTGCTGTGTTTACAGAACACATTTTCACTGTTGATTTGTTTAGGTGTTGGGTGAAAGGTTAAATTATTATCTTATAAATATTATGAAGGATTTGAACATGAGATGCACCAAGTAAAATTATTTTCCAGTGGAAAACAAGAATTAGAGTGACCATACATTAATTATTGGTCTTCTTGTCTTGCTGGTTTTTACAAGGAAAATAATGTAAATAAATAAAAATAGGTTTTATATTTCCTGTTTGCTACATCTGAAAATTTTCCTAATGTTATTATGAAATTCAATAATACTTCTCAATTGATTTCAAGCTTTTCAAATGTAAGAGGACTCCTTGATTATGTCATGTTTTCAAAATCCAGGATTATTTTAGTTCATTTTTTTAGTCTAAGAGAGAGTAAATTCAAAAGTAAAGGGGGTTTTTTGTATGTAAGCATTAAAATCTGTTTTCCTAAAGATGGAGAGTTTTTATAAGACAGAAAAGAAAAAATAATCTCCTTGCAACAGTAGAGTTTCACTGGTTCCTGTCTAGTTGAGATGCAGCAGAATGAGCTTGATTATGTTGAGAGTCAATGTAAAAGTAATAATGCTGCTGCAATAAACTTGAAGGAAATTATTATTATGGCTGTAAGTGTCCATTTTCCAAATTTATCTAAGGAGTCTGTTTTTAGGGAACAAAAATTATCTTTTAAAAGGATGTAATGGTATGTATTTGACTATAGGAGTAATGGATAGTACGCTGAAAATAAGTCAGTGTGAACTTAAGCACCTCCTGTAAAGCCTGTATGCAAACTCTGCTGGCCTTTTGGTAAAGTTCTACCCAAAGAGAGATTTTAGAGTGTTTTTTATGCACTCAGGCCTTTTTGTGGTTAATGATGCTGAGAGTGGGTATATGGACTGCCTGCAAAGCAAGGTTGCACCAAACTACTGCTACTCAATCTGCCTTTTTATGTCATTGATAACAAGATAAAAGAATTCTTAATCTCTAGATAATGAAAAACAATGTATTTTACTAACTATTGAGGAATGCTTTGGGTGGGAGGAGGTGAAGCATTCTATTGGCTGTGTTGTACCAAAGATGAATGGAATGGAAGAAAAGGAGAAGAGCCATCTCTAAAATGTTATTTGTTTTATTTCATTTAGATTTTCACACACACCTTTCTGAGAAATTGAAAGACAGACAGACAAGCTGGCAGCAGCTGGCTGAGACAAAGAACTCTCTAATACGTAAGGTTTTTATTTTGCTTAAACTGTATTCCTTGTCAACTTAGAACCTAGTTTAGAACTTGTGTGTTGTGCAATGCTTAATCTTGTTCTATGTTCTGTTTGTTATGTGTTGTGGGATTTTGGTTGGTTGCTTATTTCTTACTGGGAATTTATATTCTGTTGAATAAACCTGATCTCTACTACTCATTTCTATCTCATTGTTCAGTATGACCTTCCTGGTTGGGTTGAACTAATTTAGGGGTTTTTCAGTGGGACACTGGGCTGGGTGGTGAAGGAGCTCTTTTCCCTGAGCTGATTGTGCTTTGTTATGTGGGGCTCATCCCATGAGAGGAGGAGAGCTGAGGCATGGAAGAGATGCCAGCTCTGGGTAGCCACAGGCATAATTTTAAACAAAATGGTACCTGCACCTGTATTTTCACCAAGGCAATTGCTTATGTTGTATTCCATTGGTAAAGGTTTGCATGGGACACAAGTTTCTGCAGAGATTCTTCAATCAGACTTTTGAGTGAAAGATTTAGTGATGACTCTGCATCTTCAGTCTTGATTTGAATTCTTTTGATCTGAATAGGAGATTCAGAGAGCCACACTTGATGTGCCCCTGAAGTTTTGTATCTTAGAGGCTGTGCAAGTCAGGGACTTGTGTTGGTTTCTGTGGGTTTGTAGGAATTGTGCATTGCCAGCCAGGGGTTTTTGAAGTACCACTGTTCCCCACACACACTCAGACTTTTGCTTCCCTGAGAGCAAAACTCCTTTGGGAGGAAGAGGATGTTGGGGGAAAAAAAATCTGCAATGCACTTTTTTAGAAAAAGGAAAAGTTGCCAGACTGTAGTAATATAAATCAAAAGACATCTCAAAGAATTTTAGTTCAAAGAGAATGATTCGGTGACATCTTCGGAATCTTGATATTTCTGTAATTCAAGAATTATTTTCATTAACTGGATATGTACACTTATGCTAACTATAGTATCAGCTGTTTTTGATAAAGCCCTTTTTCCTTGACTTGGCAAACTTTACCTTGTGTTTGATTGCCTAAAGAGATGAAAGATGGATTTTGTTATTTCATTCCTTTCTTCCACTGCACCTCTGACCTAGTACATACATGAAAGATGCCTTTCTGTTTGGACTTTTTTTTTTTTTAAGCATTTAAGTAAATGCTTTGCAAGATGAGGGCCCTAACCAGGATTAATACTCTGCTTGCTTAATATTCAAATGAGACATAAACCAAGGTTTTCTCATTACCCTCATTTTCTGATGTACTTCTTTCTATAATTGCCTGATTTTTGGTAAAAACTAGTGAATGGCATTTTTCTTTGAATCTCAGTCAGTGTCTGGATAAATAGTGGAATGGTTTCTTAAATTCTGGAAAGAACTGAGCATCTGTGACCATTTCCTAGTCAGTGCAGCCCATGGGTGTTCAGTGTGTTTTCAGACAGCAGATAAGAACTGTTTGTTGTGTTTCCATGCTTCTTAGAAGAGTGGGAGCCAGAGCTTTTGGTAGAGTAATTAAATTCCATAGTGCTGATGTACAATGCTAAAAACTGCCCAAGGTGTTGTGTGTATGGTTGGTAGTAAAGATGAAATTAGTAAAGAACAGAAGTAATCCTGTATACATCTCTGCATTTCTAAAGCATTCGTGATTATTGGTGTTGCAGGAGGATTTTGGCACAGGTGAAATGAGTGGGTTATGCTATTTATGCTCTACTCTATCTCAAAGAAAATGCTTGAATGCATTTTCCAGGATCACAGACAGGTTTTGCCTAACAAATTGCATCCAACTGAACAATGTCTTTCCTCATTTGAAGCTTTGAGGCTTTTATAGAAACAAAATACTGTTTCTCTTTTGGTTTACTTCTTTTTCCTTGCAACCTGATACTCTTCCCAATTCAAATATATTTGATTGATAGATTGCTTTTAATTTTTGGTACTGTGTTTGTTCAGGGCTCTAGAAATTTAGAAGAATGTGAAAATGTATTAATACCTGTATCACAACTCAAAAATACTTGATAGACTTAATGCTTGTTACTGGCTTGATTAAGCATGCATTTAAGAAAATAATTGAACTGAGACAAGCAACAAGAAAGCAGTACCTTTTATGAATTTTGAGTCTCGTTCCTTGGACATGCTAAATCTGATTGCGTAGTGAAATTATTTGTAGAATGCTCTAAATGTGGTGAGAAAGGTGCAGTGAGTTTGCTGACCCAGATGTGCTGCCTGGTGCTATCAGCCAAATCTTTGATGTTAATAATTCCAGGGACTTGACCAAAAGCAAGCTTTATCTGTGCTGCTTTCAAACAGTGCCACAGGATTTTCTACATCAATCTGGATGCTGCCAAAACCAGACAGATGGCACTAACCTTGGTTTAAAGCCTCAGCTGGCTGAGAATGCATCCAAATAGTGTTGCAAAGCTTTCAGTGTTGTGTCAACAGCAGAGGACTTTTTGTGTCACCATAAGAAGAGCCCTCAGACTTTGCATTTCAAAGGAACCCAGTGCTCATGTGTGCTCATCTAGAGCAGGGATTGCTTTGCAGTGCTCTAATGAAATGATGGGTTTCTTGATCTGCTCTGCCTTTGCTTTGCCAAGGTCAGAGATGCTGCTGGTGCAGCCACAGAAAAGGAGATGAAGTGCTGAGCATGGGAGTTGGAATGGTCAGCGGCTCAGAAATGCAGGCAGGAGGGTTGTTGTCAGATGTGTGGTCTGGCTCTGGAAGGAAAGAGAATAAAATTGTCTTACAGAAAAAACACCTCCCCTCACTAGTATTTGGAGTAATCCTAAATCTCACCATTTCTGAGTGCTCCTTTTCTAGAAGAAGAATTTTTAGTAGATTTAAAAAACTGCAACAAACAACCCACCCCAACCACCCCCAAAATCTCATATCTATGTCAAAATAAGAATTTAGGCTTAAAAACAAACAAAATAACCAGACCAGCCCTGGCTTATTTTCAGAGCTGTAGAATAATGTAACAAAATTTCAGCTATTTATCAGAATGATTTATGTTTTTTAAGCATTCCAGAAGTATGATGTTGTGTGTATGTATGTATATGCATTCATATGTATTTATATTTATTTATATAAAGAAATGTAGAAGGGTGCTGCTTGGGGTATGATGTGAATAGGACCCTGAAAGGCCTCATTAAGTGACAAAGGCAAAAGGGTCAGCTCCTGGTCTAGGGTGTACAACCAGCCTGAACTTGAAGGCTTGGCAGTGAAGGGGAAAGGACTGAGTCAGTCAAACATATTGCAGTGCACTAACAGGGGATTTTTAGGTTCAAATTCTAGTAGGTATTCTTTCAAAACAACACAAGCAAGACCTGGGTTTATCATGGGATTTTAGCAGTGATTTGTTAAAATTGCCAAATCTGGGTTGTGGGTTGTGCAATTACTCTTCATGGAACTGTTTTGTTAAGAAACTGTCAGCTAGAGAATGCAAACCACAGAGGCAAAAGTGTGTGATAAAATAAAATAGCAAGAATATAGAGAGTCCTGAGAGAGAAGTAAAACTCTTGCTGAAGAAAGAGTCCTAGAAGAAAACAAGCAGACAATTCTAACAGGTGCCTCTTCTAGGAGCCATGTTACAGAATTTGAACAGCACCAGTATTGGAAATAAAGGATTTGAAATTTGCTTAAGAAACAAAAGAGGCTGTGTGATGAAGGGCTGAGCTGCTGGCAAAGCTCTCAATCACCTCAGATTTACACAAATTGATCTCCTGTGTAATGCACCATGTCCTAAAAACTAGAAGCTACAAACAGAATACATTTTATTTTTAAGGAGTTCTGTGACAGCTTATAAAAAGCAGCTCTTTCACTTTTTGCATGAAGTTTCTACCTCAAAGATACTGATGAAATAGGTGACAATTTTTAACAGGAGCTGTGACAAAATAAACACCATCTGCTAATGTTGGCTTATTCCATAGTCTTCTCATGCTGGGTGATTTTATTTCACCTTTTTTCAGAAATAGTTAATGACACATCTGCTGTGTGGTGGAGGTGCATTTTTGGTGATTAAATGTGGACACAGGATCCGAGAAAACAGTAACAAAACTTTTTGAGAAAACTGAAGAAAATATTAGTGCCATAAGGAGCCAACAAACTGTGTTGATAGCTTTTATTTTTTTTTATTTTGACCTTGTTTACTGTTGGATCAAAAATTTCAAATTATATTTGTTCTTTCAAAATTCATATTTATGATGGAAGACTTCTCATTTGGCCTTTATTTTACCAAAACAAAAACCTTGCCAGTAGGATATTCGTAGTTCTCCAAGCAAGCCTGGTTTTGTAGGACATCTGTGAGTCTGGGGGTGTGGGGTCAGAGCAGGTTTGGGTGTCCTGGGGGATCAGGGTTGGATTTGTTTACATAAAAGAACATATTTAAGGGAGCATAATGTACTGTGGGACATGGAGAGCAAAATAATGGGGTTAGCTCAAGGTTCAGTTGAGTTTTGGACAATACAAAATTGTGTGTACATGCAGAGTTGTTTGCTTGCATAGAGTGTGTCTGTGTCCTGTAGAGCTCCATGAATCCATCTTGCTCCCAAGCACCACAAGTGTCATTGTCTGAGTCCCTGACAAAGTTGTAATTCCTGATGTTTTCTGTCGGGCTTTGCTTTCTTCCCTTTGGCAGAGCTCGGTGGTCCTGTGGTTTGAAAATCCCCCTCGAGTGTCCCTGAAGAGCAATCTCTTCCCATCACCCCAGGATGTCCCAGTTTTCCCTCCTCAGTCAGCAAGGAGAATTCTTTGTGATGGGAATTCCGATTTAGCGCTTTGCTGCAGAGGCATTAGCATAATGATCCGCAAAATTCCGAGCAATTAGGCTGTTAAACCTGTGTTTACCCTGCCAAATCGTACGTCCCGATGCTGTTATCAGTGTGAGGAGATTTTAATAAATCCAAATAACTAAATGTCTGCATCTCCATGTGGATGGCTGGGTATTTAATTTTAATTATTAATATTTAATTTTAAGATTGAGATAGAAATTAAAACCATGGAAACCCTAAGAGGAAAAAAAAAAAGAAAAACAAACCACATTTGGTCATGTTATTCTCTGGTAGGTGAAAAACCAGGATGGAGACATGAATTCTGATTCTGTCTAAAAGTTTCAAGTGAAAACAAATTCATTGTCTTTCCTTCCTGGGCCACCGGGGTCTGTTGAATGGTATGAAATCCTTGTCCTCATTTTATATCTTCATAAAACCACAAAAACTGAGTTATGTAAGTAAAGCTCTATACAGTCCAAGAAGAAAATTACATCTGGGGAAAAAAAGCCAGCAAGCTATAAATATTTTTTTAAAGGAATTGCTTGGGGTTTTGTTTGTTTTGTTAAGCCTTGCTTTAGCTCCTGATGAACACTGGCTAAGAAAATATTGATAGAAATATTTGTAAGGGTAAACATCTGTACCTGTAGGTATTGTTATGCTGTTGTTCAGACTTCATTAAATTTATTATTTTGATAATGAATGCATAGAAGTGCTGTGAGTAATATGTCATTAATGTTAATTGTTCTGATAAAAGAAAAAAAGAGCAATCTGACTCTTGATTTTTTTGTCTTTACAGACTGCATAGTAATTAAAAATTGGAATGAGAATTCATGCAATTTGCTCAAGTACATTGAATAGTGAATATTTGAAGTCATCCCATGTTCCTTAGCAGTGATGAACAGATTTACATCCGTTAAATACTTCTATTACAAACCTTTTGGCCTGACCTCATCTGTGTAAACATTTCATTTATGAATTATCAAACCTCTTTGAAAGACAGCCTTATGTACGTGTATTATCATTTATGGTAATCAGAAACATTTTTCAAGCTGCTGTTCCTGAAGTAAGGGTGAAAAATCCCTTGCTTATTCATACCCATATGTATGCTGTGAAACTTGAATAAGGAGGGAGATAACAAGGACTGACTTAAAATATAAATTATATGTATATTTTTTACACTCATGCCATATTTCCATAGTTTAGGTTTACTTCAATCCAGTGTTAAAGGTAAAAGTGTGGCAGGTCAGAACAGAGATTTTTTTCATCAATATCCATAGCTTGCTTTTATAAAAATTCTTTTGTTTAGATTAGGGACTGGAAGTGAAGGTGCTTTACTCCAATCTGGGTTTGCATCTGTGGCAAAACTTTTATAGCCTCTAACAGATTACATGATATATTACAGGGTATTTAAAATATGGAGAAGCAATGAGGAAATGATGGCTGCACATGGTTTTGGACTATGTGACTTGAAAACCCTTCTGCTTATTAAAGAATTTTGCTTTAACCATGCAAAACTGCACTCACAAGTTGTCAGTGGAAGGCCAAGCATTTTGATAGAAATGTAGTGGGTGGTCTGATTGGATCTGAAGATTGAAATCTGTTTAGGACAATAAGCAGAGGTGAAAAGCTGACTCACATAGGCCATGTCTTGACATCCATTTCCTTGTTGGGATAAGTGAGCTCAGTATTTGCAACCAAATTCAAAGCATTCCTCCTGTTGTTAAGCCTTACAGACACAGCTGATAAAAGTTTTTCATGCTTCCTCAAAACTTATGTCCCTAAACAGCATCATTAGGAGTTAGTATTTGATCCTGTATAATTTTTTAGATTTTGTGTGATGGTTCAGCAGCATGAATGTGCTTCAGAGAGAGTTTTCTCTAGTGCTTATGCTCAGTATCTGCCCATGCTTGATTTTACTTATTTAGAATAGAAGCTTTCTCAGTTCAAGTCTGGCACAGGGAAATACTGTGCCTCAAATCCCACATGGCCTGAACTACCTGGTCCCAATTAATGAAATATTGAATGTGGTGTTAATGCCAGGAGGGCCCTGAAAGGACTTAATGAAAATTACTGATATAATCCTTTTCTAAAGTAAAACATGATTTTGATATGATTAAATAGCAGGTGGAAGTGGGAAATTGAGTGCATTTTGGAAAAGTAAATGAGCTTCAATGAGGACAAAAAAGAATCAGGTGTATTGTTTCTCATTACAAACCAGAAATCTTCATTTCTTACCTATCCAGCCTGCAAAATCTTCAGCCTTCAAGCACTGTAGAGTATTCATTTTTAGGGCAGAACTCTTCTACTGCCTTCCCTTCTTTTTCCATTTGAAGGAGTTTTGGTAATTCTTCGGATTAGTTGGAGACGTTTCCTCTGTCTGGGTTCTGAATTTCACTTTGTGTATCCTGTGACAAGATCACCATTTAGGTGAACATCTCTTGGTTCTTTTCTCAGCAGTAAAAACAGCTTGTGCACCCTCCCTGGCAGCTTCTTACACAGCACAGGCTGAACAGCCACGAGCTGGGATTGAGCAAGGGCCTGCTTTAGTCTCTGGAATTGACATTTTCAGAGTAATAAAAGGCATCTCTTCGTTTAGTCACCATCACTCCTCATTGTCACAGAAAGCTTTATCAAAATAACGGCACTGCACTTGTGGCAGTAAGGATTGAATTCTTTGCTTTTGGATCTGACTCAGAACTGGCTTCACTCTGGATTGATTTCTGAACATTGTCTGATTTAAATTTTGTAAAGAGCACGTGAGCTCATGTCTTACAGGCTGATATCAGCATATTTGCAGCTTAAAGTTAGGGTTTGTATCAACAATCTCTTGAATACAGGAGGAAATTGAGACTAAACCAGGATATCAAGGCCATAAGTGCCCTGGTTGTGCAGTTCTGCTACATGTAATAAAGGCTCTAAGATGCAAATTCTGCAGAGGAAGAATTGAGATAAAAATGTTTTGGGTAGATTTAGGAATAAGATGGATAAGGATAAATTTAGATAAAGAAGATAGATAAAACTGGTGTGTTTTGTATCAACTTCTGCATTTTCTGAGTCACTTGTGTGATGTGCGTTATTGGCATTCCATTGCAGGTGACTCAGATGGCCAAGTGTGGTGTCAGGAAGCAATGTCATGTCAGGCAATGTCACTTCCCAGAGTGGTTAATATGGTGCTGCTGCTTGGGTAATGAAGCAGTAATAATGTGAAAAGCACTGCAGATGTTAACAGTTACAAAAAATGTAAATTCTATTTGCTTTCCTTTACTGTGCTGATTTCAGATCTGTCCTTCCTAATCCGTGGTGATAGAAGAAATGAAATTGTCTCAAAGTTAAATGTGAAGTAAGGAGAAAGGAGAGAAATACCTTTTAGGTGTGGGTACACAAATACATAAATACTTATGGAGGTCTGTGTGGACAATATTTGAAATCACTAAAATCCAAGCACCTGAGCTGCTTCGTATGAATCAAGAAATGTTGCATAAAAACAGCTGCTGCTGTTATACAATCTTCCTAGCTCTGTTTTCCACATCAAATTAATACAGAAAAATGTGGTTTTGTATTCTGAATATGTGCATGTAGTTGAATTCCTTGTTCAGCTTTTAATTAATTTAAATGAAGTTCTAAATTGGGTTCCCTGTCTAGGTTTCTGCTTATGACCATTGTTTTACATGACAATCAAATTAGCATTTAGAAATTCCTTTTCCTTCATTGTTCTCAATATAGAAATACCTGCTTTAATTATTCTTTAGTTCTTGCTTTTCTAACCTGAACCTGGTGTTGAGCTGTGCTGTGAGAGCCTGTGCACAGAGAAACCCTCCTTGCCTTATGTGCTTAGAGCAGGGAAACACAGGCACAACTCTTGAAGTGGTTCCACTTAATAGCCACAGAGGAACACTTATTTTAGTTGGGGAGCAATGTGTAACAGAACTTCAGTTTTGTTTTTCAGATATATATGATATAAGTTCTATTCTTGTTTAATTTCTAAGAGAAAAATGTAAAGAATCTAACTTTCTGAATTCCCAGAAAGATCTAAACTTTTGAACCTGATCTCTGTCAGCTTTTCTCTTTCCTCCATAGTAACTGCATGTCTCCTTTTCCTCTGTATCTTGTATGTGGCAATTATTACTGTCACAGACATATGGTAATTAAGCTGAATTTCATATTGAGGGATGTGGGCTAAAAATAAATAAACAATCTGATTTCATCATTTGCATCTTGATAAGCTCCAGCTATCAGAAGTCGAGGTTATTTTTTTCTATTTCACCTTGCATTTTCTGGCTCCCCAGTGCCATCTCCTAGCTGGGTGCTGTGTGGCAGAGCTCAGCTGCTGCTCCTGTGCAGGCACAGGTTTGTGAGTGTCAGCAAACCCTGGCTCTGGTTCAGTGAGTGGGTAATTCTCAGTCATTAATTTGTTGAAGCAGTGTTTGAACCTATCAGCTTAAACGTAAATCACTTCTCAGGCGTGAGGCACCAGAAGGTGCAATTAAAGAGGCAGTAAAATTAGATTGGGTTTAAACTGTTGCTTTTTCATAACTGTAGGATGCAAACACAAAGTTTTTCTTCCATTATGGGGAAAGGTTGCATGTCCAGAAGTACACTGAAGTGTTTTATGCTGAGTGTGCCTCCTAAAGAAAGCAAGGTAGTTGAGAATGATGGTTTTTTTCAATTTTTTATCATTTCTGATGTGTCCTTTCAGTTCATTGATGATTATTATGAAAATGTAGAGTTCAAATAAGTTAGTCTCTTTAATAGGTGCTTTGTTGAAGGCTGGATAGGAATAAACTCTGTGGCACTTCTTTGCTAGCTGAAAACCAGCATCAGTGTGTGCTGCAGGCACTCTGACATGAAAAACAAATTCCATTAAAGAGGCAAGCCCTGGTTTTAGTGAATTTGTGTTGTTCAATATGAGATGTGCATGTCCTTTATGAATTGTTTATGCCCACCTCACCAAATCTGCTGCCTTTGCAGTGCCCTCATTGCTCAGCATGGCTCACCTGATCCAAGGCTGGTGTAGGGTGAGGAGGTGTTGAGTGTTCCCAAATCCCATGGAAGGGCAGGCAAAGGGCCCTGATCTGCTCTGCAGAACAAGTCCCGCTCTGCTGAGCGACCATGGCCAGCCACAGTGTGTAGGTAATCTGTGATAAACACACACAAGATATAAACTGTGTGCTAAATGTACTCCAGCAGCTGTTTCATGTAATTTCTTCTTCAATAAACTGAAGTTTTTAAGAAGGAGTGCAGCACGCACTTTGTATTGAATTTCAATCAGCTAGTTAAGGCACTCAACAATTAATACTCTAGAGCTGAAAATGAATCAAAACTGAACAGAACTGTGTTGAAAGAACCCAGTTTATATATGAATGGGAAGAATACTGAGGTGCTAGAATTTTTTGGTGGTTTGTTTTTGTTTGATTTGGGTTTTTTTCTTGTTGTGTTTTGTGTTTTTTTTCCCCTGGAAATATCATATATATGGTTCCTTTAGTTTAGTGCACAAAGCCAAGCATATAAATCATTCTCTTGGCTGCTTTTAAGGACAGCATTGGCCCTTCCTGGATAGTGCTGCCTAAAGTAGCTCTACCTACACTGGTATTTGTGTGCTCCAGAGCCCTGGAAGCACAGGATATTGATCCTTGTGAGTCTTAACTACCTGCCAGATCTTAAGTTAATCCAAGGTGCTTTATTCCTGCAGCTAGGTCAGGATGGGGTTTTTCTTGGCAGAATTTTTTGTGGGTTTTGGGGTTTTGTTATTGTTTTTTTTTTATTTTCTATCTCGTACTGAGGTGTTCATAGACTCAGTTACATTGCTGACTGTGTACTACACTTTGAGCCTTCAAATAGCCTCAGCAGATTTTTTTTCCTTCAATGTTGCTATTCAAACTATTCCTATGAAGTTGCTTGAGCAGGCTTTTGACAGTTTAATATGTTTTGTAGAACTGGAACTTTAATTATAATTCTTCCCAATTTGTCTGTACTTAAACATCTGTAGTCCTGTAGCTCTGTGAGGTTGTTCAATCTTACTTTAATTTTCATCCTGATGTATTATAAATTTTACCTGGCAAGTAGTAATAGGAGGGAGTATTTCAGGCACAGTGCACCTGCTGCTCTGTGTTGGTGTAAGCAGCACATATTTCAGTCAAGTCATGTGACAAATTACTATTGCTTCATTTCTTTCTTTCTAAAGGAAAAAAAAACCTGACCTCAAAGAAATGTCAATATTAGAATTTACAATTCCTTGTAAATGCAGTAGTTCATTTTGAAAAAATGCAAGATTTGCATTTAGATACCAATAGAAAATTGAAGACAATATTAGTTAATGTGCAAGAGTTGCTGAAAACATAATAAATGGAGAAGGCAAATCCTTATTTCTAACTCACACTTTTCAAAGATATTTTATTATGTGAAAATGGCAACTATTGCTTTTATATATGCTCATATTAATATATGCTCACACTTCTCTTCCTTCCCCTCCGTGTCACACACAGATAGGGAGAGGATTGCTGGCAGATTTCCTGTTAATGATAAGTGGTGACACTTCCTTTATGTTCATTAAAGGCTTTCTTCTGATGGAGATAAATAGATAAATGACATGCTTGGGGTTACCAGGAAGATGTGATTTCATCACTCAGTAAACAAGCTTTGAAACAGTGTTCCTGATTTACAAGTAAGTTATGATCACACCAGCTCTGACAGAGAGAAACGTTTATCCCAATGCCTGAAGCTCTGATGCTGGAGTCACTTGAACATTGTGCCTTGCTGTCAGCTATTTCAGATGGATTTTGGTAAATAAAAAACATCTAAGTTCTAGAAATAACCTCCATTATTCACATAACGGCACGTTGCATAATTTGTCTGAACATAGATACATAACGTGCATAGGGTAGAATGCTGATTGTTGCTGAAGTCTGAATGTGGGCCCCATGTGCTTGTGCCAGCAAAATTTACACCTCTTATGTCATCAGTAGCAAAGGTGGGGGCTCTCAGCTCATCTTTCTTTCTGCTCCTATTTGAGGCACCAAAAATAGATATCTGAGGTTGCAAAATGTGGTGTTCAGGAATGAGCTGAGTGAGGAGTTAACCTTATGTAACTTCAAGATTGGCTTTTGGGGTCAGAGCATTCTATTGGATGACCTCAAGGGGTCCATTTCAACTTAATTGTTCTACAAGTCTGTATTAATGATCTCCCTGTGACTTGGAAGGGAGATAATTAATTTGTGTGAGACCTGTAATTTGTTTCCTGAAATCCTAATAATCTTGACCTGAGTATAGGCCCTTCTGTTACTGAGTTTTTTGATACCATTTTTGGAACTTCTCATCTGTTCAGAGCCCAGATCATTGCTTGGTCCATTGTAAGTGCTTCAGGTTATTCCAGCAGTGTGAGTAGCAAAGAGGGACAGACCCACCATTCTGAAACAAACCCCAAATTCAGAGTATTTCCTAGCACGTATATTTATAATACCATCAAAAAATCTCATGTGATCACTAAGTGCTGTGCTGCACATGAGATAGCAGTACTGCAACTTCTGTGTTGGTCAGGCATTAAACTGTATGAGGATGCCAGATGATAAACTGCTGTTTTTTCCCAGATGCGCAGGCTTTAAAGGCAGCACTGTTGCTATTTGTAACAAAAGATTCACTGCCTCAGAATGTGATGTCGGTTCCATACATAAACAGGATTAAAAATACTAAAATCCCTCTGTAAGTAAGTAATTAACGAGCTGTAAGTGTTCCTGTCCCTCCCACGTTGTGGTGGGGAGAAGCAGCTGATGTTTGTGTGGTGGCACATCTTCAGGACGCGTGCAAGGTGCCAGGGAAGGTGGGCAGTGATAATTGCTGTACAGACTGGCAGCCTGCCAGCACCCCAGCAACATTTCAGCCTCAGAATGTTTGATGTGAATTTGCAATGGAGAGTTGGGTGCTGTGCTGCATTTCACAAGGCACTAACACACTGTTTCCTTCATTCCCTTCATGTTCTGTGCCAGAGATGTTACTTGACATACCTGATGTAAGGGGGTTGTGGCAAAGACTGTTAATTTTTTGCTATTTCTCTGACAAAAACAAGCTGGTGAATTCTCCTGTTGGTGTCCCAACATGGATGGCCATGTGTACTTTTGGGATGTATTACTGAAAAGATAAGTAGGTCTGTGGGAAATCAAGCCAAAATGTTTTGCCAATGTTCTTTTCCCTTGCATTGGGAGGGTTTTCCTAGCTTTCAGGATTTGGTGTTGCTCTTCAGGACATATTTTATGGTTTCATTGTTATTCATAGCAGTTTCTTTCCATTGAAATGAGTAGCTATGGTTACTGGATGGCTACTGCAGCCCCATGCAGGGAGGCTGTGAGAGGGGTTAATTGTTGTTTGATTTATGTTTTCAAACTGTAGTAAAAATTCTCCAGCTTCTAGTCTGAGCTCTTATTTGTTGAGAAAATAAAATGTGATCACATAAGTTCCATAAGGCTGCCTGAAACAAGGGGATTTGGTAAAAGGTGATGTTTTAATAATTGTGTTAAGCCCGTTGTGAAGAAACATGTATTCTCTTTCTATATTTCATCCCACTGGAAAAGGAAGTTGTTTTAGTAACCTGTCACAGTTGCAGGTTACCATGAGGAATTGAAAACTTGCTCAAAATAAATGTAGTAGTGTTTAGACTACAATGGGCCAGAGTGTTTGGGAGAACTCAGATTTGTCTGATGGGGAAAGGACTTGAGAGAAAACTGAATTAACAGTGCTCATAAGACATTTCTCACTGCTTTTAAGCTTAAAAGATAAAATTGAATTTAAATTGTTCCATGTTCACCGTAATCTAAAGCAAAACAGCTGTTATGCATCCTGTATGCAAAGGGTTTGAATCAATCCTGTGAGCTCCTGTGTTCTGTCGTGTATTTTGCCTACAGAGACAGGAGATCCGTTTAAAAAGAAAATCAGGAATATTATGTAAACCACTAGGGCTCCTCTGCATTCCTTTGTGAGCAAAGCAGCAACAAACATCAGCATCCACATGGGGTGCCTGATAACACCAGATATTCCCCAGGATTCATCTTGTTCTGCCATGGGGAGTGCAGGGCTGCTGTTCTGTGCCACTCAGTTCTGCAGCAAGGTGCCATGGCATGGAAACAGGGCTGTATCAGAGACCTGATGATATCAGGGTCCTGTCTGGCTGCCAGAGCACCTTGTTGGAGCCGCAGGGGTCTACTTTTAAATCAAGGAAGTCATTAAGCTATTACACATTAGAAGATCAGCAAATAATTTCAGTGAATTTCGTATTTTTATAGTGTGTGTGTGTGTACACTTATAAAACTCACAATAATCTAGTTGGCTTTATCTTGTTTTTGTACATTTTTCTGGTTTTTACTGAAAAAATGTCCTGAGTAGTTAGCATGCCTAATTACATTCTTGTTCATTGATTACTAGCTAGACAACAGCAAAAGTAAACAATGAGATTTCTCCTGATGACTATCTGTTGATTTATTGGTAATCAGAAAAGCAAATATTTAAAAGTTTAATTGTTGATAAATAACCTATATTATAGTTCTGATGCATCAATTGATGTGTAGTGTTTTGCTGCAGGCTGCCTGATCAATGCTTTCACTATACATTTAGTTTTTTAACCACATAGATGATAAAGTAAATGGAGGAAAAGAGATGTACATATGCTGAAGGGACATAAATAACCTTGAGTTCAAGGGAAGGATGACTATTCAGAAGCAGAACATAGTGGATGTGGGACGTTTTGTCAAAGGTAACAGTTACAGCAGTTACTGAACACAAAGCTGCCTGGGACAAATAATAGAAGAGTTTTTATGGTGTTAGAAAAATCTTCCCATTAACTGAACACAATATGCAGGAGCAAACATATAGATTGGTCTCATTAAGAGCAAAGACATTTGTTTGAGATAAGCCTCAAAGGGAAGGAGAGAAGTGGCATTTTTCTTTGGGAAAGACAAAAGAATAATGAGGTTAAATTAGAGCAACATCACATTATCACACTGGTGGAGCCTGGACAAAGACAGAGTACAATAGCCTCACTCTGTGTGGAAAAAAAAGAAAAAGGATTGAGTGTTACAGGCACAATGAAGTTTTGGTTGGTTGGTTTTCACTGTTAGGAAGCTGTTTCCAGTTTGTTTGGTGCTGTCATTCTATGCAGTTTGGGCACTCCTGGTTCCACAGTCAAGGCTGTCTCACAGACTGTCCAGAAGAAATCCTGAGCATTGAGTGCAAAGTTTCTCTTGCTCCTCTCACAAATGTGCTTTTATTTTCCTTTTTCAAACATGTTGGTTGTCAAAGCATTTATGTAATCCTTGGTCCTGGTTCTTGGGGCTGACTTCCTCAGCTTTACTTGGTGAACTGTGGCTGTTTCCCCTTGTTTTGTTTTTAGTTACAGTAACTTGGAGATGGATGTTGGTAACCTGTGTGTGGAAATGTCTCCTGAAATCCCGTTTCTGTGCCTGACTCAAGGCATGTCACTGCAGTGTTCACATGCTGTGTAGGGAATGCAAGTGTCTAGAGCAGTGTTTAACTGGCATCTTTAACACAGAGCACAAAAAAACATCGTTTGCATGTTACCATCTGAATTTCCACTGGTGCTGTGAGACTTGGTCATCCTGATGTTAGTAAATGAAACAGGGAAAAGAAGTAATAAAATGAAAATACAGAAGAAGTTCCAGTGTTGGTTTGTCTCCCTTTCAGCAGGTCTGTAAGTGTTGTTAGATGTGTGTAGGGGCACAGCAGGTTTGCTGTGTCTGATCTTGGCCAGAATTTCTCAGCCAGGTAGGCTTGTGTTTTCCACATTGATCCCTGAGTCAGGCAGACAGGTGCTCTTTATCATCCTCTGGTTAAAATAAATCCATGAGTCTCAGCTCTTCCTTCTCTGTGTTTTTAGCTCCCTTGTCAACAAGCCTGGGTATCTGATGTGCTGAGCTCCTTTCCCTTGCTGAACTCTCCAGTTCACTTCTTTCTCTCCCTCTCCCCCACAGTTGTATTCCCCTGCATCTTAAAGAGTTCATTTAAGCAGTAGCAGACTTACAGAGGAATTTTAATATGATCTCCCATTATGGAGATTTCAATCTGTTCCACAATCACGATTCAATCTGTTAGCTAGATAAGAGTTTAAGAAATTTTTTAGGCTTTGAGAACTTTGTAACAAAACGAAGCAGTTTAATATGCAGTTAGCAATACAGTGTAATATTTACAGTAATGTAATTGCAAGAGAAGATATCACTCAAATTGAGATAATAATTTAAAGGAATCAAAGATATAACTTAAAAATTAAAAATAAATCAGTTATATTTAAGTCTTATAGAAATATATGCCTTAAATATTAAAAAGAAAAGAGGAGAATGGAGGAAGAGAAAATAATTCTTTTAGTTCCTGAGAGTCCTGTGATGTGCAAAATCTTTCCTGTAGCTGGGATACATGATGTAATATTATAATGCAAAATGCTGAAATATCATGCTGCATGGAGCAGGACTAGATTGTGCAAAATAAGGCAAAACTGCCCCCTGTGCACCAGTGTAGTGCTGGTGTGGGATCTGCTACCTGTCCTGAGACTGTGACCATTAGGAGTGATAAAACTGATTGTAGTCATTTATTTATTTATTTATTTACAGAAAACAGTAAGATTTTTTGAGGATGCAGTAAGCACAGTAGGAGACTAATAAAGTCAAAATTTATCGGAAAAAGTCTCTAAAATAACTTCACTTTTTGTCTTCTGCAATTATAGGATACAGTTCACATATGAGAGTGTTTGAATGTCCTAAGTATGTGTGAAGAGGTGAACATTTGATCATTTTGGTAGCTTCAGAATGAGTTGAATGCATGGTTACACTGTCTCCAGCACACAAACAGATTGAAAAGACAGATCAGATAAATAAACTTTATTAATCTTCTGTCAGTGTTAGGGTATTCACAGTCTCAGAATTGACAGAGAGCCTGGAATCAGTCAGAAAAATTTGTTAAATATAAAACTTTTGGTAAACTTCTAGAACAGGTTCATCCAGAAGGTATTTCTGAGGAAAGAAAGCAGGGATAAAAAATATGCACAATGAAGGCTAAATCCTGGTGTCTGGAGCCAAGAACAATCACAAGCTGAGTCTGGCTGGTGAGTCAGAGTGGTAGTCTGGAAGGTGGGCACTTCAAAATGGGGATTCATGTACCAAACATTGGATCCTCAGAGGGAAAAAAAGGAATTCACCTCTTTGAGAGCTTGTCTTCAGTGTGATGCTGTCTTGGTGTTGAACCTGAGGCCAGTCTGAAGTCACTCAGTCCTCTCTCATGTTTGCTTTTCTTTCAAGGGCATTGAGCTGGATTATCTTCTCTTAAGTGGAATTATCAACTTGCTGTCTTTTATTGATTCATGAGAAATATTTTGAAATATTGTGATTTCAGTTCAAGCGAGAAATATTTTGATGACAGTGTTTGCCTTTCTCCTTATAACTCTGTCAGTGTCTATTGTGAGCTAGAAGGAAAAATGAGTAGTTGTGGCTGGGTCAGATAGCAGGAATTCACAGAGAACTTGCTGTTCTGTGTTGCATCCAACAAGGTCTGTCTTCCTTTGAAACAGGGATGACCTCTCTGACTGGATACCAAGGAGGTTCAAAACTCTAATTTTCCTTGAAATCTATTTTTATCATGATCAGGGACAGGCAAAGTTAAAAAGTACAAGACTGACAGTTCAGCCGGGAAAAAAGTGTCTTTACTGAATTGTGCAGGTATTCTGTAGCAGAGTTGAAAATTCTTGTGGTTTTCTGGGCTTTGTCACTTTTGTGTGCAGCATGTTTCCAAGGATTCTTTATTTATTCAATTGAATGTCTAAAAGAAATTATGTTAATTAATGAAACCCACTGCAAAATCATAAAATTTCATTAGCATCAGTGGCTGTTACTGTCATTGACAATATCATAACTATTGGGAGAAAAATGTATATTTAATGAGGAGAAATTATTTCAAACTTGAATTCAAAAGCCAATATAAACCACATATGTAAATGTGTGTAGAATGTTAGAATTATTTTAAATTAAGCCAGGTACAGAGCAAGGGTCTCTCCAGGTGACTTAGATAAAATCCCTTTGCATGATTCACATTTAGAATCTGAGCCCTGACCTATTCTCCAGAAGCACTTTAGAAAATTCTGAGAAAAATTAATACAATGCCCACTGTGTGTAATGCCCAAAGACTTGGGGAGGGTGTGCACAAAATCTGTTCAGCAGGTGTTAGTGCTGCACTTTTGTGAATGCTGTCTGCTGCTCTAAAGAGAAATTGTTGTGGTGACTCAACTCCAGCAGCTGATGCACCAGTTCTGTGTCTGTGCCAAATCCTCTTTTAGTTTTTAAAAGTTCCCAACTGGGAATTCATACTGGCATGGGGAAAAAATAGAAGTGGGGAAGAAATACCTTTAACATTTGAAAGCTTTGCTGATTTTCCCAAGGTCTCCTACTGCAAAGAATAACAACATTAAAGAAGGTAGGGTGTTAAAATATTTTCAGTGCTGCCCATGTTAAATGTGTCAATCATGTTGAGTCTTCTCAGTTTTTCACAGTTCTGTTTGTTTGAGGAAGATCAAATTTGCACTTTTTATAGCATCCATCAACTGAAATGTACCATTGATTCCAAAAAGGTGTTTGACCCTGAAAAACCAATTACTTCTACTCAAATCAAAAGACAAATGCGGAGGTGTTTCCATGAGTAAAACAGCATTTTAAAACATTGTAAAGTGGAGCTAAGAAGGTAGCAATAAAAACACTTTTTTTAAAAGACATATATTTTTAAGCACTTGTCAGAAACATGAACCTGGTGAGATGTGGAAATGTCAGACACATTACATGTGCAGGACGTGCATTTGGCATTTTGCTGTCAGCAGGGGAGTTCTTCTACAGCTAATTCCTCAGGAACCACACGCTGAGTGTGTCTGCAGGGAGGAAGCAGGGCTGGGGTAGAAGCATATATTGTTTATTTTGTGGAGGTGTTTTAACAGGATTTTTTCCTCTTTAAGAGAAGACCATGAGTTATGTCAGTCACGCCGTATGAGAACTTTGTGGAGTTGGAATAAATTCCATATTTTATGCAAAACATGAGTCAAGCTGTGCAGCTCACTAGCACAGGTACAAATGGGCACTTTCTAGTGCACTGCATGTAAAGTGATTAAAAATCCTGTCTTACAATTCACATGTGTTTAATAAATATTATCTGCTGATGAGCTGCTGCCTTTAGCATGCATGGCAGGGTTTTATTGGGGTCCTCTCAGCCATAAGGAAGGGGTGCAGAGGCTGAATCTCTGGTTTTGCCATTTGAGTTATTTTCTCTCCTCTCCCCTTCTGTCAGTTCTGCCAAATCTTGGCCCTGGTTGCTGCACCAGTGACGTGAGCAGGGGCTGTTGGCCCCAGGACAGCTCTGTCCCAGCAGGGCCATTGGTGATGCTCCTGTTGTTGGCTCCAGCTGTGGGTGTTTAATCTGACACAGCTGTCACAGCACACAGCCTGAGGACCACGGTGAGGGAAATGGGATTTAAGTATCCCTGTCTGGTCAAAACCAAATTTCCTGCAGGACACTATCGCATGAAAGCAATATATTAATGAATACACAGAATATAGGGGGTAGTTACAATTTCTTTATACACTGTTTCCCATAGAGACCTTCATAAATACACCCAAAATGCAAACAGTTATGATTTTTATCCTAAACTATAACTCTAAATGATGGAATCAGTATTGTCCAAATTTAGCAGCAGTATTAAATAAAGAAGCAACAGTGAATGAAAATTCAGATTCATATCAAATAGTTTCCTTTCCTTATTGCATTTTTTTTTCAAAATTTTAATATTTATTATGGTTATTTCATATAGTCACAGTTGCCACTGATAGGAAGGTTTTTTATAACATGGTCAGAATGCAGTGAAAAAATAAGGCCTTGTTTATCATAAGAAAAATTAGATATCACATTGTAAATGATCCTTTGGTTCACGTAGATGTGATTTTAAAGTTTAACCTGAATGAGAAAAAATTACATAGACTTGGAAGTTGAAAAAAAACCACTTTCAAGTTAGTGAGAAGTTCTGTTACTAATTTTGCTCTCATTAAGACAGTGTTTTTCTTATGTGAATAAACTCCAGTAATTGAGCTCATCTTCTTGTTATGAATCCAGAGAAGGCAGAAACTGAAAGGAAAAAAAAAATCTCTTTTTGCTTCTCTTTTTTTTTTTTCCAGGATTAGACCAAAATTCTGATTACTGTGCATTACAGCATCACTGACATCAAATAAATGCAAATACTGAACCAAATTTACTCCAGCAGTAATCATTATTTGACTTTTCATGTTCTGCAGCAGGACTGTTTTTGCTGTACTTAACTGTAGCTAACTACATAGGGAAAATACAAGTAGGAGACAGTGAATTTTTTTAATCCTGCCAAATAGTTCATTAGTAGATGAAGGAAAAATTCTTTGTTGGAGAAGTTTTTAAAGCATCTTTAAGCAGATGCTTAAAAACATGTGTGACTTACTGGACTGCGCATGATTGTCAGAGGAAGACATAAAAGCTGAATTATCCCTGTGCTGCATTTCAGACAGCATCACTGGTCCATATTAGTAAAAATGTTTGACATTTTTTGTAGAGCCACCAGGGTGTTGTCAAGCTCTGGTGTTCTGTTCAGTGAGTGCTCCTGGTCCCTGCCCAGCACATTCCTGGTCCCAGCTCTGCCTCACCTGTGTGTGTGGGAAATGGCAGGGGCTGGGATGGGTTCTTGGGCTGCTGGGTCAGCTTCTCCTTGTGGAGCTCATTCTGTCATTGCCCTGAACATCCCTTGGGGCTGGGGAGTGCAAGGCCAGCGCTCCCACATCCCCCAGGACATCTCTGTGCTTCATCTGTGCCACCCTTCTTCCCACTGCGTGCCTTGGTGTTCCTGCTGTCACCCTGTGCAGCAAGGGCAGCACAGGGACTGTGCCTTCTGCAGCACAGGTGACTCAAATGTAAAGATATATTGAATTTTTATGCAGTGTTGCAGTCATAGATCTCCAAACAGCTGAGCTAAGAGAAGTGCAGGGTGGTGAAACAGGACCACACACTCTGTGTAATGGAGTAATTGTTTGCAGCCTTACTGTGGAGTAGAATTGGATTAATATTCTTGGGATTAGTCTTCAGTTTTCTTAAATGGAAAACAGAAACAATTATTATTACTTTTCATTTTTATGTCACATGAGGATATAAACCATAAAGCAAATGATTCTGCCCAAACTTTGCCTCTGAGCAGAGAAGGACATCCAGTGACACATAGGAGAAGGTGGGGAAAAGATTAAGTAATTGCATTTTGTAAATGAAATTGTCATTTCATGGAAACACTTTTTTTCTTTGTAAGCTGCATAATTTTAGTTTGGTTTATAGCCTAACTCAAATGAAACCTAAGCAAAACTGTAAGTAGTGAACTTATTGAGGAAAGAAATTCACCAGCTGTAGTTGTTCAGTGTGCTTGGGGCTAGCCTGAGGACCTGACTGTTCCTTTGAACCATACTTTGATTCCCACTCTGTTGGGCTCAGAAATGAAAGTAATTTTGACCATTTAAACTTCTGGGTAGAGAAAAGTCTTTATTCTTTGGTGTCATGAAAGAAGGAAGAGAATTTGATCATTTTGGGATGCTTCCTGAGAATTTCAGTGACACCTCCAGATCCTCACAACTTTATCTGGGTGGTAAAATTTTTCATTGGAATTTTAGTATTTGTTACAATGTGCAAATATGCTTAGAGTAATATTAAGAAATAAATGGTAATGTGTGGGGCTGGACTTCTTCAGTAGTTGGTTCTAGGTTTTTTTTTTTTTTTTTTTTTGGTTTCTTATTTCTGAGGAAAACATTTAGTACTGCACCTGTAGCCATATCCTGATAATGGATACTGAGCACCAGTGAAGAGAAGGAATAAATGGAAAAGTGTTTTGAATCCTTTAATGTTTAAAAGTAGTGTCATTTTCAAGAAGCTCTCTGTAACTTTTCTGAATGATGGTCTGAGTCAGCGTTAATGGGATTTGAAGATGTGATTTCATGGTGCTCTAATTATTTCAATCCTCATTTTCAGACAATGTTTTATTAATGGCATTGTGTTAAAAGCCTGATAAGTTACTCTTAAGTGTTGCAGGAAGAGGGGCCTAATTAAGAAAAAAAAAAGAAAAATATTGTTTGCACTGAGGGTTTCATGGGGGGTTGTGTTTTTTTAGTGGGAAACCATTTAAGACATTAGGTGTAGGAAAAAGAAAAATAACTTCAGTGAGCACAACTTAACCCTAGTGCTTGATCCTTCCCTTGCTCATGTTTGTGTCTGAAGTTATTTAATAGAATGCTGCATTGTTCCTCCAGACTCATGGTGCTGGTATTTGTTTTTTCCTTGCTTAGTTTTGTTTTCCTGCAACTTAGAATTTGCAGTGTTGAGCTTACCAGATGATCAGTAAATGTCAAACAAATCCAAGTGTTGCTGCCAGCAGAGCTATTGAAGTGCCTCCTTCTGAATGTGACTGTTTTTAATTGATTCCTGAGAGGTCAAAATAGAAAGTGCCAATGCAGGAGCATCAGGGATTCATAGAAACAGGCCACAGCAGTCTAGCTTTGTTCTCCATGTACTTACCCATGTCTCCTTAGCTTGAGCAGATGTGAGCACCTGCTTGTGCTCAAATATATAACCACCCTAAGAAGTGCTTAACATTGTAATACAGTTTTAATTTTGCAGGGAATCACCTTATCTCAAATCTGGGAAGACATTTAGGGAGAGCATTCCCTAAAACTGAGAGGGGAAGACATTTAGCTGAGTGGCACCCATCCTTCAGAAACAGCAGGGATGTGCTGCAGGCTCAGAGCTGTGACCATGTTCACAGGGGTCTCAGGTTGAGGGAAGAGACAAGGATCTGACTCCATGTTTCAGAAGATTTATTATTTTATGATATATATTACATTAAAATTGTACTAAAAGAATAGAAGAAAGGATTTCCTCAGAAGGCTAGCTGAGGATAGAATAAGAATGATAACAAAGGCAGCTGTCTCAGACTCTCTGTCTGAACCAGCTGGACTGTGACTGGCCATTAATTACAAACATCTAACATGGGCCAATCACAGATGCACCTGTTGCATTCCACAGCAGCAGATAACCATTGTTTACATTTTGTTCCTGAGGCCTCTCAGCTTCTCAGGAGGAAAAATCCTAAGGAAAGGGTTTTTCATAAAAGATGTCTGCGACACAGAGCTACCAGCATAAGGTGCAAGTGGTGCTCCTGCTCTTCCCTTTCCTGCATTCCCCCTTCATCTCAGTGATGGCAGCTTGCTCTTTGCTCATCTGCTGGATGAGAAGGATTGCATGGGCTGTGTTTTCTGCTCCTTGCCAAGCTGGAAGTGGTTTTTTGGTAGGCCAGCTGTCAGCAGAGCACTCTGGAAGGTGGTGATGAGATTGCTGTGTTCCAGCCCCGGGTGCCAAGTGCAGTCCCAGCAGCTCTGCCCAGCCAGGAGATGTGTCCTGTGAGTCACCCACAGCCCTTCTGCAAAATTATGGCTCAGCAGAGAAACTCGGGCAAGAAAAGGGATCATTTATTACTATTTTTATAATATTTTGTAATGGTAAATCTTTTATTATTTTATCTATAATATTAAATTTCATTTTTAGCTTACTTATATATAAATATATATATATTTACTATTCTTTGCATATAGTGTCCTTTGAACTGGTGGCAAATGGCTTCAATGCTGGTTTTTTGTCTAGTCCTTTCAAGATTTAACTCTTCTGTTGGCTCTCTCTATTATTTTTTCCCTTTTAAACTGGCATATTATTTTGCTTTTCACAAAATCACAAAAATATTGGTCCTAGGAAGTTTCAGTTTAAAAAGAAGAATTTTTGATTCTCTGTGCAAAATGTGGTTTTCATGTTTTGCATCTCCACTTTGTAACCTGCCTGTAGACAGCAGATAACCATACAGTCCATCGCAGCTTCCTTACTAAAAAAAATGGTCAAATCAATTTAAGCTAAAATACAACTTTTTGTGTTTTGATGCTACTTCCCACTCTGATTTATCAGAATAGTTACATTTGCATGTCAGATGTAGAAAGATGATGATCCCAAAAATCAGGCTTACTCATCTGTGTAATCATTTTTGAGCATTTTCTAATCAGAGATGCCTTCTGCATTAGCATTGGTGATTTTCAGTTGCACTGATACATTTGTTCTGTATTTGTGATTAATAAGCTGCTTGGAATATTTTTCCACTTGACTGTGTGAGTTTTCACCTGTACAAAAAAGGCATTGTTACAGAGGCTCCAGAGTATGTCCTCTGTGTGTTTGTTCTTAGTGATTTCATATTCCCAAAAAATACTTGGAATCTGTGGGTTTCTGAGGGTCTGTTTCAGTCTTCTTTGCTATTCTGGTCTCCACTTGCATACTGGGAGGGAATAATACATATTTATGATTACTGGATAAATGTTCATGCTCAGTGTGTCAATGGAGAGCTCTACCAATCCTGTGCTATTTTTCCTACAACTGACTGAAATGTGCATGCAAATAGATATGTAGATGAATTCTCCAGCTCCACAGTAAACATCCACTGCGAGCTTTATCTACTACAGGCATAGAATGATAAAGCTCTGGCAGAGAAATTTCACCCACAGCCTGAGATTGCCATCCTGGCACTTGTGCAGTGCCCGAATTCCAGAGGTGGTGGGGAAAGGGGCTGGATTTGTGTTTATTGGTGTGGCAGAGCAGCCTTTGGGTGCAGCCCAGTGTGCCTTCAGTGCTCAGCAGAGTTTTTGGCAAGTGGGTGGAACTGTGCCTGTCAAGAGCTTCCCCACACAAAAACAATGGAATGAAAGAATGGCCTAAAAATACCCAGAGCAGTCACTAATATGCTCTGACACTGCCAGGGAGGTTACTGGGGAGAAGAAGCCCTCATGTTTCAATGTATAATACTAGTAAGCATGCAAATGAGATGTTGGTGTTTTGTCTAGATGATTCTGTGCCTGTCATGCTTCTTTCCATCAACAAGGTTAAAGTATATGTACAGTTAAATAACAGATCTAAAAATAAGAATTTTGAAGGGCAGGTTATGGACTAAGTCTGACAATATCAATGAGCTTATTTTCTATAAATGGATTATTTTTAGAGGCCTTTTAATTTTACATCCTTAGGCTACACCCGCATCCTTTTTTAAAAGTCTTTTCTTGGAGTTTGGGGGATTGTAACACTGAGGCTTTCAAATAATCAGCCCCTTCCAGGAGTGGGAGCTTGAAGCAAAATACCAGATAAGGGGGGTTAGTCAGAACTTACAGAACAGAACATTCGTGACTCAGTGGATGTAAATAGCACCAGATTCAACAGGCTAATAAAGACTGGCATATGCTACTATATCAGAGATGAAAGGAGGTGGCACAAGTGACATGCTAAGGCAAATTACATTGTTCTGCTATTCTATAGGCTCCAAAGAACCTCTGGCCCGAGGGCTTAAGATTCTTATTACTTGAAAATAAGGAAATAAAGATAGAATTAATCTTGTCTTAATTTGCACTAATATAAACGATATGCTATTAATCAAAGTTAATCATCAGTAAAATAAGACAAGCACAGGGTGATCCATGCTGCATGCTTCATCTTGGGATGGCATGGGAGAAATGCCCCTGCTTTGGTGTGCATCTCTGTCCATTTACTGCAGAGGTAACTGCTGGACTAGTTATGATCAGGTAACTAGTTTTCAATTAGTTGAATCAGTAGAATTAGTTAAAGCTCATACTAAACATCTGAATTTAAGACAGAAAAACATGTTTCATTTGGAATTCTCTCACGAGTTAAATGCTCTGCTCTGTCCTTTGGCCATCAGTTGTCGTCTTGTCACCTTGCTTCTCCATGGAGGGCACTGGGAGACCAGAGGTACTAATTTTTCACTGCTGTCACTGGAATGCTCTTTGGAGTCATAGCCTAAATTTGGGTATTCCCAAGACTTGTCTCACTTTGCAGATATTCTCAGGAAACTGGATAAGAAAGCGTATAACCCTGCTTGCAATCTTCTGTTGACTTATCTTTTATGGTAAATAAGTTGAACATTTGCAAACAAACAATTTTCAAAGCAACAGCATTACTAACCTAGAAGCCGATTTCTTGAAGTGAAGAATTAAAATACTTTTGGACAACAGCATTGATTGTGGTTTTTATGTAAAGATGTTTTGAAACAAATCTTGACCACGGGAGAAGTATCTTGTAGAACTTCAGGACGTCCTGTGCCGGGGCATAGTCTGCACAATAGTGCTTCTTTAAAGAACACATGCTAATGCAGGAGAGCTCTTCTGAAGAAATATTTGGGGCTTGAAGACAACACAGACATAAATAACCATTTTTTAATTTATCTGACAGTCTTTTCCCTGAAGTTCAGCTGAGAATTCTTTGAAGAAATATTTTCAGTGGTTTGGGGCTGCTTTGTCTTTGAGGTGTTTAGGTTTGGGGGCTCAAATTGTGGTTGTGGACTCATGCTGGCTGCAGAGGCTCAGGTCATGGAATAGAGCACTAAGAATTTCACAGAACTAAAGAAAGTAGGCTTTGGTAGGGCTGCCAGTCAGCTCTTCCCTTCCCAGGTGGAGACTGTCAGTGATTGCTCCCAAATGAGGTCACTTTATCCACATCTTTGCTCAGCTATCTTGGCAAGCCCCGTCCAGTGCTGTGCATCCATCCCTGCCTTGTGCCCCTCCCTGTGTGCCACAGCTCCTGGGCATCACCTTCAGCCTCTGCCCATGGATGTTCTCTGCAGCAATTCCCTGGCTACACCAAAGCCTACACTCAGGAGTCCCAAATCTCTGCCAGTTGCCTTCCCAGGCTTTCCAAACTCACTCATTTCAGGATCGAAGTGATACTTGGTGCAGTCAGGTGGTATTTCCTCCCTTTCTCACCCTTGCTCTTTCTCTGTAAATCAATGGCCGTTTTCTCCAGCCATACACATCCTTCTGATCATGGCCATGTCACAGATCACTGAGTTAACTTGAATTTCTTCCTGATTGTTGCCCAAACTCTGCACAGTAGTAAACAGACACCTGAGACGGGTTCTGAAAACCCTCCCTTAAGGGCAAGAATGTGCAAAGTGTCTCTTGTTTTCCCTCCTGTATGACTCCTTCAGTTGCAGCTCCTCCTCCTTTATATTTGTTTCAGTCTGTGTTGTGTGCTTGTACCCCTGGGGCTATGTTAATATATTTACTGACAGCTATGGTAAAAATTGAGTTTTACAGATGTGCATGAGCACATATGCATGTATAACATTATACTGTATTGCTTCAGTTTTTCATTTCCAGCCTTGTATTATCTATAAACAAACACACAGCTCATACTTAGTTGCTTGACAAATTTTAGTTGCAATTATAAAGCAGAAATGTAATTGTCATATAGTCTTAGCTATGAATTTTTAAGGCAGGTGTAAGGCACTGCTATTTTGCATTCCATCCCTCCACCCAAATCCTCCATAGCTCTTGGGCTGGAAATGTGTATCAGAAATGGTGGCAGCATTTCCAAATCCTTCTATGGAGCCTTTTAGAACTTAGAGAAGTTTTATCACTGGAAATTAAGCTTTGAGAGGAGAAATTCTATTTTATTTGAAAGTCCTTTAGTGCATTTAAGAGTCTGGAATAATTTTTTGCCATTCAGTAAAAATGAAATATCTCTGCTTTATAAACCTACTTCAGGGGGTTTTTCTGTTTGTGGGTTTTTTTCCCTTCCCCAACATTCCCTTGGAAGCTTACCACTTGATAGATTATCCCAGTGCTAAATAAAATGCCCTTATTTTATGTATAGAAGCTTGGTAATTATTGCCAAAAGATTCTTAGTGGCTTGTAATATACATATAATCAGATTAGTCTTGAATTCTGTCTCAGCTGAGGCTGTGGGAGTAATCCAATTGGTGTTTGTTTACCTCTGCTGCTCCTGTGCCTCCAAGGGTGCACAGCAGGGCTGGGCTGTGCTCATGCCTTGGGGTGGCATCACCACCCAGAGCAGAGGCTGGACTGAGTTAAAAGAATTGAGTGGGTATTTATTAAAGGCCTTGGGCAGTCAGGAGCCTCCCAGAGGCCACACCCAAGATGGATGTTGGTCACAAGTTTTTTAGACAGATAGAAGTTTGGTCTGTTTGCATATCAGGGGCTAATTGTCCAATTACAGCTTCAGGCAATGAAGTCACATTCCCCCAGTTTGCTTCCACCCTGTGATTCATTTTTGTTTGTATTTCTCATGGCCTGAGGCTGTGATGGTGGCCTTGGTTCCCAGGCCTGGAAGGATTGTCCTGTCTGCCCAAGCTGTGAGGAGAGCTTGCTGACACTGCATGGAGTTAGAGCTGTACACTAGAGCAGGGCAGGGCCTGAAAACCATAAAAGCTCCAACTTGAGGCAGCAGTGGGGCTGAGCCTCTGAGGGGATGTGAGACCAACCCCAGAGAATCTGGTGTCTGTGCCAAAACTCCCAAGCCTGGCTGGGCAGTTCAGCTCTCAGGTCTCTCAGAGTTACAGTGAGGAACCTTTCCCAAAGCTGCAAATGTGTCTCTGTCTCTGATCCCACAGGTCCATCAGTAGGACTTAAAAATGCTGCTTTCAAGGGAACAATGGTCAAATGTGTGGGTGTCAAACACTCCCCAGCAGAGATCAAAATGCTGGAGATTTTGGACACTCTGTGTGTAACATGGAAGCTGGAGTAAAGATCAAATCCATGGCATTTTTTTGTTTTCCAATAACACTTTTACTACTTTCTTGGGATTTATTAGGAGATGGAGGGGAACTCAAAGGTCAGCTATAGCTTTTAAAGTATTCCATTTTCTTCTCCAGCTCTTTCAAATGAGTCCTAGACTTCATTGTATTTAAAAGAATTCAACACTTCTTTTAGTAATTCGCATCTTGCTCAGGCTTCATGTTTTGTTATAGCCTCAGCTTCATCTATTGTAGCAAAATGTTGATTGCTTCAGGTGCTGATTTTACAATTAAATGAGATTAGGATTACAGCAGTAGAAAGGCAGACAGGAAATATCCATTTTTTTGTGCTAGCATGTATATATAATAGATTTAATGCATTCAAACTGTACATATTGGTCCTCATTAGTGATTCAATCTGCCTTCAGTAATAATCAAATGTACATATATTTATTAAATGTAAAATGTGTGAATCCATATGCATCAGTACATGTATACAGTGATGTTTAATGCCTTTTGAAACTTACATACTGAGCATTTGTTCACATTACCTCAGGATTACATCTGAAGGAATGTATTTGTACACCTGGTGTATTTTTATAAATTTCCATTGCTTGTGAAATTTTAGTAAAAGAAGAATTTTCTGGCTCTGAGTGTAACTGTGTGAGCTGTGATAATGTGCTTGGGGTAGGTTACCCCAGTCCCCAAGGCCAGTACAGATACATGCCCTAGAAAAGAGTGCAAAAAGCAAAAATCTTCACATACCTATTTTTTAGAGTGCCTTAAGCTTTAATATAAAAGTTTTCATTTTTCTTGAACAATGAGTTCTAAAACATGTAAAATTTTAGCTGCCACCAAGTGTTTGGCAGTGTGGAAACTAAAATCACAAAATGCAAAATTAAAATGTCATGGTAAATATCTGCTTCATTGTGTTTTGTATTCATTAAGAGATAAAATAGGTCTTTTTCATAAGGATAAAGAGATCAGTTGTTTCAGTTTACTTGTTCTGCTAGCCAAAAAGAATTCAGATATTTGAAGTGTTGTTTATAATACTTGAAGAGAGATGTGTGTGTTTTTTGTAGTAGAATTTGGGTTTTCAAACTCAGGCTTCTTGCATAATTTGAAGTTATAAATTGGATTTTTAAAAAACATTTATATTCTGTACATATGGACTATATTTTAAAGATACTGGCACTTCAAAGGGATTTACTGCAATGTACCAACCTGTATCCAGCCTAGCAAAATTAGTTCAAGGTATCCTGGGGTAATGCTAAATGAAAATGATATTTGTGGTGTCATAGCTCACAAAAGATGGTTACTAATACATTCTTTATTTTAGGAAAGATGTAAAGCTATTTATTTCCCTTTAGGTAGGAAGATAACAAACAGTATAACTCAATAGATGTTTGATGGAGATACTCAGTGTAAGATTCCTGTCTGAGTGAAGATGTGCTGGAACTGCTGTGTTTGACACAGAGGGTCTCTTTTAGCCATCCAAAATCCCTTTCCTTACTCAGAAACAGTCATGTGTGCACGAGTTCTGGATGTGAGAAGCATTTTGGGGGTGAGGAGTAAAGTTCTGTGGGTTTGTTTTTTTTGTTTTTTTTTTTTTTTTAATGAAGCCAGAGAGATGGAGAGATCTGCTTGATAATAAAGCTTAACTTCAGTGCCAGCTCCGTGCTGTTACAGCATATTACTACACAGCAAGAAATGTGGCACAGATGTTGTGGCAGCCATATTTTACACCCTCCAAAAGGTCATGTCGCTTGTTATTACATTCAGAATCAATATTAAGTGAGCGTTCCAAATTTCAGCTGTCAGTTGAATTTATTGCTGCAAACCAAGGCTGAAAGATTTTCAACTGTGATTCCAGCAAGCTAACAAATTAATAATACAGAAGTATGCGTGGTGGAGCAGGTGATCCGTGTTCCCGCAGAAAAGGAAGTTTAATTGAAAATCACAGGAATCAGAGCTGAGATGTTCAGTCTTTTCTCTGTACCATGGGGGACGTGTAGTGTCTGTGAGCACTCCTCTGATGGCCACTGGCAGGGAGGGTTTGCAAACAGAGCCACTCGTGTGCTGCACAGTGAGCTAAAGCACATATTGCCTTTGTGTGTGGGGGCCTTGGAAGATATTTCCATCTCTGACATGTGGAAGTCTTTTGCATATTCCTGTGTTCTATGCACATGTGACAATTCTGCCTTTTTTGTCTCTGGTGACAGCAAAAGGGGACAGGTCTGGGTGGGGAAGGTGGTCAGTGGTGATCCAGGAGAGCTGCAGCCCTGAAGGCTGAGGTTGTACCTGTGCTTTCTCTTTCTCCAGGGTAAAGATAAATTCCAGCACAAAAACACTTTTTGGAACAGAAATGTTCCTGTCATTCAGTGGGGCTTGGCTTCTAGGATGAGCTCTCATGAGCTTCAGCAGCCACAATGCTCACAAAACCTCTCTAGTTTGGTAGAGTGATGAAATTTTTTAAAGCTTCCAGATGTTCAGTATCTCTGGTGCTGCTTTCAGTATCAGATGCTGAGAGATCAGAATGAAGAAAAACACTTTCAGCCTGGAATGTTTCTCTTGTTCTCAGTAGGCGTTGAAGTCACCTTAGCTAGATGAACAGCACCATTTTCATCTGATCTGTCCCATTTTGTTCTTTCTTCCCTATATTCAGATAGTTTCATTCTGCCAGTTTGCATTTGCTTAAAGACTTTTCTACAATATGTGCAGTACCTCTGTGGCTTTTTTGCTTTTCCTCCTTCTGTTCAGAAATAGTGGATTTTGCTTCACATATCTGTGAAGGATTTTCCTCCATTTTAGAGTACAACTGATCAAAATTGCAGCTAATCTGAAGCAATTCTCTTACATTTTGCATAAATTTGACATTATTCATGCTACTTAGTGTAAATTCTTCTGATAGAAGTTTATGGTCCTTGAAGCTAAACATGTGAAAACAAGGAAAAACTGTAAAGGAACTGCCAAATTTAAATGAGACCAATAGGAGAGACAACACGCGTTCACATCTGCCTTTTGTCTACTTTTTTGCCCCCCACAAATTGGGGTAGGGGGATTCATCTTTAAATTTTAAACTGCTCCCTTATTTGTGCTAGTGCCAAGAAAAAAGCAACAATGCAAGAGTGTAACTACTGTTGTACATTTGTGGCTTTAGGGACATAAACAATCATTTATCCTTAAAATAATTACCCAATATAGGGAAAGCTTAATACCAGTTTATTCAGTACAGAGTTTTGAGAAATAAGAGGTTAATATGAAGGAGATCAAAGAGTGAAGGGGGGAGCAATGGGGCAAATGTATTCATATGCCAAAGGTATTTTGCTGCACCACTGTGCACCACTTTGGACAAAGCACAAATCATGGTTATTTAAAATTGGCTGTGAGGTTCAGAGAGCTGATTGAAGTTACCCTCAGTGTTACATGGCAAAACAGGGCTGGTTCCAGCTTTGCTGCTGCAGGGAAGATAATTTCTGCCACTGCCATTCTTATCCTTCTCATTGTTTCTGTTTCCTCAGTAACAACTGTAGCTATTTGCATTTGCAATGGTCTTTTGAGACTACAAGCCCTGAAAGGATCAGGCGTTTGTAGATACCTTCAGTTTTAGTGAAATGGCATTTTCAAACCTTTGAATAAATCCACATGCCTGTTTTCTTCTAAAATGCAGAAAGGAAGCTATGGGGGCATCAAGAGACAATCAGGGTTTGGGTTTTTCCATCAGAACGTCTTTATATAGATGAGAAATTTACTTCAGTGCATAAGTTTGAATGGTAGCATAAAATGATTTTATCTAGTGCTGTCACTTAAATCTAGATAAAAACTTATGTCCTCTTTTCCTTCTGTGTACCTCAGTGGAGTAAATACTTTAGGTTGCATGGCAGCCAAAATCTGGTGCATTAAAATTTACAGATGGTAAAAGGCATGTCTTATCATCTGCCAATGTGTGATTCAGATAGCACAAGCAGACTTCCATCCACTTGACCGCACAAGAGTTGGCACAGCTTTCCTTCTCACTCCCTTCCCAGGCTGGTTTGGTAAAGCAAAAGCAGTGATGCTTCTGGGAGAAGAGGAGTGTAGCTTTTAGAGTTAAAGTAATTAAAAATAATCAAGATGTATTTATAGAAAGATTAATTTTTGCGTGTTTTGAATTCCGTGTTTGCCAGGAGAATGCATCGTGACTTGTTTGAATCACTGTCTTTCTTAGAAGATAATACCATCTTCTAAGTAATTGACATGTCAGAATCTGAGGTCAGGTACACATTAAAGTAGATGGAACATCTTAATCCCACTAAATTAAGTCAAAATTGTAGAGCTAAAGCTATAACAATATCAAATAATTTCATTTGTGTTAGCAGTTGATGGAATGTATGCTTACCCCTATTAGAGTAAGCAGAGACTGTAGTGACATCCAATTATGAAGCTACAAAAATAAAAGTTTGGTTAGGTTATTTTTTTAGGTGATTGCTTAAGAAATTGATAAAATTTTTATGGGAAACTTTATTGCAGTGTGGAGATTTTGTTTGTTTAGGAAAAACGTGTTCCTAAGCACTGGAGGGTAAGCACATGGATTGTTATAGTTCCAAAAGACTCTGCACACCATAATGCATTCTCAGAGCCTTGAAGTTCTTTTCACAAAGGTCAATTGTTCATTCAGCAGTACACATCAGTCTCTGTGGTCTGATTTGTGTAAGGAATTGAGATTTCTAAGATGTAGACTTTTATTTGATGGAGCCCAATGGGGTGCTTGCATCATGTAGAGCAGCCCTTATCAAGATTTAACAATCAGCATGCCACATGGAAAATTCAGAAGCACTTATTATGCCACCTGTAAGATTTTGATTAGTTTAATTATAAATCACTCTTGTTCTGATTTTTACTCACTTGCACACGGGCTGATTGCAGCTCACCACTAGTGTATGTTATACCGTGATATATTGTACTCTAAATTCTGATAACCACTTTTGCAAAAAGACCTGTCTGCCTCCTTTGGACAATTACATATGTTGGTAATCTGCTCTTTGTGGTTTTCTTTTTGTTACTTAAATAGCTCTGTGATAACAATGCATTTTTATTAGATCAGAGGTGTACCTAAGTGATAGTAGGACCGTGAGCAGGGAATCTTGAGAAAATGAGACTAAACTGAATTTAAAAGGTAAAAAGCAAGGGGCTTTTGTAGCATCTGCAGTCCTGATCATGTTGAATCTAGAGGCAGGAATCAGAGTCCTGGGTCTTCTTCTGTTTGTAGAGTTCTTGGAGGCAAAAATGTTCTCCTTCCTCCTGCTGACCAGGTCTGCCTTCCTGTCTCTCCTCCTGTGTAGGAGAGCTCTTTGATTAATCTTTGCCACTGTCCAAGCAAAACTCTCATTTCCACTTGTTTGTACACAGCCTCAAGGCCAGTAATTCTGCCCTTTGTGACAGAGTTTGGTCAGTCAGTCCCTTACAGAAACCATTTGGACTGAAGGTGGAATAAACATTGGTAACTGAATTGTCACTTCAGGAAATGCTGGACTTGAGTCAGGGACCGTGCATCAACAGTTGGGTTTTATCTGTTCTTCTCTTGTAAGCTTTCTCTGAAGAGAATCCAGGTACTATTTCCCACCCATCTCTTTCTGGAAGCAGTTTTGTTTTATAGATTTCTTTAACAGCCCAGAAGCCCATTGTTCATAGCACAGACTGCTCCACGATGGCTTTTCTTCAAGAATTCTGTGGTTAAAGATAATCAATTCTTCAGGAAGACTTGATAAGCAAGGTCCTTGTCAGTATGCTCAGATTTGCACTGGGCTGTCAAAGAGGAGATCCATGCAGTTTTCAGAAGAATTGTGTCATTTACTGCACATTCCTGGGTTACATCCCCAGAAGCATGATAAAACAGATTAAAAAAACCACTCTTTTTTTCAGTAAATGTAATCACTTGTGATTCCTTTTTAGTTAGAATTTTTCATCTGTTTTGTGCTGGCATGTTTGAGTGTTTAGGCTGATCTGCTCTAAAACTTGTGTCTCTTGAACCCTGCTCTCCTGCCATTGACTGGCATCACTGTTACAGCAGGTGGTGAAGGGAAACCATAAATTTATGGAAACTTGTGAACTTTCTGGGTTACCCTGTAGCTAATACATATAAATGATTGAAAGAAAAAGTTTTAACTGGATGATGTCAGTGTGGAGTTCTGAAAGGTCCTGTATTACTATATTCCCATACTAGTTTTGAATATTCTGGGGGGGGTGTTCAGTCTTTTCAGGTTTTTTGTTTTGTTTTCTGTTTTCCCAAATTCACTCAATGTTTTCTCAACTAAATCACACAAACATTCTGCTTTTGACAGTTTAGCACTAGACATTCACCTCATTTCTTGAGGTGTTTGTAGGCAGCACTCCATGCCAAGCTTCTAGCAGCCTGTGTTGTGGCAGTAGTAGTTTTGTTGCCAAAAAATTCACCACTGTCAGCCTGTCAAGAGCAAGATGAGATTGCTGATGGTTCCCTGTCTGGAGGAAAGTCAAATGTCAAAGATCACTGGGAGGATTTGGAAGGAGAAAGGAAAGCAAATGTCTTTCTTTCAGTTATAATGTAACATAAAAAGGGTGTGAAGCAAGAAACTAGAAACAAATAACTAATTGAAAATACAGTTGTCTCTTTATGGGGGTGTAGCAATTTAGTGGTAGCTGTGACACTGCATCAGGAATGGTCAGTGACCATTGGTTGCAATTCAATAGAAAATGTAATAATGTGGTAGCAAAAATGTATACATGTATAGTGTACAGGGATAGGGAAAGAAATTATCAAAACCTCTAAGAAATGTCTGGGGAAAAAATGGAAAAGAAATTAGGCTTGCTGCCAGTAATGTTATTATTCAGAGACAGTCCAAAATTCTTTCTGTCCCCAGATTGCATTAAAGGACTCATAAAAGCAATTAGCATGTAGACTATTTTTCTAAGTCACTGGAATTTTCAGCATCTAATTACCCATTATGTAATAGCTGGAAGCCAGCAGATAATCTCAAATTGTTGATGCCCTAGGATAATTTAAAGTACTTTGGTAGTAGTTGGGTTCAAAAAAAATCCACTAACAATAAAACCAACCAAAGTTGTTTGTTTGTGTGTTCAGGTTTTTTTAAATGTATGGATTTTCCTTTAACATGAATGTATTCATTTAAAATTATTTCTTCTCAGGCTGAACATGAAATGATTCTGATTACCTTGATCTTATTGGCTTTTGATCTTGTTTTAGTGAATTAGAAAAGGGACAGGAAAAACCAGAGCTTGTTGAAGTGATATCAGAAATTATAGAAGGCAACTGGGCAAAAATTATTCTGTCCAGTGCACTCTATTTAGTACCTGAGAGAAGGTAAGAGATTTCAGTGGGTTGTTCTTCCTCTAAGTTTTAGCTTAGCTGATATCATCATTATATGGCAGACCTTGAATATCTGATGACTTAAAAGAAATTATCTAATGATGAATGCTGTAAGTCAAACAGAAAAAATGAGAAAACCAATTTTGTGATCTTTTTCAATGTCCATAGTCTGATTTTCCGTAGTGTATTTTTGTTATGAAGCTGCTACTTTCCATCCTCAATAAAACATCAATTTGTTTGTTTCATTCTAAAGAGCAGTTTTCATCTCAAAAATAAAAATAAAAAGTATTTTGGAAATAATCTATATTTTTTCATATTTTGATTAGTACTGCTATTGCCCTCATTCACTGAAGTATTTAAAGATATTATGAATATATTCCAAAAGTTTAAGAAGTGCATACATACTTTGCTGAATATGACTGAAAGCTACAATTGCTTATTAATTTATAACTTAAAAAAAAACCACTTATCCTGAATTGCCAAGAATTCTATTTCTTGGCCTTGATTTTCTTTTTCCTGGATTTTTTATGTGAAATATTATAATTTTATAAGTCCCTTTTTTTCCCCCATTAAAAGTAAATCTTTGAAAGTAACAAAGATGAACGAGCCTGATAGTGGTCATTTATTTTCTATTTAAATCCTTTGTTTTCTTATTAGATTTCTGTCTAATAGAGTACAATGAAGAGGTTAGGATGCCCAAAGATGAAGATGCTTGTCTGAGAGTCTTAGACATTTTCTGCCCACGTGTGAGGATCACTAATGGCATGATGCATGTGGAGTGTCCCAGCACAGCCAGGGGTGTGGGAACCAGGAGCTGGGCCCAGTGATGCTGATGGATCCCTTAAATTCAGCATATTCTGTTTCTGCTCTCAGGCAGGAGAACACTTAGCTTTCAAACACATGATAAGCATTCATTTCATCAGCTCTACATGTCAAAAATAGGAGGTTCTCAAAGAAATGACTAGTGATTAATATTTATTATAACACTTGGTCACTCTATATTAAAATTTTGGGGTGGTTTGGATACTGAAGGTGAGTTCATTAAATCAGCTGCTTCCTTGCTGCTTCCTATTTTTCTTGCATCTTGACCCAAATGTCAGAATGCTAATGGAAACCTCCCACTTGCTGAAGTACCTGCCACCCTACACGTGATGGCACACGCAGGAGGTCCAGAAGAGCCTCTGCAGCCTCCCTAAAGTGGGGATTTCCTAAGTTATTGGAATAGGAATCCCAATATTACCAGTTAGATTGTGCCTGGGCCAGTCTGAGCCTCACTGCTGAGCCAGAGGCAGCTTCTGTGGTGCTTCACCCCAGAGACACCTTTAGCTTGCCGGTGGTTTCAGCTGGGCAGTGAACAAGTCCAGGCTTGTTAGGGACTCCGTTTACCTTAGGAAGAGGCTTCAGGTGAAGGTGAAGAGAAAAAGGAGGGATTCTGCCGGAGGGTTATATGCAGTGGTTTATTTCATGGTTACAGAGGTCTGAATCTTGGGAAGACCTCCAACAGAATTGCGAGCACATGGCTGGACTCACCTTTTAAGCTCAGGGGGTGGGGAGGGGAGGGGACAGGTGAGCCACCAACCAGGTGGGGGGGCGGGGTCTAAGCCTGATTGACAGGACTCACTCGGCAAGGGGCAAGGGGAACAGGTATTGCCACCTTCCAAGTGACCTGGAAATCTAAAACAGGACATTACAACACACTGCAACACTGCGTGAGCAATGTAGTGCTTTACTTGCTGAGCCAGGGCAGTGCTGGTGGCTGTTGTGAAGGGCAGGATTGCTGCACACTTTGTGTGGAGAAATACACTGAGAAGGAAGGAGGGAAAGAGGGGAATAAGATGTGTTTGTAATGTCACAAAGGCATAAGTGAATCATGGAGCTATTACAACTTCTCATTCAAGAGCTGATGGGTAGGAGTCAGTATAAATATTGATTTATTATTTGTTTTTAACCACTACTTCTGAAAGGTGTGATGCTCACACAGCTTCCATCTTGATTTGCTGTTTTTTCATCATCTCTGCTTCATGAAGATAACTCTGATATAAGCTCCTGTGAGTGCTCCTCAGCTGTACTTTGTTTTCACCTCATGACCTGGAGAGTTGTTGCATTTTTTATTCATCCTGTGTACAGTACTAAGAGCTTTTCAGTGGCTGATCCCTGCCCTGGTGGGCTTGTGAGCCACATCAGGCACAGGGACAACAAGGAAGAGGTTCTCAGACTACCTAGGAATATCTATAATTGTCTTTCACTTTCATAGCAGGTTTCAATGAGTTGATTTATTTGATTCTCCATCTCTTTGGTTTTGATGGCTGTGTTTTGTAAACAGTTGTGAAAAGACAAATTAAAGAACAGGATTAAAAAAAAAAACAAACTCACAGCTATTGTGGCAAATGATTCAGATCCAGTGGAAGAAATGGCTATTCACTTTTCTGCCAGAATTTGTGTTGCTTTCTATGAAGCAGAATAATACCATTTTTTAAAAATATAAACTGCAGTTACAGTATTGACAAAGAACATGGAGTCATGTTCCTCATTTGAAACATTCTTATGAATATTACAGTAGTTCTAACACTTTAATATTAAATTTCTTGAGTTGGATTGATTCAAGGTTTTCATAGTAGTTTATGTTTTCAGGGTTTTGAGAGAAGCAGGTGAATTTAGCTTAGCATTTTCTACTGTTTATAAGTTCCAGAGATTTTATTACTTCCAAAAGAAAATCCCAGTGATTCAGTTTGAGCCTAGAACAGTAAACTTTCATATAATTAACAGTTAATTCAGAAATTAAATGAATCTCCATATTTAAAGCATGGCAGTCTATCCAACTGCAAACATAACAGTAATTGTTCTGTGCCTTGCTGGGGCTGCAGGGTACTAGCATAGGTTAATATATCTTAGTCACACACTTCACACTGACTGAAATATTATTATCAAGGTGTACAATGAGCTGTGACCTGTTTAGGGGAGGCAGTGCTGCTCCTACTGAGAAGTAAAAAAATTATGATTAAAGTAAAGAAACTTGTACTTGAGCTGGAGGCTTGTAGTGCATATGACACCAAATATGTAAGGAGAGTTTTGAGATTAAATTTTGAGTTAGTGGAGGGATGTTGCATTATGGAGGCAGAAAACTTTCTGAGGCATAGATGGAGAAATCTGCAAAAAAAAAAGAGAATAAATCCCTGGAAGCGAAATAAAATGCAGATTTGAGAAGGTTGGGAATTTCTGCATTATCCAAGCACCACGTTTACAAGTTGCTCTCCATCTGTGAGCAGTGGATGTAGGATGCAGGTCAGATCTCTGGCAGACAGCAGCTCTCAGGAGCCAGTAATCCCCTCTGTCACTCTCTTCTAAATGCTATTGTTCATCCAAACTAAAATGGTGCTAAACTGTAGCCTGCCAGCATTTCAAATATAAAGATTATCAAAAGATCTTAAGCTAAAGACTGAGAAGATTGACAAGTGCAAAAGCACACATCATTCAGGATTCGTTCCTCCAGGCGTTCGCTCATAAACTATTTTCTATTAAAAGAATGAAACACAAGCTGACAACATGAAGACAGGAAATGGCACGGGTAAGCACAACAAATGAAGCCAGAATTGCAAAGGTACATACACATCAATAATGAGATTGAGAAGAGGTGTGGCAGCATTTCTGTCTCATCTCAGAGGCCTCCAGTGAGAATATTTAGAATATTATCAGCCTCTCTGTAAACAGAAACAGAGCCTGGTTTTTCTGAGTTTCAGGTCAGGATGGGGCTGTGACAGCTGGGAGGTTCTTCCACTCTTTATCATGGTTTCACCTTGAGGGAGGTGGAGAAATGTTATATTTATCTGTGCAAATCTTCTGCAATGTCAGCACACAGCAGGGTCAGTTAAATACAAGTTTGGGTGAAAAACAAGTAGCATGCTGGTAGGCACAGAGTGAGACTTGGATAGAATTTATTCATTGAATAAAAAGACAATGTAAGGGGATAAACAGGGCAACAAGTATCATGTGAAAATGATACAGCTCTGTGAAGGCAAAGCCCATAACTGGGTCCACTTTGGGTCATTGTATTTTTGTGAATTGAAATTCCTTGCTCCAGTCCTCAGCACAGAGGATGAGGGCTGTGCTCCTGCCCTCTAACCAGGACCAGGATTGACTGGTAAATGTCAAGGAAGGTCAGAAACTCTTGTGAAAAGCACTGTAATGATGGACTTTGGTTAATTCCCAAATGATACAGAGCCTGGGCCTTCGTAGATGCCCCAGATTGCTGCTGCTTGGAATCCACTGCAGCTTTTGGTTCAGCTTTGGGTTGTGTTTGAACTGCTTCAGGATGGGGAAGCTTTCTGTAATGGTGACTGCACCTTGCTCAAGCTGTCTTTATTTTAGAATGGTTTTACATGTGCCTAGAATACTTTAACACAAGTTTGAGGGTCCTAGTGTGGAGAATCATTTGCTGATTGATGGAAAAAGGGAAGGCAAAGAAAGGTTGAGGTTGGACAGGGAGGGATGTGCTGGATGATTTGTGATGGTCAGCTGTAGTCCACTTTTCTGTCACCAACTACTCCATGAGCTACAGGCGTTGGAACCGAAGATCACTGAAGATTTGCTGCATTTAGAAGGTGTCACTGAAGGTGGTACCTTCTAAATGCAGCAAACCTTTTATCCCTCCACACAGCTGTGCTGGCAGCACCCCTACAGGAACTGGCTGTGACTGTGAGCACCTCTGTGGAGGTGTGCAGGGTAAAATATGTGCATGATCACATTGCAGGATAAAGTCTTCTAAAGAAAAGTATGCCCTGTGGGGTTTTTTAGGACATTATGCCAGGATCTTTGAAGAAAGGGTAACTCTGCTTTCTGTTTCCTTCCTGTCTTTCTACTAGAAATGTCTCTATGTAGTACAGGCTTCAGCTGGCAAAGTAGGGCTTCTCAAACAGCTCTTTGTCAAAGGTTGAACTTTGATGATGAAAATCATCTAATCAAAATCCAAAGCTGTTTGCTTCTCCCAGAATACTCATTTTTTTCATGGGTGTTTTTTCTAGTTGTGACACTACTAACATTTTGTCATTAATACCTCTCCTAATGAAAGTGTTAGATTTAGTGTTTACAAAGGGAATTTCCTCCTGGGGGAGCCTTTCCATTACCAATTCACATACTTTTTATTATGCTTCTAACAAATCCCTGCCATTGTAACTGTAATAGACCTGAGATTAAAATCAAATAATCTCCCCTCTTGTGCTGTTCCTTAATTTGGGAAAAATAAGAAGAAGCCACAACAAGGCAGTAGAACCTCAGAGCAGATCCAGTGAAATGCCTGGTGCTCCATGTTGCCTTCCCAGTGTAAGCTTTGTGCAGCTGGACCCATTTCTTTGCCTGGTTTACAGCTTTGAACATGTTTAATAATACATCTGGCCAGCTGAGGGTCCCTTTTTGAGTGTAAGACATTCTAAATGTGAGATTTTGCTCAACTGTGTGATGAAATCAAATAGCATGCCTGCAGAAACAATGATTATTATGTGTATCCTTTGAAAATTTGATGAAACAAGATAAGTAATTTGCTGTCAGTTGCTATTGCTGTAGGAAGTCACATTTCTCCCAGGATATTGTTCAGGTATTTATTTTTTAGCTTGAGCACAGGTGTGTGTGTGTGTATATATATTTATGAAGTAAAAGTTGTCATTATGGAATATTGTGATATTAGTGTCTAACTATTATGAGAATGAATTATGAAGTTAATAAGCAACACAACACTAAAAGGATAGGAGTGGTCAGGTCTCTTTGTTCTGCCATGGGGTGGTTTTACATACTTGACTTCATCTTTTTTCTTTTTTCTAGAAAATAAAGTAGCAAAGTATACATACTGGAGGGATACAGAAATAGCAGCACTCAAAAGACTTTTTAAGGCAGAAACAGCCTCAGTACCTTTTAAACTAAAGTACCATTCTACTGTAAATCTTCAGCTGAAGAGAGGAAAAACAGTTTTCTTTTTTTTAAATGGGAGAAGAAGAACAATTTTCCTTCCTGGGTAGAGTTGGTTGGAAAGCTGTGAAACCTCCTCAGTTGGATGAACTTTATGCTTTTGAGTAATACTGTACAATTTCTTTTTTTCCTGTACATTTGCAAGAGTTGCAACTAAAGGGCAAAATCAATACTTTTATCTAGCATTAATTTGTTAATAATCGTGTGGAAACACTAATTAAATCCAGTCTAAACAGCTTATTTTTCATTTTGCACACATCTATCCCTTAGTGGTGTTTTTAAGGCTTCTGGTGCACAGCATGAACAAGTTCTGTGTGTGTCAGCAGAGCAGCGACCTCATCACTGGTGTGAAACTGAGTAATTGTTCTTTGTTTATAGAACGTGTTTCTGTTTGCAGCTTTCCTGGCAGAAATATATTGGCCTTGTTATGCTTTGACCATAAAACCCCAGATAATTGTTAGGTAATGAGAAAATTACAAATAATCTGAACCCCACCACACACACACAAAAAGCAACTGTTGTAACATGGTTCTGTGAGTGCTGTTGTGTTGTGTCCTTGACAAAAACCAGGACTGATGGATTTGACATTAGATTGATTTGTAGCTTTCATCATCCAACCAATAAATGCCTTGCAGGTATTCACATTTGCATTCCTTTGAGCTTGCTGGCTCATGGGAAGCTGGGATATGGAGAGCTGTCCATGCACCTTGTATTGTGTTTTCTGTGAGAAGTGACGAATGCAGCGCTGCCAAATCTAAACCAGAACTGTGCCATAAACTTAGGGCTCACAGACACGCCATGGTCATTGCAGCTCATTTTGGAAGCATCTTCCCACATCTAGATTTTTTAAGATGCCTTACTGGCATGGCAGAGCATGCTGCATTTTGCAGAAAAGCTGCACATGATGTCCCCTAACAGAAACTTCTTGCAACGGAGAATTTCAGGTTACTGAGATGAAGAAAACAGGTGACACCAAAGACAGACAGCAAATGGATCTGGTCTGTACAGACTTTCCCACCCCCGTCATGCCATCTCTCTTTAATTTTGACCAGCATTAGCAAGATTCTAGATTATGCAAACAGTGTAGCAATTAGTTTAAAAATAATAAAATAACGTAAAATCAACCATTTCCTCCTTGAAAATCAGGTTTGAGACATTCTTTCCAAGAATGGGAGTGGTTGCATTTATTCAGTGGTAGTTTGCTGAGGCCTCTGGAGGAGCACCACGTTCCTGCTTCCAAGTTTCAGAGGATTTTCTGTGAGCAAAGTGCTCACGTGGTATAACTTTAATTTACTTCAGTCAGCTTTATAGATACAGAATGAGATACCTAAGTCTCGGGGGTGGTAAATATCTGCAGAAATGTGAAAGATAATTTATTGTTGTATCTTAATTAAAACTATAATTAACAAATAAACATTTTGCTAATAACATGCTAACAAATTTTCTGAAAGGTAATATAATCACAGACTTGATTCCTATTTCTCCTTCACAGTCGTGTGTTTCCATTGGCGTAGATTAAAAGACTCGTAGGTTTGGGTTTGAGTTTTTTACTTAATATTATCATAGTTGGACTATGGACCAGAATTTCTAATTAAAGATCTGAAAGTTTCTTGGACCTGGAGGAACTATTGGCTTTTCTGCTCTCCAGTGTGTGTTTTGAATGGGTAGTAAATGTTCTGTCTGCAGCCTAAAGTCAGAAAAAAGCCTTTTAATATACTTTGAACAGAAATAGAAGGAATGGGTATCTGTTCTGCACTACAGTAACAGTAGGAAGTATAAAAATAAAATATTTCAAAGTGGCTCAGTCAACTGACAATTGGAAATTAGCAGTCCTTTATAAAAATGGAAGGGGGTGTAGTCTAAGATATTTTTACATAAATTATATTTTGAAACAGCAGAAGACTTGGACTAAGCAGTGAATTTGTAGACTGGCTGCAAAAACAAGTTGGTAAATCAGATTTTTTTAATAGTACACTATTATCTGATTTTCACAGATTATTCAGTTTTAAAAATACAATTGTTCAATTAAGCCACTTAGAGCTGTTTATTTTGAAAATCTTTTACATGTGTAAATGGCTTTGTGATTCTAAGCAAATTAGAGCTCTGGGAATGTAATGCATATTTATTAAATGTTTTGGCCTGTAGAAAATGTTTTCAAAGGCCTTGTTCTCCCACAACATTCTGCAAGTACACGCCAATAAAAGAGCATCAGCCTCTGCCTGTGTGCAGCTAAGAAAAGAACTGACCTGGAGGAATTAGAAGAGGTGATAGGAGGACATATTTTGGCTGGCAAAGTCAGGGCTTCATGTTTAATTTACAAAAACATTAAACTTTTCATGTTTAATTGAAAGGAACAGTAGAATGTTGGGATTTACAATCCCAGTGATGCTCTGTCAGAGCCACACGGTGGCTGCTGTTCAGGCTGCAGATGTATAGGGACATTTTACTAAAAATGCCTTTATTTTTGTTTCTGAGGGGAAAAAAAGGGGAAAACAGCTAAGGCAGCAACAACAAAAACAACACATTAGGCATGCACTACTAGTCTAGCTAATTCTGGCAGTGCTATTAGCAGACATTTAGGCAAATCTATTAACATTTAGCATCAGCACAAATGCATTCGACTTTTCCTCTGTCTAGCAAAATATGCACGGCCATTCAAGGGAGAAAAAGGGTATTGGAGCTGTTTCTTAGGTAGTGCAGCCTAGATGGGGACAGAGGGTTTGGGAAATTGTGGCTTTTAAAAAGAAACTTCACTCAAAGGCGTTACTTTAAAAGGGAGAGATGTCCTAAAGAATAATGCTGATCAGGTGTTTGGTTGGCATGTTCTGAGCATCTCCCCTGGTTTTAATTTTTAAACAGGTCTTCAGCTTTCAACTCTAAGTCTTAATTTTTTTTTTTTTATACTTGGAATTTGGAATATCTTTTCCAGCTGTATACAAAGTTTTTTAACAGTTTTTAAAAAACTTGACTAAGTTTTATATGCAGTCTTTTTTAACTGCATCCATTGTGCAGTTCAAGTTAAAAATATGTTTTAATAAGTTCATTTTCTAAGATATACCAGACAACCATACAGCACAACAGGCTGAATGGGTAGCTGCAGTAATTGTCTTATTTTTGACAGTGACAAAGGGCAAATGCTTTATTAGAAGTCATAAAAACATCTATAAAGTACACATATTGTAATGTGATGCTGTAAATGGGGAAATTCTTCCTAATGCTGGCTGAGGTGTTTTGTGGGTTGACTGACATGAAAAGTTAGATGAGAGAAAATTCCTCTTAAACTTTGCAATTAAAGGAAAATATTTTGAAAAATGTTTTCATGAATTTGAAGTATTACAATTATTTCTTTAAGGGCTGAAGTGCATACCTTTTAGTCAAGGACTCCCCATTTTTTAAATGGCTGGCAGTGAAGACCTTATGAATTTATCAGTGAAATTACATTTCCTGTTTAACAAGGAAAGCAAATCATCATTATTCAATTGTTGCTACTTTTAATAATTTCAGTTTGCATTTTGTTGGTTGTCTTGTTCTTTGAGCTACCCAGCTGGCCGCTTGACATCAGGAAGGAGAATTTGTGAGCCAAAATAGAGGATTTCCTGTGTGTACTGAGTTATTACAGATATTTCTGTGTCCTGCTCTCCCTGCTCCTCTCCTCAGTGCCCGTGGCTGGTGTTAATTCAGTGTGACCTCTTGGTCTTTTGGAGACCCCAGATCTCCCAGGGACATCCATAAATCTTGGTGCCTGCTCAGGCCCTTTCATTTTTCCAGCTGTGTAAAGCATGAATTTGTCAAGAAAAGATTTCTGACCAAGTGTAGCATGCATTTTTTTTTTCCTGTAGTGAGAGTACTCTAGATTAATTTCTGCTTTTTTTCTCTGTCTCCTACTCCACTATGTGGCCAGGCCTGATTTTCCTCTTCATTTCAGTTCTTTATATTGAGCGTAATTGGTGGAGGTGCAGCAAATAAAATACCAAGTCTTGTCTGGGTTTTTTTATTATGCTGATTAAGGAACAGATTGTGTTGTAGGACTGTGCTGTTCGAATATCTGGGGTCTGCTATAGGAAAAAGTAATGGATTTTGACTCATTTTACAACTCCACACTTCTGTTTTGTCCTTTTCACCTTTTCCACTGTGGTTTGCAAGTCTGTCCCTAACCCTAACCTTTGCATCCTTCAGCCCCAAGGAAGGTTTCATGTTCCAGGGCAGCCCAGGGCTGACATCTGGAGGGGCCTGTGGCCAGGAGAGGAGAGGGGATGGATGGATAAAAGGATGGATGGATGGATAAAAGGATGGATGGATGGATGGATGGATGGATGGATGGATGGATGGATGGATAAAAGGATGGATGGATGGATGGATAAAAGGATGGATGGATGGATGGATGCATGGATGGATGGATAAAAGGATGGATGGATGGATGGATGGATGGATGGGTTCCTTTGGTGCTCTGTCTCCGACCCAGCTGCAGCAGGAGGGCTCGTGCCCCATGGAGTAAAGGGAGCAGAAGCTCAGGGACGTCCTTGTGAGCCTGACCTTGTGGGGTCTGAAATTCCCTGCAAGCACAGAAGGGTTCCAGGGTATAAAGAGCTGGAAGTGCAGAGTTTCTGGGGCCGTGCACTCTCTTCATCTTCTTTCACTGACTGCTCTCCTGATGAGTCTTTTGCTTAGTTCCTTATTCACCTTTTTATGCTTTTATTGTTAAAATTCTGTGTGACTCGTGGGTATAAGATGCTGTAGCCATTCTATTTTTTTTCAGTAAATATACTGCTTTTGCTTGTTTAGCAATTCAATTCCTCAAGCCATTGCTTTGTTTTATAATTTTTAAATAGTTTATTCTCTTTCAGTGAGAAAGGCAAGAATCACATTTATATGAACCAGATACTTTGTTATGCTAACACATATTTTGTACTTAACAAGTACAGATTTAAGTGATTATTTATATAAAATGTGTGAGAATAAATTCTTTCTCTCTTGTCTCTTGAGACTGAAATACACGATTCTGAATTTTTCTACATCTAACAGCTAATGATTTAATTTGTATTGGTGGCAGTTTAAATCCTGTCACTGCTCAAATGGCATTGACCGCTGCTACAAAAATACACAACCGTCAAATTATCCCAGATTGTTGTTCAAAAAAAAAGTAAAGAATCAAATACTTTATTTCTCAATTAGATATTATTCTTGTAAAGTGAACTATTTAAATGTAAAAGATGAGTAAATAAATTATTCTTCTACAAAATCCTTCAACGTATTTCAAAAGTTAAATTTGTTCTGCATTGCTAATGTTATATTTCTGGGTTTCAGAGGATATGGGACCTTTTGAGCTGTCTTAAATTTTATCTGCTACCTTTTGACACATTTTGGAAAGGCATAATGAACTTCTGTTGAAGGCAGCAGAATTTGAAAGTGTTCAGCAGTGTCAAGCATGATGCCAGAAAGAGTGCAAAGTCTTTTAAGTCATAACACAAGTTGATCTAGAAGTCCCCCCAAAGTTTTTTGAATTTTTTTTTTTGGCTCATATTTCACATAGGAGCTGATTTTCTTCCAGCACATTGTAATGTGTTTCAGAGATTGTTCTGACATAATCATGGACACCCCAGTGCATCTCTCTTTAATATAGTATAATAGGGTTTTAATAAAGCAAGCATTCAGCATTCCAAAGCCGTGGAGTCAGATGTCAATCATTCCCAGAGCTGGGGTCACCTGGATTTTCAATATTCCTTCTCTTTGTGTCACCTGGTGACAGTGACAAGGCAATGGCTCACCTGTGCTGCCTCCTGCCTTTGATTGCTGTCCAGAACAACAGTGAGCAGGTTATTGCAGAAAGGCGTGCTTAGTTACCTCTGGGTTGGGGTAAAGCTGTGTTTTCCTGCCTTGTTCCAGGAAAACATGGCCAATTTTCACCTGTTTGTGGAGATATTTCAATTTGAATGCTGCTGTTAGAGGCTGATGGAACAAACTGAGCTTTGACTTAGAGGAGAGGCAAACTCTGGCTGAATGTTAGCAATCCAACTATCAGAACAGTTCTGCAATCACAGCTGTCAGCTTCTCCTCAGTGATGCATCTGTACTAGTAAACATAATATCATTGTAAGAATAAAGCCTCTTTTCTGCCTGCTGTCTTTGAGCTGGCTGCTCTCCTGCTCTATGGTGGTGGCAGAAGTTAAATATGCATGGCTAAGTTTTAATAATACCAGGCAAGGAATGAGCTGAATATTACAAACATTTTCTGTCCTAATAATTTCTGTAGATAGGAAGGCCATAGCCATTGATGTAGTTGTTAATTACTTTGGGGTTTTTAAGCCCATATCAGGGGTATAGTTACTTTAACAAATCTTAATCTTACTCTTTTAGTGGCAATATTGAATTTTAAAAGTAGTAGTTACTGGTTGCAGCATGACTTCGTTAGTATACAGGAGAATCATTCCTTGGTGATTAACATCTATTCACATCTTGGAATGCATTATGGGCTCTAAATTATCATAGAAATTAATGCAATCTTCTTAAAAGGGTTTAAAATATGGTAATAGATACAGCATACCAGCACCTGCAGCTCAAGGTTCCAAAGTTATTTAAGTTGGATATAATTATATTTATTTTGCAAGCATCTAAATGAGGGGAGAATAAGACACAGAGTTTAATAAAAATTGAAAATATAGGCACTCAATTAGAGGTCACGACTTTTAAAAATTCTCTTTTATTTAACCAAAATATTGCTATTCCTGATGCATAGGAAACACTTTGTCCATTTTAAAGTTTGAAACCTGTGGCAGAATTGTGACATTCCTTGCACTGACTTGATACTAGTGAATTCAGTCAACTGGGTTTCTTTTCACTGTTAAATCAAGAAGGAAAATTTATTACATAAGTTTAATTTTTCAAGACTGCTGCTTCTCACCTGTGCACTGTGCTTATATTGTTTTTAAGGGTCATTTGCAGATTAATTTTCCAGTAGTCTAAAAGGACAGGATGTATGAAAAACAAAATAGGGCAGTGGCTTGAAACTCAGATTGTGGTTTCTGCTGTTGGAGGAGCAGGGAGCCAACAGTGGTACCTGAAAATGAGCAGGTACAATTAACCTGGGGCTGATGTCCTGGGGAGATGTGGTAGATGGATGCATAACTTGATCTAAACTTGCCTTCAACTCCCATTCTGCAATTAAATTAACAGAGCTTTCCAGGAAATAATAGTGAGGGGGTTTTGCAAATGTCTATGATTATTTCCCTGGTGTAAAAGGAAGAAAATATACATGCATATGTGTGTATGTGTGTTTCTGCTAAATATCTGTGCCATAATAAATAAATATCTCCTTATTCTGTATCTTCTTACTCTCTAGATGGTTCATTGAGTGAATCCCTGCCTATCTTTAAGATAACAAGAAGACATGCTGACATTTGATGGCAATGTTCATTGTGCATAAAGTGGAGCGTGTACAGCACATTAAGTGCAGAGTTGGAATGCCAAGAGAGATTTACAGATAACAGAAATTAGCAGAAAATGTTTCTTATTACCAGTAGAGAAAAGCTGTATTTTAAGTGACAGCCAGATGCTTGTTTACTGTGATTGTAATGTAATGGTAATATTCTGTTCTGCAGGCATGGCAGCCACTGAGGGTGTGGGCAATTCAGGGACACTTCAACCCCAGCCTGTTTTCTTTTATTTTTACTTTTTCTGAAGTAAAATTATGAACAGTGCCAACCAGTAAGAAGTAACATAAAAATGGTAGATATTTAATGACACATTTTGGCTTTTGGTGGAGGCAGTGTTGGGATATGTGTGTTTTGGTAGATGTAGTACAGAAAAGTAAAATCTTTGCAGTATCATTAGATTACCATTCATAAGTACTTGTGTTTCAATTTTCTCAACATTTCCTTGAGCACTAGAGGCTTTTAAGCATCTGTTGATATTGTATGATGATCTTAATGAGATAGAAAAACAAGTGTTTTCTGCATAGGAATGAGTTCAGAATATTTCTGTCCCATTTGGAATGAAGTTTGAATTACAATGTAGTCCTTATGTAGATATCTTTGTCCAGCTGTAACACTGGAGATTTACTTTAGCTGTAAGTTTGAGACTAAAAGTGAAAGAAGTAAAAGAGAAAAGGGAATAAAAATGAAGGGATTAAAAAATGCCAACACACCACATCCTACAACAAAACAAAAACCAAGAAAGGTCAATAAAGAGTCTAATTACTAACTCATTCAGAAATTGAAGTAATTTTTTTTTAAAGAGAAATGGCTAAAACCAGTAACTAACAGTTCATTAGGGCAATTTTACTATTATTTGTATATCTTTTATTTGGTGTGTATCACTTATATCTCTTTTCCTTTGTGTGAAGCTATTAAAAATTAACAGATAGAATACTTAGAGATTCAGATTTATGTTAGCTCATGGTTTGCACTGTTTTAATGAGGCCAAAGCAATAAAGAACAGATCCTGAGGTCTGGATGATGAATGGCTCTTCCACTGATGAATTACTGTGTCATGCTTCAATCTTTGAGTTGCTGATTAATTATGAAAATATTAATTTCTACAGTTAGGAACTATTCTCAAATGATTTACTCTTTCTCAGTAATATGTGTGCAAATGTATTTGAATAAAAATCAAAGTTTTTCTTCTTGGCAGGAGGAGGGTTGAAGTGACTGAATTAGAGAAAATGTTTCTAAGGTGTCTTTGATTTGGAAATAAATAAATATAACAAATGCACACATGTGTTCAAATACATAAACTCAGGTAGTTCAGGCATGTCTCCAGAAAACTGATCATTAATCATATTCAGTAAAGTTACAATGAGAACTTAGCAATTTGCAGCTGTGCTATTTCCCTAATGCAAGGTTAAACATGTGGTGGACAAGTAAGTGCTAGTTTTAGTGAAGTGTGGATAGTAATTATCACCAATTGATCTTTCCTTAATGGCTTCATTTTTTTTTTATTTGTTTTACTTGATTTGATAGAAATCTATTGTGAATCAAGCTCATAATTGAAAGATGGTCCTTAGGATTTACCATTTCATGATCCTCAAGATTTCTGATTTTAGGCCTTAATTTTTCCATTTTGGTCCATTTTTTTGCCTTGAAGAATATGTGAAATAGCAATCTGCAAGTGGGCAAGCATGATGCCTCTGGTTCACTTCCACATATGCATTAAAGTTTCTATTGTGAGCCATAGGATATAAAAATAGAATTGGTAAAGACATGTATGATTGCTGATGTATTCCTAAGGGAAACTGAAGTTGCTTAAGAAAGAAGTATCACTCCTCTTCCACTTAGGAGCACTGAGAGAAACAAATGCCAGGTAGTCACCCTCTCTTCACTCACAATTCACAGATTATTCACAAGAGAAAAGGCACCATCAAAATAAAATAAGTATTACTTTCTGTGACACATACAGTTACATGGTTGGTCTGAAAGTTTTATTAACAACTCACATTTATATATTTTTATGATACTTTTAAAATAGTGAATTATGAACGATTGAAACTACCCTCCAGCTTAATTGAGAACCATTAAATCTAGTAATTGCCAGTGATTTCAGAAACAGCCGTTGTTCTCTGGCCTATTAACATAATTTGAATTTTTTATTGCACTTCATAATTATCTGTTGGAGTTAAAAAACAGGCCCATTTACTGAAGTGTTTAAGAACAAAAGCCCCAAATGGGCTGGATAGTGATGTATTATTTCTATTAACCAACCTTGCTGGAACCGTTTTGTACATCAGTTTCTGATGGGGTCATGACTTCTGATGGAAGAGGAGGGTGGATTCTCCAGTTTTCATTTCACTAAGTGTAGGTAAAATGGCATCTTTTAAAATTGTCTTTGACTCTTTCTTACATATCTACTCCACTTATTTCTCAATTCCACTTTTATATGATCTCCATGGTAGCTGAGAGAAGCATTATTTCAGCCTTAGACACTTAACAAATTTCATCTTTCACCATGGCAAGTTAGCAAGGACAGAAGAAAACTTGGCCCCTTCTTAGTTCATAATAGTTTTAGATCAAGACCTTTTTTCACATCTGTGATTTGTAGTGAAAACAAGCTCCTTATCTATCACCCTTCTGTGTACTGCAATAAAATAAATCATTGAAACCTGCTGTGCTATTACTGGTTTTCCCAACACGTGATAATATACAGCATGCTCTCATTTGTGACTGTAAAACCCTGCACTGACAGGGAGATCTCCTTGTTGTTCCTATTTCTGTCAGCATTCTTTGTAGAAATTGTTTTAAGCAGTTTTTTCTTTCTGGTGCATTTAGACCTCAAGCCTTTAGGTAATCTTCTCAATTAGTCCCTGGGGCTGTAGAGACAGGAAAGTGAAGTTCTCTTAGCAGCTAAAATTGCAGGTTCTTGTTAAAATTAAGGTTTCAAGCAATCTGGTATTGGATGGGGGAAAAAAGGAGGGTAGGGACAGATGAAAGTCCTGGACTTCCATCTAATGGTAAGGATAGTGAAATATGTGATCCCCTTTTCAGAGAGGATGGTAACTAACTCTGCAACCCTCTGGCAGTGAGCACTGCTTCTCTCTATATTGAGCCTCTCTGTCTTGCTAACTTCATCTACATTCCCTAAAATCCATCAAACCTTGTGTTCAGCCTTTGTAGGGCCCCAGTGGAAAGTCTGAGGAGATTTGGAGGATATTGGACAAGGGGCTGGGCAGAGAGGGGACAGGCTGTGAATTGCTCTGACCTGAGCCAGCTGCTGATTTAGGGCCTTCAGTTAATAAATAACTCCACCCATCACCTGTTGCTTCCTTGTGTGGCAGAAACATCTTATATTGCCTTTTGAATTCAGTCAGAAAGCACATACCACAAAATTGGTACAACATGTCGGGCAAAATCCTACTGCTGAAAAGACAGGCTTTGCTGTGAGCAAGAGAAACACTTTCTAAGCAGATGTAGGGGGTTTTTTGTTGTGTTTATTTTGGAGGAAATGCTTTTTCAATAACTTGTCTGAGCCCAGCTGTAAACCTGAATTCCAGACATGAGCTTTCTGCAAACTTTGAGTAGCATGCACATAGCTGAGAGGATTGTAAAAATCTCATGCATGCCTTGGCCTGTGGCAAAATTTATATCCAAAGAAGCCCAGAGATTTCTGAAGGTTTTTCTCAAGGTATGTTTTAGATAGGTGCAGAGAAATGAAAGGGAAATTTTGTGATGTCTTAAGTGGTCTCCTATCACTGAAAATCACTGAAAATTCTAAAATAAATGTTATATCAGTGTGGTTCTTTGTGCTTTAGTGTAGGAGGCATCTTTTGGAGGACAGCAGGGAAATCACCCTTAATTAAAACTGGCAATCTGGAATTGTTTATTACTTTTATGATAGTTTTTACAGTGGGCTCCTGGCTATTGTTACTGAAGCAGAACATGGATCATATTGGTATAAATCAGGCTAACTGGTTTTGCCTTGCAGGACATACTTTTTAATATGTCCAGCTTGCTGGTTTGTTGATTTTGGATTTGTTGTTTGTTTTGTTTTAGTGACATCAATGTCAAGTAAAACATAACTTCCTTCTCATGACCAATGAGAATTTTTTCTGAAAATAACTCAAAGATCAACTCTTGGTGGTGTTAGGACCCCACATATCCCAGTGTGCATAATACACATATGTGTGTGTATGTCTATATTTGTATGTGTTTATAGAACATCCATATAGATGATATACCCCTAGCTCCTATATATTAACTGAATTTTGGGGTTTTTTGATATTTTTTTTTCCCGCCTATTACTTGCAGCAGAGTAAAGGAAGATCCTTTAATTGGGGCCTGCCTGGGCAGGGTTACCTGCAGTAGCCCCTTGGGAAGGATAAACATCAGAGGTTTTTCATTCCTGAGACTAGTACTCTAAACTGTTTAACATTTATTATTTTATAATTAATCTGGAGATCTGGAGCATCCTTTACCCAAAAGATAGTGAAATGCATCCCATTTGAGTTGTAGTGCTTGTTATGCTGGCATAGTTTTTAAGTATACTGCTCAAGATGGGACTGGTGATTGTATATGCCTTGTAATACACTTGTTTTTATTTTTCACTCAGTCTCTGACTATGTTTCAGGAATTTTATCTGTTTTCTTCTGTGTGCTATGGATCAAGAAGATACTGGGTCTCATAGGAAAGTATAAGCAAATGACCAGGAGTCTTCTTGTCATTAAATTTTACAAGGGGTTAATTATAGGCAATTTGGTGTTGTTGCAAATTTGTAAGTTGTTGATCAAAGAAGAAACTGAGGATTTTTTTATCTTTCAATGACCATTCATTTTCTAACATAGAGTGAGGTATTGACTCTCTTACGTGTCTACATATAATATATATTAAATCATGTATATTTCATGTATGCTAATGTGTATATCTGATTAAGCTTGTAGGGGTTTTGAATGTCTTGCACTTTTGTGTCTTTCAGAATTAAGGGCAGGAGTTGATGGTCTCACCAATAACAGTAACATAGTCACTTTCTTTCTCTTTGTTATTACAGGAATATGTCCTGTGTTACCCATAAGGGATTTCTCCTTTGGGGATCTTAGGGCTTGGTCTGACTTACATTTTCTTTTGTTGCTCTTATACATATGGGAATATGATAAATAATGGTGTTAAGCTCAATAAATGGATGCCAGTCCCTAGTTATGACACCTAAAAGCACTTATAGCACCTAGCAGTGTTTAATGGCTGCTCCAACCCAGCAGACAGTAATTCTGTGTGCCACTGCTGTGAATTGTTGTGGGGTTAATTCTGCAGTCCAAGGTGAACCTAAAAATTGAAACAAGATTGAGCACACTAGAGAGGTTTTGTAGGTGTTGATTGTAAAACCAAGTTACTGTGTAGAAAGTTGGAAAAGTGTCGTGTTGCATACTGTAAGCGCATATTGTTCCAGTTGTATACCTGTAAAAAGACATGGTGCAAAGGATGTTCTTCTGCCCTATTTCCCTGCCTCACTGCTGACAGGTGATGCCAAGATAGTGCCAAAATCAGCTGTAGTGTGACCTGGGATTGTTCTGCAATTGTTTCCTCTGAATGTGAGAGGAAGCTGGTGTGCTTAATGTGGGACCAAGCTCTTGTTGGGAGAATTGACTTTCTTCAAACATTTATTTGTAACATGCAGCTATAAACGCAGTAGTTGAGCTCCTCTTTCCCTAAAATACCAGCATAAATGAATATTTGAAATATTTATCCAGGGTTAAGAAATTCAGACAAGTTAGAAGTTGTTTTTTCTGGTGTGGAGACCTGACTTCAAGCAAGGGTAAAAAAAGAAACAATCCCAGATTACTTAAGTACTTTTTAATGTTGTCTGTCTCCATTGATAGCCTGAATTTTTGACAGCAAAAGCATTTACAGTTCTATGCAGTTCATCTTCCTTGACTGATTTCTCCATAAGCCTTCGGCTGAGTTTAGTTATGACTTATAGCTTGAGCATGGCATTTGGGAAAAACAGAAAAAGTAGTATAAATGTAAATGTGAAGAGCTACAGCTCATTCTGTTTTTGAAATTGTTGGTGTGAAAAGAACTCAACAGTGTTTTATTTAAACAAGGTCTGCTTCAACCTTGATTGACTTGCAGTAAATTGCCTGGTACGAGAGGCAAAAGGAAGTGGATAGAAAAATGGCAATCAACACCAAATGTTTCACATATTGATTGACAAGCACCAGAGATGTGCTAGAGTAAGATAAATTGGCTAACAGAGCCCATCTTGACAGCTCCTGAGATGGGAAAATTGTTCCTGTTAATTTGCTGCTGGGACCTTGTCATTTATGGGGATATATATTTGAGTGCCTTCTAATGGTGTAAACAAACTTTGGATTCCTAAGTAGCGTATTTCAGCTTCACTTGCTTTAATTTCTCTTTGTCCATGTATTTCTGGGCTGGAGTTTTAAAGTGCTTTAAGACTGAAAAGATGAGAGAAACTGTCATTGTTTTAAAGATACAGTTTGTGCTGAAATACAGAATGGTACATTCAAGCTACTCTGTAGCCTGTTTGATTTTCAGTGAGGTTTTTGCTTTATCAAAAAGCATGGAACAGAGCCCATTTGTTGCAGGGAAAGAACATGTATCTTTATTCCTTCATTCTGGCAACTTTAAGTGTAACTATAATGAAAAAGAAATCTTCTGATTTCTTACCTTTTTAACACATCTAGTTTTGTGCTTCCAAATGCCTTTTAATCAGGTTACAGGTTATTTTAGTACTGCAGAATCAAGATCCATTTTTCATATAGTGGCCTTTCATGTCTGCAATTTCTTTTCATTAAAAGGAAATTTTAATTTCCTGTATTGGTCTCACGGAGTGCCATTAATTATGGGGATACACAGCAGTGGTAAAATAATTAATGGTCTGATCACTGTTATGTTGCAGTCTGCCACTCAGGTTTTATTTTGGCTAAATCTTTCCACATAAAGGGAAATTTGACACAAGCCTTCTCACTTAAGAAGAAATAGTTTTCAGTTTTCATGTAAGAAAAGTGAGCAGATTCTAGTCTTCAGCTAAGGTGTGGTCTATAGATTGTAGTTTATATTCTGATTCTTTATTTGAGTCTACTTCCCAAACTCTGAACTGGAAATCACCTTTACAAAGATGGAAATATTTCAAACCTTATTCAATACTAGGTGAGAACAAAATTTTATCTGCTTATTTGTATGTGATTTGGTAGGTTTTCCATAATCCTATGCTGGGGTACTTTGTGTATTCCTTACCTCACTCAGGGTATAGCTAGATCTACCAAAAAACATCAGAGAGATTTTCAAGAGTTAGCTAGGCCTAGCTCATGTATGTGATGGTGTTTCACATCCCCTTAGATTTTAAATTTCACTTTGGGTCCAGGCTGTTGTCCTAGACCTGAGCACAGAGAATTAATCTGCATTGAATGAACCCAGCAGCCTGGTATTGCAGTGAGGAAAAGACTGCAGCTGGGGGAGCATTTCAGGACTTCAGAAAACAGCAGAAACTCTGGCTGTGCTGAAAGCAAAAATAGAGTTTGCATTGACTGATGTGGAGGTTTCACTGTGCTTTGCTGTTAAATGCTGGGATGGGTGTTCAGCCTGGAAGGAGGATGTGTTACAGGTGTGTTAACTTCAGCAGGGGCACACAGGAGTTCATTGTAAAATATCACAACAATCTTACACATCTGCAGCACCTGTTAAATGTTGAAGTTAAATTCTGATATGCTTTTGTGCTTTGGAAAATCCCACCAGTTACAGAGAGGACTGGAAAGTCCAACTTTTAGTTTGCTTGTGCACCCAAAACTCCTGCTCAGTCAATTTGGTTGGTGTAAGAAATGCAAAGCTGGATGTTGAGAGAAGAAACCAAATGAGGCAAGGAAAATGTAAATCTCAAGATTATGTCATGTAAATTCAACTATCAAGAATAATGGAAGACTCATTCCCATCACTGCACCTCCCTATCTGCCAGCACTAAAATAAAAACACCTCTAGAGTGTGTCACAGCAGTGGGACAGCACTAATTCAGAACTGTGTTCACAACACATTTAGAAAGCAAAAAGCAACACCATATTTTAACTGTAGGTGGAACCAAGAAAAGTAGTCTTTAATAGCCTGAAGCAGAATTAGCCAGAATATAGCACTGGCACATGATAGAGCAGATTTTAAGCATATTATTTAAATTATTTGGCCATTTACGTAATGTGGGTTGTGTGAAGCCTTGTTTTCATTTCTCATTTTTCCTCCAGAAAATGGAGATGCTTTTATTAGTAGGCTGCAAAGAGTCAACACAAGTCCCATAATCATTATCCAACTCCTACCAGTTAGTACTGACTAGGTACCATTCTCACAGAGTTGTTAAATAATTACAGGTTGGAGTTTTCTCATGTTTGTTCAAGATATTGTTATTTATCCCACCTATTAGTGGCTCCAGGCACTTGAAATGCTGAGTGTTGCAACATCCCTAGAAATAAATTTCTCTAATAGACATAAAGCCAACATTCAGGGGTAAATGCAGCGCAGATGGTGTGAGTGGTTGTTTAACAGTACTTAGAATTTCACTAAAATAAGGTGAAGGTAAACAGAAGGTGTTTGGATAGTGGAAACAAGTTTGTAGCCCAGCTCAGTCTGAATTCCTGGTGTCCCTGAATGAAGATGAAATCAAGTACTTCCAGATTGATCTGAGAGGGAGGATTTCACAGGGTGCCTGCTAATTACCTACCCAGCGCCTAATTACCACCCTTTTGTTAGTGGAATTCCCTGACATGAATGTTTAGCTGGTAGGATTGATAAACAGGGAATTTTCTTTCTTCCCAATTTTTAAAAGCTGCAGATATTATTAAGTTAGCATAAAGTTCATTCACATATGGTTGTGGATCTTCCAGTAAGTTTCTTCTAAATACATTCCTAATCTTAGAATGTTATTTTTGTCCCACAAGGAACAGGCAGCTCATAAGTTGTTACAATTTAATGTTAGTTATAGTTAGTTCAGTAGAACCTTTTTTAGGGAAGTTAAGTTCTGCTTGGTGTGAGTTTTGCTCCCATGGATTTGTCTCTGGTTTTCCTGGCTGAATCTGAGGTAGGGTAATATTAGAGGAGACATTTTGACTTTATGAGTGATGGGAAAAAATCATTGAAACAAATTACTGTTTTCCAGCTATGAAGGTATCAAACATATGCCAAGTAATCAGCTTGTGAGTGTAATAGGTTCATGAAGGAAAAGGGTTTTCTAATCTTATTCACTGATGTTTTTCCCGAGACAGCAACAGCTTTTATAAAATGAGGCTTGTAACTTCTCATTACAGAATCTAATCTGCCCAGAAGACATTGAACAGCTGCAGAACCCTAACATCTTCTAGCTGTAAATTGCTTTTATTATTTATCTTTGTTTAACTAAAAAAGAAGGGGGCATCAGATGATTTAACAAGACAAGAATTAAGTGACATTAGCTTTTGACAGCAGCAAATTATTCCTTTACATACTGAATTGGTTTAGATAATTCTGAAGTCATGACTGTCTCCTTATTTTTAATATCCAAATTTCATAAAACTGATACATTTTGTAGATGGATTGCTTAGAAAAAATAATTTAACTTCAGCGCTGGAAGTCAGAAGTGATTGATTTCCAAGTTAGTCTCATTCTCCTGCAGAGTTTTTGCAATGATAATATCTTCTGTTGATACAGTGATTTTCATATTCAGAGATTACACATGTGCAGTACTGCAGAAAATATTAATCATGTACAGAGGTCAAATGGTTTAAGGAAGATAACAAAGCTTAAACAGGCTTCTAGAATGGATCTATAATAAAAAAAACAGGGATCAGGACTTGCTGGTGTTTCTTCATCTTTCCCTTTTCTATTATCTGCAGTTCTCAGAGTGTATTCCTAGTTGTGCAGTAATGGTTTTACTTCAGAGGAGAGGGAAAAGAAATATATAAAATATGAATATATTTCTATGGTTTGATGTTTTGCTTTTTGTAAAATAAAGAATTAAATTTTTTGAACAAATGTTGAGAACACTAAGCAAGATGTAGGGAGTTACTAATTTTGTTAAATGGGAAAAACACAAACCTGTGGTAGCGAATTGCATTTGCTGATTCACTGTGGTATAAATCACAGGTGGTGACTTACTGTGTCTAAATCTCTCTTTTGCTATCCTCTTTTAATTGTCTCAGCACCATTTTCTCTTTCCCTGGAATGATGAGATGGCATCAGCTTCATCCTTAGTGGCCCTTAATGTCTGTTGTGATGCAGAAAAATACCTACACACATCAGAAAACAGGTGTGGGCTTTTAGAAAGACCATGTTTTCCCCTTTGACTTTTGTGAAATAGACTCTGTGAAAATCTTTTTCTTAGCTTGGCTGGTTTTGTGCCTGTTTGCTTTTGGAGATAGGAGCTTCAGGAGGACTGGAAGTACTTTTCTTCACTGATAACTCTCTGTCATCCAAATCCTGATTTATATCTTTTTCTTTTGCTCTTTTTGAATCCTGTTTGCCCTAGAGAAGAAGTGCAGCAGTTTAGGCAAGAGGAAACAACTTGGAGCTGAAGAAAATGATCACAGACTGTTTGATTCCTTTCCCTCTTTTTCTCACATACTTCATTTGGGGCTTTTGTTTTGTCTCTCCCTCTTGTAATGCCTTAAGTTTCAGCTTTCTTATTTTTCAGATTCTGTGCTGCTTTAGTGTGTAGCTCTGAGCTTCACAGTGACTGTTAGTGAGTTCTGTCCACAGGGTAGGTAAACAGAGCAATCCTTTTCCAGCTTGACCAAGGACAACAGTTACAAGCTCCAGGCCCAAAAAGTATAACCATAAAATAAATAGCATTATAAGTAAATGGTGAATTGAAGAGGGAAAAACAGGGAGGATGGAACTTCATAACCTAAAGCTATAGTTGGAATATTAACTACAATATGAAAAGGGACCAAAACTTATAAAAGTGAGAGATTTAATGACTGGTTGTGACCGTGTTCACAGGGGTCTGATGATGAGGGAAGAGATGAGGATCTGACTCCATGTTTCACAAGGCTTGATTTATTATTTTATGATATATATTATATTAAAACTATACTGAAAGAATAGAAGAAAGGATTTCATCAGAAGGCTAGCTTAAGAATAGCAAAGGAAGGAAGCATGATAACAGAAGCTTGTGGCTTGGACAGAGAGTCCGAGCCAGCTGACTGTGATTGGCCATTAATTAGAAACAACCACATGAGACCAATCACAGATGCACCTGTTGCATTCCACAGCAGCAGATAACCATTGTTTACATTTTGTTCCTGAGGCCTCCCAGCTTCTCAGGAGTAAAAATCCTAAGGAAAGGATTTTTCAGAAAATATGGCTGCAACTGGTCATGCATTTTGGGTTCATCTTGGGTGTAGCCCTGGCTGGCCTCTTGTGCTGTCCAAGGTATATCCATTGAGGCCTTCTAATAAATCCCTACTTTATTTTTTTACTCTGCCTAGCTTTGTTCTAGGTTAGCCTCCTCAAGGCATCACTTGAGTGCAGTCTGCAGTCAGGGGTTAAGGGAATGCTCTGCACAGCTGGCTGAGCATTGCTGCTTGCTCCTGGCTAACCCCTGGGAGCTCCTGCCTCTCCTGGGAGCAGCCAGCACAGCCTGCTTGGCTCTGGGGGAAGAACTTTCTCCCCTGGGCAGAGCTTTCCCTGCTGGGGCTCTGCTGGCCCCTGGTGAATAGGAGCACAGATGTCAGTTTAGCTACAAAAATCACATATGCTGCTCCCCATCCGTGTCAGTTAACTGTAGTAATTCACCAAGTAAAAAATATTTATGTTCTTTGTGCCAGTTAGGACAATATATATTTAATTTATTAAATATAACTCTCTCTCTCTATATATATATATATAATATATATACTAAATATACAGCTATGTATACAATATATAGTTATAATAAAAATATAACTATATATATAGCTATATAAATATATATTTTTTAATATATATATATATTAAATGTAACTCCTGCTCCCCCCTTGAGAGGGCCCAAGCCAGTGGTGAGCAGTGCTGTGCATACATATTAGAAGGAGATATTTTTCTTCATCTGCAGAAGGCAATTTTTCTGGGGAGGAAGAGGAGAGTCTGCTGAATGTGCTGTACCTCAGGAAAGTTTCACCTTCATCAGCTACCTGCTAAATTCATAGTGCTTTGCACTGCAAAAATGTGCACCTTCCTTATCTAATTGTTTCCTGACACATTTAGCAGCTTTTCTCACTCTTTACAGTGAACTTAGCAATGCTGACAATGTAGGTGCTTCAGTTTAGGCTGACTTGAAAACATTGTGTGAATGTGTTGGGTGGAGGAGGCTGTGAGCTGTTACAGTCCTGCCTGTGGTCCTTGTTCTGATTCTGTCCAGCTTTCCTGATGGAAGTGGGCAAAGGAGGCCGAGATCTGATCCTTCTCTTTTATCACCTCCGGTTAACATCCCCCCATTCCATTGCTAGATAGCCCTCTGTGTATAATTTTGGTGTAAATGAGCAATGCAGCGACTGCAGTTAATGATCCTGTCCATCAAATAAGTCACTAACATAATTTTATGGGATTACTTTGCACAGGGTCCTATACTTTGTATTGGTGTAACATGAATATCAGCAGCTTCAATCAGTAAATGTCAAAATCTTAATTGCCAATTAAGTATTTTACACAGTGTTTCTGATGCCATCAGTTATGGAGAAACAACTCCTCTGCTCTCACTCTGCCTCCTCAGCTTTCTGCATTAACACTTGCATGCCACTACATCTTCCAAAGAGCTGCTTTTTAAAAACAATTGCCTTAAAGTTTCCCTTTTTTCTGCAATCTAACCTGCCAGGGATTGCACAGGGAGATGTTGACTTGTGTCTGCCTTTTCTACCTGAGCCCTGGTCCTTCTGACCAGAGCTGTAGAACAAAAGGGCTTTATTGATAACAATATAAGTGACTAATTTAGCTTTTACTGACCATTTATGTTTATTGGCTGCTTTACATGCATATATCCTTAGAGAAGAACAGAACAGTTATATCATAACCCCTTGCTTGTGAAGATTAACAGCTGTTGAAACTTTTGAAAGCTGATCTTGCTTATAAAATCCTCTACATATAGGAAGGTTTTCTGTCATAAATGTCAGTTATCAATATGCTGCCTAGGTGTATGACAATCATGCTGAAAATGCTCAGGGTTGAACATTCTACACAGATGTTTGCTACACAGGTCTAACCTTAGAAGAGAAATTCTGCTAGTGGAAAAAGCTTGAGAATTGCATTACAGATACAAGAAGCTTTGACATCAGTATTTACCACACCTGGGACTCGGGGGTGGTAAATGACAGGATTGACTGAAATGACTAACTTAGGAGTGTGAGATGGCAACACATAGGTTGTGATCCTCCCTCCTGTCCAAATTAATGGCAAAATAGCTATTTAAAGAATTTGGATTAATCTTTAGATCTTTAAAATAATGTATGCTTTTGGATATTATGCATGTCTATCTAGAGTTGTGTGGGTAACTATACTTCATTGTATAAAAAAAGTATATAAATATGTGCACACACATATTGGAATGCACATTTCCATAATTGCTGCACAAAATTGTTAAATTCCAGGGATTTTTTTTGTTCCCTGTTTGCACCATGGTGTAATATAGAGGCCAGGGTTTTACACACATGTGGGCTTTATTTATCCACTAAACCCTATAGGTCCTTTAAAAGAGGAAGAAGAACACAGAATATGAAAAGTGTATCTCAAATATCCTTCAGTAGCTGATGAGCAGCTTGCATCTCTTCTTTGATTGTGTCTCTTATTTATGTATATTCATGCTGGGAGTGATTGCAGGCAGTCTTTTTTTTTCCTTTGTATTTTTTTTGTCCTTCTGGTGATGGTGTGGTCTTTCAGGCTAATAGCAACTGAAGTATCTCTTTTCCCAATGTGTTATTGTGATTGAGATGAACAGGACTCTTCTTCTATGTCTGGGCTTGAGACATTACCACCTGTGAGCATGGCCTGATTTCTGAATGTAGGTTCTACATTTTAAGCATTAGGGACTTAAAGTGTAGCAGTAATTGAGGAATGGTTTCATAAAAATTCCTGGGCTGGTGAAGAAACATGAGCCTGATTTAAAAGGAAAATGGAATATAGGTGAAAAGAGGGTAAAGAAGGCCCTTGCAGGCTGAGGTGCTGTGTGGTGTGGAAGCCCAAAGCAAGCCCAAATCTGAATGAAGAGTTACCACATTTCTTTCTTCACTCTCAAAAAGCAAGATAAGAGAAATGACAGGAGAAAGGGGTGGGAGGAGAGGAAATTTGTTTTTTCTTCTTGGCTGCTTGCTTTTTGAAAAATGCCTTACGAATGCTGTATTCAGTATCTGTACAAGTCTTTGTCATGCATGAGTATATGCAGGATGAGCATGCATATGAACAGATATTGGGAAAAGAACTGATACAATTCCCTTTTGAAAATGTAATATATCAGCTTTAAGCCTGGTTCCCTTTCTAGCATTTGTATCTGGTTTATGTTTCTTTGACTGTGTTACACAATTACATTATTGCTGTCACTGTAAGTATCCATTACATAGGATTCTGTCAATGCTCACCTAGATAAAAAACTTATTCAGAGAAGCTTTAATATATTACTATATGAAGACAAATTGTAGGAACTTCTATTATGATTTAACTTTTGAAAACAGCAGTGTAATAGAATATGATGATATCAAATGTCACACCATTTTTATAGACCGTAGGGTATTGCAAATCCCATTGAGAAGCAAGGGAAATTTAGAATATTTTAAAGAGCTGAGAAGTTTCAAAATATGACTGTTGAGATGTCTGCAGACACATGAATGGGTCTGACAGGTTTATAGAACATGCAAAGCTTAGTCTGTTCTTTTAAATGTTACATTGGATTTATTTGACCAAGATATTAATGTAAGTATGAATCAAACCCCTTATTTCTCACTTATGAATGTATAGTAACAAATAAATTACATATATGATGCTCTTTATAGCCTAACTGCATCCCCACACGTTGGGACTTTCACAAGCCATTCTCTTGAATGTGGTACTACAGATAGTTACCCTTTAGATTAATTTTTTTAGGGCAAAAAAGCTTGATAGAGTCATTCTGTTCCTGTTTAGTAATTTTTCAATTCATTTCCCACCTAATTTTACATAAATCTGGGTGTCTTAAGAGATCCTGTGTGTTTCAGGGGCGGGGAGTGGAGAGAGAGAGAGAAAATGTTTTTTAAGAGTCTCTCAAAGAGGGTAGGTAAGGCTGTAGTGGGAGTTTAATGTTTAGTAGATGCAAAAAAATCAACTTGATAGACCAAGACCATCTCAACAAGAAAATTTTTAATTAAATTTGGCTGTTTATGGTATAAGGATGGACTGGCAGTGGGTTCTGTGGCTCACAGGCATCTCTGTTTTGCCATTAGCACGTGATTGTGGGCAGATCTTCCTCAGGAGCCAACTTCCCACCAAAATGATGCCACATTTTAACAGCTCCATACCTTCTGATTCCTCCCAGCTACAAACAGAGCTGCAGTAATTAGACATTTTGCCTTTTCTTCAGGGACTTGGGCTGTATTATTTCATGATGGTAACAATGTCATTAGCATTCCTGACAAAAGAATTCTCAGGATTCGAGGGGTTTTTTTCATTTCTCAATGTATTCTGCAAAATTGTACCTAAATTGCTCTAAAATACCATATGTAGTTTCCACAAAAGGAAAAAATCTTTTCCTTCATCTCATACCCTCACACATCCAACAGTTTTATAGTATAGTAATACATTTCCATATGATACATGCAGCCAGTGCAGATTTAGAATTTATAAAGCTGCTTCTTTCAACTTCACAGTGTTGAAGCCGAGCCAGAATATGTGAAAATTAAATGCACACAGTGGGCACGAGTGTCACGTTCCTGTCAGAGGTGTGTCAAACCTCAGCCTCTCTGCTTCTTTCTGCACGTTGCAAAGAAATAATTAGAAGCTGGTTTTGCTCAATCACATCCCTGGAATGTTTAGGATTTTCTGGTAGTATTTCATAAGAATAGCATAATCATGAATAATAACAGCAATTATTCCTATCATCAATATTAGAATTATTTCCTCACAAATGCAAGTCCACAGTGAAAATATTCAATGCATATTGAATTTTCTGCTGCATAAAAGATTGCAGATGGGAGTTACTATGGAGTAGCTTAAATCTATTTCTGTCATATAATATCTTGGTCATTCAGTCTTAACAATTTATCCAGCGCTAAAAAATTAATAACAAATAATCATAAAATTCACTTGCTTGTGTTCTAGTATTTATTTTATTTCAAAAGTTTTTGAAGGGAAAAAAGTACTTCATATTATTTGCTGGTACCAGGCAGTACAAAGTTGGTGGTTTTCAGTATCTACGTCAGCCTTTGGTATTTTGCTGCATCCCAGATAAAATTTATATGTGGGAGCTGGAACTTTTCATTTTCTTGCTTTTTTTCCCCCTCATTTGGAATTTCATGTGTGATTCCATATATTTACTTAATGGTACAAACCTTAGAGTAATTCATACAAAGTGAGGGGTCCTTGATTCAAGAAAATGAAGGTATAACCAGTGAGAAAATCAGTGCGTATTTTCTCTCTACTGTTTCTTTAAGAATGATGGAAATAAAGATACAGCATTTTATGTAGTTTTGCTGTGTTTCAACATTTGTAGCGGATCTCTGCCTTACAGACTTTGGCAGTATCACAAAGGTCATATTTTCTTACATTTAAATTATTCATGAAGAGTTTTTTCAATGTACTAGATAAACTTGCAATGCAAAAAAACCCCACCACACAATGAAAAAAAAACCAAAAAACTGTCTTCATCTGTGTGTATTTGATGGAATGGATTAATGTAAAGTTATGAGAGTTCACAAAAGAATAGGAGGAATAATTATGAACATTTTTGTTGTTGAATTGATATCACTGCTTTGGGTGACCAAGACCATGTTGTTGCTGTGGGCTGAGGTATTTCATACCCATTAAGGATTGGGCTTCAGGGTTGGAATTAACCTGGCTGGGCAGGAAATTCTGCTCCTACAGCTCTGGTGAGGAAAGCAATGGGAGAGGAAGGACAGCAGAACTGAGAGTCCAGTTTAGCCCATCTTTAAAGTGGAATAATTAATTGCCTTTCAGTCCTGCTCTCCCCTCCTGTCACATCTCTCAGTGGGATCTGGGAAGGTCCAGAGCATTCTTAGCTCAAAGAAAGCCCTTGTTGGGCTGTTTAGTGCCTCTGAGAGATTCCTGTGCTGCAGCAATTTTCCTGGTTAAAAAAACAAAAAACCAATCAGCACACTTCTGTTATTTTAAGAGATGTACAGATGTGATTTCAGGAAATGTGATACGAAGGGCCAGGTTGGTACCAGTGAGGAGACTGAGGGGGGCTGAGCATGGCAGTACTGGAGTGTACCCATGGAAGGTTACAGTGCCATGCTGGGGTTTTTTCATTGCACTCATTGCTGATCTTTGATCCCTCTCTCCTCTCTCCCAGGTCGTCCCCTTCCACCCACGTCCTCTTCCAGCCTTCTCCCCTCTGCCCAGCTGCCCAGCTCCCATAACCCTCCACCAGTCAGCTGCCAGATGCCTTTGCTAGACAGCAACACGTCCCATCAAATCATGGACACCAACCCTGACGAGGAGTTCTCTCCCAATTCTTATCTGCTGAGAGCGTGTTCAGGGCCACAGCAGGCTTCCAGCAGTGGTAAGAAAATTGCAAACATATGGAGTTTGTTTGTGGCATGTTTGTGCCGGTTCTAAGCCTTCTTTTTGAATGTGTGCAAATGTGTTCTTGCATCAGCAGAAAATTGAGAGCATCTACGGAAATGGGGCAAAGAAAATCTTACTGGTTTATTTAATGGAAAATTCCTGGAAATGCAATCCATCATAGATGGTGTTCCTTCATTTTACTGTAGAGGGATTTTTAGTTTGAAGTATGGTAGGAGCTGTGTAAAAAATATTATTGAATTCTTGTCATCAGAGGGATTTATTTTTCAAAGTAGGTTTCCTGCTCCTTGATGCATCTGGTAGTAGAGAAATGTACACACAATGGTTCTTTGTTCTGCATGGGCTAATGTAATATATCATTTGGTGATGAGGTTTTGTATCTAAAAAATGCATGTTGCTTCTGCCAGTCTGTGTCTGTTCTTGTTTCTGAATCTGTCTGGTTCTGTACTTACAATGTCACATTTAACTAAGATCTGCTATTTTTCAGCAAATTAATTCTTGTCTTTCAGGCCACTGTTTTAAAACATTTGCAGCTCTATCACTCATGGAATCTGTAGTGCCTAGGGTTTTCTTTCTTCTTTTTTCCTCTCTTTTCATTTTTCTATTTTAATTTTTATTAGTAGGTGCTGACTTTTCATTTTGACAGCCAAAAACTGAGTGAAGATGCAGTCCCTTTTTAGAAATACAGACAAATAAAAAGAAGCTATTCTAGCACCTTTTTTTATTATTATTAGAGATACATGTTGTGTGTTATTTAACTGAACACAGTAGGTGTGGAGCTTCTATGCAGTTTCTGGTCTGCCCAAGGGATAAATTTGCTGTAATGAGGCAGCTCTGAGCAGCACTGGAGGTTCTGTGTGGTGTGGGACTGTGGGCTGCACACCTGAACACCCTCTTTAACAGGGGCTGGGTGTGGTGGGAGGGTGAGCAGGCAGCAGAATTTGAAACAGAACATTCAGAGTGGACATTAGGGATAATTTTTTCCCTAAGCATTGTGTTAGAGCAGGTGGCCCTGGGAGCCTGTCCAGCCTCTGTCCTTGGAGCTTTCTGAGAACGTGCTGGCTGAAATCCTGAACTACTTGCTCTGACCTCAGAGCTGTCTCTGCTTGGCAGGGCACTGGACTGGGCACCCAGTTTGTGGTGATTGGAGTGGGGCTGGGCACCTGTGGGCACGCAGTTTGTGGTGATTGGAGTGGGGCTGGCCCAGCCCCATCCCCATGGGCACAGCTGTGAGCAGCACTGACAGCAATGAGCCAGGGAGTGCCCAGGGGCACCGAGCACCCACCAAAGGGAGCAGAGGGCACACAGGGGCAGGGCATCAACAGGAGGGGATAAAGGGTTGGGCTAAAGAACATGAAGGGAAGATGTGTGAAGCCTTCTGATATTGTAGGAGGATACTCTGTGTATAGTGGCTCTCTCAACTGCAACATGTGCTGCACCTCCTGGCACTCCTTCCATCCTGAATTATCCTTTAACCCTGTTCAGGTATGTTAAAATATCATTGCACATGAAATAATAATTGCAGGAGGATAGAATATAAGAAAATAAAGATAGTGTAGAAAGTAATCATACCCCTAAGGAGTTGCAGCTGGGCCAATTATCAAAGATTAGGAACAGGCCTGACTTTAACAGGCCACAGCTGTAAGCAATGAGAAGAAGATGCTATAACAGAGTGGGGTGGCTGGGTGAGAGGAGAACTGGAGTCAGTGGCTGCTTTGTGAAGAAGTCAGTGCTGTAGGGAGAAGCCCACGAGAAACATTAAGGAGGTATGGAACTCTTCCAATAAGGAGACAACAATAGGGAACCCCTGCAATATAATGATAACAAATAATTCAGAAATTGAGTGTGTTTCCTTGCTCCTTGAGTGTATTGGAAAATATGATGCCACTTTTGATGGGGTTTTAAGAAATTTGGTGTGATCTGAGAGCTGCAGGTCTCAAAATCTGTAATGGACAGCCCTGCAGAAGCCATGGAAATGGGGAGGGGGTGGGAAGTGGGTGTAATTCATCCTTGAGTCAGTGTAGTTTCATGCCTTAGAAACATTCAAGAGGATTTTGCAGGGCTCAGCCATTTCTGGAGAAGGGTGATCCAGCTGATTGAAGGGTCTTTGTGTTCTCAAAAGGGTCTCAGCAAAATCTGTCACTAAATGCTTTCAAGGAAGCATTTAACCTAGCACAGGGTGAGAGGGAAGGTGCCTGCATGGTGAGCAGTTCTTTCAAAGACAGTGAGCAGAAGTTGGAGCTCCCCAATGAATTTTCACAGGACATTAAAATACTAAGAGAAGATGGTGGGGTAGGAAAGTAGGTGATGGCAGGGTGCTAAGAACAAGGTCAGCTTGTGGAGATTGACAAAAGCACCTGTGAGTCCAAGTAACAGGGAAATAAAATGACAGGGGACTTTAGGGCAGAGAAATGTAAAAGGATATTCATGGAAAAGCAGCTCTGGTTGCTGGGTTGGTGATGGCTCATTACCTGTGGGCAGGAGGGATGCCTGCCTGTCTCAGAGCAGGGAATGCTCACAGCTGAAGGAGGGAATAAAGGGTGAGAGAACTCTGTCTGAAAGGTGTGGTGGATCAAGCACTTGATGAGATTTTAAAGGGGAATGGAAAAAGTAAATGGGAGAGGGATGAAATAAGCAGAAGAAAATCAAGGTCAGGGAATGTGAGCTGAAAAAAGAGGCTTGGTGGATACTTGAGTAATTGCAGCCACTGCTGGGACTGAGAGAAGCAGCATGGCTTTTCTTAGGAAGCCAAATGAAGGAAGTGGCAGTAAAAAAAGTCAGAAAATTTGATGGAAGAGCTCTTTATGTTTCATTTTAAATCATAATCACTGTTTCTTTGTATCCTGAAAAGCTTTGTGCTTAACAGTTGTTTCTGTGGGCTGACCCAAGGAACTTTTCTGGCATCCTCTGATTGGCTTTGCTTTGTTTATTCTAAGTTTTAAAACTTTTTTCCCCACATCCCATTTACTTCTTTAATAAACAGTAATATAATTTATAATGACATTTAATTTTCAGAGTATAAGATGTAGATGTCCTTTTAAAATATCTTTGACTATGCACACATGCATAATGGCTTGATCACCACAGAGTGTTCTGTAGCATGAGTTATTCGGGTCTTAATGGATCCTCTGGAAAATAATGAGCATTTCCTAGTGGTGTCGCTTTTTTCTTTAGTTCTCACAATGTTTATTTTTAGAGCTTATAAGAAAATACGACAGATAATGACTTATACATTAAATTGGAGAAAGTTGCTTCTTTTTGTGGCTTGTCATTATCCTTGAAAGATTTTCAGAGTGGCTTTTACTATCTACATGATAAGAAAACATTGACCATGCTCTGGTTGTGGGGTTTTTTTTGTGTTCCTTTATTTTTCTTTTTGATTTTTTTTAGTATATTTTTTTAGTTCCTTTGGAAACCTAGCAATATAGATCCAGACATTTGAATTTGAGAGACAGTAATTAAATGTAAATATTTTGCTTAAATTTGGGCTTGGGTTAAAAAGGAAGATTTGTAGATGCTTAAATGTAAGGCTTAGATTCCAGATAATCGACAATCATTTATAAATTTTCTCTAGATTTTTCTAGCTGCTTCTTTAAATATTTCTATCCCAGTCTTCAAAGTACATGTTGAATATGAAAAATTTGAAATATTCATATTGAATATGAATACACAACATTAAATACTGTCATCTACTAATTACACTATAGAAGCTTCCTCTTGTTTGTCTGATTGGATACTTCTCTTGCTTCAAGCTCTGTAATTACAGGTGGCTTCTCAACAGGTTTAGGATGAACCTTTTTGGGTATGAGGGGCCACTCATCCCCATGTGTTGCCCTGTGCCCTTCACAAGAGCCATGCTTAATATATATGGAAAAAAATCATTTGCCTGAAAAAACTACCTAATCAAATATTCTATCAAATGAGCAATCTATTGTTGATATTATGAAGGCCTTTAATCTACAATAAATCTTTGTTAGAACTCATCAGAAACTCCCAGTTTGAGAGAAATGTGATTATAGCACTCTTAAAATGACATTACATCATCGGGGTGATTGGTTTATCATTTGGAGAAGCGACATCAATCATAACTAGCATAACCACCCAGTAAATGAATTCAACCTTTCTGCTGCAGAACAATGACACAATAATTGCTCAAAATCAAACTTGAAATGAAATCAGAAAATGCACTTTCTTTAACTATGATGTTAACCTAATGGAATATATTATTAAAAATCATGTTTGAGGAAGTTCTATGTAATTAAAAATATGTGGAAATGTATTCCTTTTTTCTCTCATTAGAACCTGTTTCAGTTGCAGGATCATTTTCTATGCAACGAGATATTATGCTGGTTTTAATTGAACTCCCATCACTTACATTCCTCTGCTTGTATTTCTTAATATAATATGCAGCACAATTATATGTGATGAAGGACAAGAGGTTTTTGAAATCTAGTGCACCTGCTGATAGTATTTGCAAAAACACAAACATTGTAGAAGGAAATGAGACCTTTCAGCCATGAAAAGTTAGTGGGTTTTTCTTTTCCCCTTCAAAAGAAGGTCAGTTCCTGCCCTACCATTTCCTGAGATGGTTTCTTACAGGTAACAATAGGACAGGCTTATTTCTTCTTCTTGTATGTGTTTAAGATAATTGTTTTGATAATATAACTCAGCTTGTTGAAATGCCATTTTAATGGCCTTAGTCAAAATACAATATAACAGGCTGGTTCTCAACCTTATGTGGAAGAAAGAGAAGGGTTTTTGTTGTTGGCACTTTTGCCTTTACTAGAGAGGATTTATTGCTGTTAAACCAGACTTTGAACTCACAACACAAAGCCAATTTGTTTGTTTCTTCATTTTTCAGTCCAAGTAAAAGACACAGGGTAGACCTACTCACACATTAGGTTTTCATATAATGGATCTGTAATTGACACCTTCATCAGCTTCAACCACTCAAACAATGAGAAAGTAGAAGCAGAATGATCTCTGGAATATTTTGATTTGGGGCAAAATCCAAACTGTGGTTTAGATATTGTCATGATTGCTGTCAAGAACTTGCTGGAGTTTAACTGCAATGAGGGATGGTACATTTTTTTGGTGTTAGCATGTCTTTTTGGCTCAGAAACAGTGACACAAAGCATTTGGCTCAGTGTAACAGTATCAGCCCACGGAGTTGTTTGGACACTGCTTAGAAGGCAGGGTTGGCTTTGATTTTTTCACAAGCAGTTTTTGGCAGCAAGGAGAGAAGGAAAGAGAAACAGGTTGGCTTGAAGGAAATAATTATTCTTTAGTGTTGTCTTTTAGTTAGAGTTGGGATAAAGAATAAGACTCCTTTTTCCTATGAGCCTGTTGTGTGGAAATATTATATGAAATATCAATATTCATTATTTTTAGTATAAATATCTAGATGGATCTCCTGTGTTCCACAGATACTACCTGTCTATAGAATTTCATTGTTATTAATGTCTAATTACCACCACCTCCATGCAGTTTAATCAAGTTTGTAAAAATCTTTTCTGAAAGAAGCCAGAACTTTCATTAATGCACTGTAGCTGGAGAACTTGTTTTACGTTCTCTGCTGGGAGTGCTTGGAAGTATTTGTTTTATAGCCCTCTTACAATCTGGCATCAAATAAAGAAGTATTTCCAGTTTCTACTCTATAATGCAAACCAAAATGCACAACTATTGTCATCCTTAAGAAATAAATGAATCCTATAGAAAAATGATTACATCCCTTCAGATGGTGAAGCATCACCCCCTACTGAATGGAAACCTCAATTTTCTGTACCTGTCAACCTACAGGACAGAAAATACATTGGCAGCCACAAATATTGAGAATCCATAGCTTTATTTATTTCCTTTTTTTAATCCTCATGAACAATTGCATTTGTTTTACTTAAGAGAATAAATAAAAGAGTTTGGATAGCTCAGTAGGTAATGGGGGAGAAAAGGAATTGGAATCTTCCTCCCCTTATCAATATTGCAGCTGGGGCCAGGAGAGAGGGTGTTGTTTTATTCTGCTGCTTCTTGTTTGTTCTTGTGTTTGTTTACTTTTGCTTTGGTTTTGTTTGATCTCTGTGTATCCCTTCTGAGGTCGGGTAGGGAGGAACAATAATCAGAAAGAAAATTTTGGCCTCCTCCACCGTCACTTTCCTGTCCTAGCTGCTGTATTTGATTAAGATTTCAGCAGCATCTTTTGGAACATCTTTCAGAATATTACATTGTAGAATTTGTCAAGTTATTGACAAATTAACTGTTGTCAAGGGTAGCAACAGTTAAAATCAGTTCAAGTTCCAGGCTTGGGGTTCCCAAATTATTTCCTATGCTTTCCTATAACTGTCTCCAAAAGGCAGCCCTGCATTGCAGCTGTGTTTGCAATTCTCCTGAGAAAGGGTGGCTCTTACTCAATATATTCACAAGGAAATGCCATAAGGAACTTGCTTCTGATGTTTTACAGCAATGCAGAAAAAGGGTGATACTGATATTTTTGTTTCTGTTTCCAAATTAAAAGTAAATTATGTGTTTGTTTCTGCTATAGAGCCAGGCCTAGCTTTGAGGCTGTAAGCAAGAATGTCTTTGTACATGTACTGTTTAAACAGTGTGTGGATGTAGCATCAAGGCCTTTAAATGAATAATTTTTTTTCCAAATTTGTTTCTAACACCTCTCTAAGTCCTTAATGACCAGTTACATTCCCATTCTGTTGCATCTCTTGAGCAGAGTCTAATTTTAGAGCTTAGATCTGGAATGAGAAATGGAGGGAACAGCATGACCAATGTTTTCCCACTGAAACTGAAGGGTGTACTTTTTCTAAAGTATCAGCTCCATGTTGCTGCAACTATTACTGATATTATTGCTGCTGCTAATCTCTGTACCCTGTGTTGATGATGCCTGCAGATGTCTGAATTTCTGCCTGAAGACGTGATTCTAGATATTAAGATATGGCAGAAACATTCCATTTATTAATTTATGAATTCATAATAACAACAATCAAATCTCAAACAGAAGGTTCTATGGTAATAAAAATGATAATGAATTACAAAAAGCTTTAGAATTGAGAACAGACCTGAATTCTGTTCTTTAGGGGGGTTTTTTTATGTTCACCATGGTTTTGAGAGTTGGAGAGCAATTATATATATATATATATAAAATTAAAATATATTATATATTATATAAAATATATAAAATATAATATTATTAAAATATATTATATAAAATATATATATATAAATTATAAAAATATATATATATATTGCTTATATATATATATAAGCAGCTTTTTTAAAGCTGCTTTTGATTGTTTAAGGTTTGTAAATGTGTTGAACTGGGATCCCCTGTGGCAATAAAAGCCCCCCCAGCAATCATCTGCAGCACAGACTTCTCAAGGATCCATTTCTGTGTATTGCTGTTTTCTGACAGCTTCCCTGATGGCTGGGACACACCTCAGTGGCTGTGGCCTTTTCTCATTACCAATGCTTACTCTGTCTCGTGGCAGCTTCTTAGACATCGCCAGTAACTGGGAAATTTTGGGAAGCTGTTGAAGTTTTTGAAGCTTAAAGGCTGGATATTGTTGCTCAGTGTCATTGCACCAAGAAAATCAGCGCCTACACTTGGTACCCCACTTGAAAACTGAAAGGCACTGAGGATACTGCAATTATAAGCAGAAAATCTTTTTTTATTCATTCCTTTCTTTTGTATGCTGAGTCCAGATGCTGTTTGTGTGTTTTTCCTTTGTGTGTAGAAAAGGCTAAAAGTGTTCTTGCTAACAGTCCCTGCTGTAAGTGATGCTGTGTGGGAAGAACTTTTCAGGCTTTCAATATTTTTTTTCTTTTGATACAGAATTTTAAATCTTCTGAACTGCATCTCCCTTTCACTGGCAGTGGCACAGTCCTGACAGCTTCCACAGTGGATAGTGCCGCTGTTTATGCGGAAAGGCAACATTTAGAAAGCATTTCATGTTTTTAGCTGCCTCCCAACACAATATTGTAGCTGACTGAAAGTGAAGAGTTGAGCGTATACAAATTGTTTGCACTTCATGGCTATAAAGTGGAGAACCTAAAATTTAGGGTATCCTTTTTTCAAAATACTTTGCAATATTTGTATACAGAAGGTTCTGTGGGTGGCTTAGTTCGTTGGTTTTGAAACAGCACAAAGTTTAATAACTTCCTTTTTTCTCCCCATAAATCCAAATAAGTGCCATTATAAACACTTGAAAGAAAGGAGACACTTTTCATGAGAGTCAATATCTTGTCTTATGGATTTTCTGATTTTGATATGCCATACACTTCTGGTTTATTTAAATGATAAATTGTGCATTTATCTAGTGCATAATTATTACTCCTAGTTATAAAATTACATTAATGGATTTACAGTTTTGATACCTGTTTCTAATATGATTATACATATTAGCATCTTATCAGGCAAACTGTAAATATATGCCACCTATTTATCACATTAACATCTCCAGAAACTGAGTTTGTCTTCATGTAAAACACGATTAAATTAATCAAAATTAAGATTTTTTTTTCCTTCAGAAGATACTCAGTCTTATTTTAAAAAGTAGAGGAGTTGAGAAACTTCAGCACATCACTGGAGAAACTGATCAGTGGTTACTAATTATTCTCAGTGTTATTTTTTTTCTTGCCTTATTAATGCCTTACTCTTTGCCTGGCGGTTCTCCCATGCATGTCTGCAACATCCCTTCAGCATAAACAGAAAGAAATCTGGACTCTGTCACTTTATTCTGAATATTTTTCCCTTTGTGTTTCCCTGCCACAGCCCTGCTGCCCTCTGGGAGCACGTGCCCTAAAAGGGTTTGCACATACAGCTTGATTGGTGAAAACAGCTGAAAACAGAGCTCAGCCAAGCAAATTATCCTTTCCTGTTGCTTCCTAACCCAGCTCTCAAATGCATAAGCCATGCTGTAAGGATGACTCCTGTCTTCTGCTCAGTGCTCCTGCAGACCAGGATTTTGTCTTTCTCAGTCTCAACTTCAGCTGCCTTGTGCAGGAACTGCTACAGTGGGAATGTAATAAAAATCTGTGGTTCCTCCACTAAACAGCTGCTTTATTTTGGTGCATTTTTACACAGATTTCTCCTGGGAGAAGCAGCAGATGTTCAGATGGGCTGCACTCAGAGCTGTGTGCTGTTGGAAGGGGCTCTCACCGTGTCTGCCCTGGTGTGGCTGTGCACAAAAGTCAGGAAATCCAGTGCAAGTCTTGAACTGATCCAGTTCCTGTGGAGTTTGTAATTCCCACAGTGTTTGAAATGATTGCAGACTAAAACCACAGATGAGGGGTTTTTTTATCAAGGAGGGAAATCAACCAAACACTGCCTTTTTTATTACATGGCAAATATGCATAATTCATGTTTCTGACAGATTGTTACACAGAAAGCCGAGGACTTTGAATGTTTGTAGAAGTTAATTACTGGCCTGAGTAAATGCTTAATTTTCAGATCATTTCACATCAAGGCATAGAGGGAATCTTGTTCTGTTTTATCAGCTCCCAAAATGATTCCACAGCTCATTCTGTCTGAAGGAAATTTTGTCTCTTGCTCTGTTCCATTTGTTTGGATTTTGTGTTTTCTTCCAGTCTGTAGCAAGGCTTCACTTGCTCCCAGTTCCCCAGGTTGCTTTTATTGCAGTGACCTTTTCCATCCATGCAGGATGCTATTTGTCACTCCTCTCTCCTTGGATCCCTGCCTCTCCCCACCAAGGTGTTGCCTCTCACGTCGCTCCTGTACAATGGCTCCTTTCTGTCTAATGCACTTGTGCTGGGTGTCATGGGGCTGCAGCAGTGGGATCTTCAGAAACTGAGCTTTTCTCTGCTTTTATTCATGTCAGGGGTAATGGTTTGTGAAATAAATAAATAAATAAATGCACACCTACAAGCAGCACCAAAACAGCATCCCTGCGACTGTAGTGATAACTGGTGCTTATCTTGCGTAGTTTGGATCTGAAAAAAAAAGCACAACATAGTAAATCAAAAGGAAGGAAAATTGGCAGCTTGGTATGGGAATTGGGTTGTTTTGAGAAGGTTCCTTGTACCTGATGCTCTGCTAATTTAGGAACAATAGCTAGAATACTGTAGAAAATGAGAATGACTTTTTATAAATTATAAAATATCATCTGTGGGCATAGAAACTTTTAGACCCCAAACCCCTAAAAGTTGGGCCTCTTACTGTGCTGATAGATCTTTAAAAATCTGCAAAAGAGAGATTGGTTTGCTGTGAATTGCCTTGCCCCAAAAGCTGCTTTTGTAATAACAGAAAAGTTCAGTATTGTCGAATTACTCACCCTCTTATTTCAAAAGGTCCCTCTTGGTCTTCAGACCTGGAGAAGAGTTGTTAGTATGGCATTAAATGGGAAGTCCCAACTGCAAATCCACCTGATTCAGGAAGAACTCAGAAATCTGGACTTTAATAATGTGTAGTGAATTAATTAAATCTGTAATGTATATGACATGATAATTATTTTGGGGCATACAAATAGCTTATTCTACTGGAATCAGCAGGAATTCTGTACACTGAGCACCAGGCTAACTCCTCAGTTAAGTAATGAGGTGTGAAATGTTCTACCTAACAAAGCAGTGTTGAGCATGTTTGTTAATACTTTTTCCTGCAAACAGGTGGGTAATTGTTTTACTTGACAGAAACCTGTCAATTATAGGCAATAGCAAATATGGAAAGGTGTAAAATCTTTGTTAGCTTGTGAGATTCAGGTTTCTGAAAAATAATTTTAAGTAATTTGAAAAAGTAAAATAATTACAATAATTTGTAAAAGTTAGGAGGAGAGAGTCTGGCGAGTTGGAGCTCAAGTGGTAGAGGATGGCTGCGAGTGATTCTCTCAGGGGCTGAGACTGAGGACAGGGACTGGGCAAATAAAACCTTTGTGCTTCTGCTATGAAGGTTTCATCAACTCCTGGCACCTGCATTTCCAGCTTACCTGAAAAAACTTGCTGCAAAACCAATATAGGAGTAACATGGAGGCCAAACAAATAAAAACACCATACATAAGACATGGGAGGAATAAAGGAAAAAATTGGATTTTTCCAATCAGAAAATTTGGTTAGGAAGAGCAACATGAAACTCTTCAATCTACAGGAGAATGTGGATTAGGTTTTTTCTCGCTCTGAATTTCAACCTTTGTGTTTTACTTTTCAGTGTGGGTTTAAAAACAGGAAAAACATGTAAATTGTCAAAATGAAAGGTGAAAATATTGGCTTAAAAATGAAATGGTTCTGAATTTCAAATAGTAATTCCCTAATGTTTCTTTATTTTCCAAATCTGTCTCTTCATTCTCTATCTTTTTTTTTCAGCTAAAAATGTAGCAAGATTCAATTAGATATTTGTGAAAAGTTTGTCTCCTTGTGGTCTGAAGCAGGCACTAAGCAGAAACCAGCTATTTATTCTAAAATACATTAATTTAGTGGACATGCTAAGGCCAGTCAGTTACACTTGTGAGTGCTATCTGCAGCTGGAGAAGATGGTAAAGAGAAAAACAGGGTGCCTTGAAGAAACAGGAATTTCCAAGACTTTAATTTCTAGTTTGAGACTGGCTTGAAATCATGATGGGATTAGGAGGTTGTGGACAGTGAGGTGTATGAGCAGGCTGAGAAATGGAGGTACTGCAGAAAGGCTGGTGAGGGACTGTCCTTACAGAACCAATCTAAGGCAAAGACTCAAGACTGGCTGCAAACTCCCCTGCCCAAGGGCCCTGCCAGCAGCTGAAGGCCAGCCCATGGGGTCACAGCCATCCTTCCAAAGGATCTACAGGAGAGAGGGGATAATACCAATCACTAGCAGTTGTCATCCAGGTGTACCTAGATGGCCACAAAACCTAGTTCTTCCTTCGCTTTCCAACTACAGGCCAGTTCTAAATATCTTTTTCCTCTCTTTATTTTCTGCTGTTGACTGCTGGAAGCATTCCACAGCCTGGATTCCTCAGTTCCTCTGAGATCATGCCAGAAACGCAAATGCATTAGAGACTCTTGTTTCAATTTCTTTTTTTGGAACAATTTCCATTAATATCCTGCTGTCACAAAGCAACTGGTGCTGTTTCACAGCTCTTTATCAAGGCAGTTTTATTGTGGGGAGCTCCAGCAATTGCTCATTGAGAGCAGGAGCCCCCCAGTGCCGCCGACTCTCGCGGGGAGCGCCGAGCAGCCGCGCTGGCTTCAGCCGCTGCCAACTGCTTCATGTTTAACATCTCCATGGCTTTGAGCAAATTAGGGCTGCTGCTGCATCAGCAGCCTCTGCATCCACTGGTTTCTTCACAGTGTAGCATAGAGTGGTGTTTTCTTTGTAGAACAGGCAGATTCAATTCAAAATTCCAGATTCCTAAGGGATATAGAAGCATGAACTCAAAATCTGGATGGCTGGTTTGATGTTTGTTTGGTTTAGGGAGAAGGGTAGGATACCTGGAGATTTGTGTTGGGTTCTTGGGGATGTTTGAATATCCACCTTAAATACTTTCTCTTTTCTCTGCGAATCTTAAATTTTGAACTGTTTTAAATAACCAATCTATTCAGTTCATCTGACTAATGAAAAAGTCTGTTATTTATAGGCTTATATTGAGAGGATCTACAGAAATATGACCGATAGGTTTAAATCTGTGTAAAAATTTTGGTGTCAAATTATTTCTCATTTCCACAAAATGCTCTCAGGTGGTTTTATGAGAAAGCACCTAAAAAGTTTGAGTGCTGTACTGAAATTGTGTTATTTCAGATTGTGGTTTCCATGTAGTGCTATCAAAACTAGAAAAAGAAGTAAAGAGAAGATAAAAAGGAGAACTTCCCTCTCTAGTTTTTCTAACCCCCTTATGTGTTTTCTAGCTAAAACTCTCTGCATCTCCTCCTGTTAGTCTCCAGTCTGAGCCACTGTTAGATTTGTGTTCCTTTTTCCAGGCCTCTTTATGTTTTCTCACTGCAGGGCAAACACAGAGCCAATGTCCTGATGATGCCTGACATTTTAGCTTTTGTGTTTTCCAGACCCTGTCCTGCAGTAGTGTACAGCTCTAACTCCATGCAATGTCAGCAAGCTCTCCTCACAGCTTGGGCAGACAGGACAATCCTCCCAGGCCTGGGAACCAAGGCCACCATCACAGCCTCAGGCCCTGAGAAGTACAAACAAAAGTGAATTGAGGAGGGAGAAGCAAAGTGGGGCAATGTGACTTCATTCCCTGAAGCTGTAACTGGACAATTAACCCCTGATGTGCAAATAGACCCAACTTTTATCTGTCAAAAAAACTCATGACCCATCGTCCATCTTGGGTGTAGCCTCTGGGAGGCTCCTGACTGCCCAAGGTGTATCTGTTGAAAGCCTTTAATATTCTTATTCTATTCTTCTCCTCTATTCTTTAAGTCTGTCCAGCCTCTGTTCTGGGTAGCCACTCCAAACATCACTGGGTGGGAGCTTCCCACAGCAGCCCAGCCATGAGTGGCTCTCCAGGCCACTGAGCTCCTGTGGAAACTGCCCACTTCGTATTTTCCTAAGATTTAATGCTTTCTTCCACCTTTGCTTTGCACTTTGGGATCTGTTGAAGGTATGAGACATGGTTAATCTAATAGTTTAACAACAGCATGTGAATGTTGCTGAATATTCCATGAGTGGAGCTCTCAGGGATGGAGAACATTCAGAGCAAATTGCTCAGGTGAGGAAGGAGCTGTGCTTGGGCTCTGCCTGCTCTGACAGGCTCCATGAAATGAAAGGGAACTGATTTTCTTACAGCTCTCCCAGCTGCTTTTATTAATCTGTGTTATTAGATGATGGTTAAAGGCTCTCTAATGATTTCTTGTTTGCACCCTATTCATCAGAATTCACATAATGAAGCTGCTCGCCTGCTTTTATTTGTTCTTAAATCTTGTTTGAGCCTCTCACTCGGTGCCTAGTGCTCCTTTTGGCACTTTTTCATGTGGCAATCTCCATTGAAAAGATTCTCCATAGCTGAATTCTCACTGCTGAGCAATGTGATGTAAGGGTATTAAACCCACTCATATTTGCAGGTGATGCATATCAGAATATGGATTGTTTTTGTGTTGTCTTGATGGAAACCTTAAGGTTTTTTTAATAAATTTTTATGTAACCTTTTTTAGCTGAAAGTGTTAAAAGCTTATTACAGGATCTAAAAATGAATAGAGAAGCAAGGTTGAAATAGCAGGTTTACTCACTGGTCCACTGCAAATATTATTTATTAGTCTGGACAGTATTATGAAGTTTTTGAATTTAGAAACAAACTTCAGGTTTCTTCACTTCTGTTGAGCTTGGTCGAATCTTTTTTATGAGATATTAGACATTCAATATTGATGAATATTGAATCACCAGGAGGGAAAAAATGTTGAATTTTCTCAAAGATGAGACAAAAAAAAGAAATTTAATGCTGTTGTTTGTGACGACAGTGAAGCTAGGTCCCTTTTCTGAATATTGGAAAAGCTCCTAAATAGCCATTGGCGCTTACTCTGGGAATACTTAAATGTCAGTGGCTCAGAGCAACATAGAGTTCTGCTGTGTCATTATAGAGGATTGTTATAGATGAACATAACTCCCATGGTCATGTTCTCCTTCCCATCCATACAGATAAATAAATGCTGTTACCCAGAGTGCAAGCAACACATTCCCCTGCACAGTTTATTTATCCTGTATTTTGTCAGTGCCCAGCAGATGGTGGGGACTGTGTGTCTCAAGTTAATGGGAACAAAAATTGCATGAGAAATGCCATGTCCAGAGAAATAAGTCACGTAAACTTAAAAAAAAAAAATCAATTAATACAAGCCAAGAAATGATGGAAAGGTGGGTGATGACAGACATTAGTGATGGCAGGACTTTGAGGCATTCTTTAAAATTATATTCTGTGCCAGATTTCTCATGACTTGCAGCTGTCATTTAATCACTCAAATCAGCTTTTAGAGTTTCAGAGGGTCAGAGGAGAGAGAGTTATAGTTCATTTTGAAAATGTGCTCATTGTTCAGGCAATTGCTCTTAAAAAACCTTACTCCACAGTATTGAATAAGCTGAGATTTGCAATTTTCAGATTTCTGCCTGAAATCATCTTTGTAGGAGTTTTACTTTAGTCTTATGTTGCTTTTTATTGAAGGGAATAAGGAGTCACGTAAAGTTGTCCCCAGATCTTTTCATGTCAGAAATGATGGGAAAGCATTTCATACATGCTTTATTCCCCTGTCTGATGCTGGCCAGAAATTCTGTCTTACACTTGGAAATATAACCTTGAAATTCATTAGTCTGGTAGCTGGGAAATGTACAGATGGTGGGGTTTGGCAAGCCAGGGAATTTGGTAAAGGTCTTCTCTGTTTCAAGTCAGCGATTTGATCGTTGATTTATTTATCACTGGTTTAGTTTAATTTAAATGAAAACTTAATTAAGCGAGCGTTGATTAAAATTCCATATGAAGAATGTAAATGGTAAATGATAATTAAGCTCAGAATTGCTAAAGTATTGAAAATAACAGAATGTCTGAATGTCTCCCATTACCTGTCTGGCTGCTTTTTTTATTTTTTTAGCAGTACCTCTCCAACTCCTCTGCTGTGTTTTTTCCAAAAGCACTTTTATGTAATAGTGGTCTGTCCTACCAAATTATAGACTGGTTTAATTACAAGCAGCTCTTCAAAACCCCAGAGTGAACCTCACATTTTCACAATTATATATATTAGTTCTTAGGCATTTCTGCTGTTGTCATTTATCAAGGGCTTGAGCTCATTGAGCACCAATAAACAGAACTCAGTCTGTAAATGGGGGGAGGTTGATATTTAGGTTTAATGATGGAAATGTGAGCAGGAGGCTTAAGGGTAGAGAGCCAAAGCCCTTGAGTTTATTAAAGAGGGAGGGTGAGCAGAAATAAGGAAATGTTGTGTGGGGCTGAATTAGAAATGCTGCAGAATGCATTTGAAATGCATTTATAGCTGCAGTGGACTGAACCTGTATGAACCTAAATTATGTCTATATGTGTTGGTGTGCCTGTCCACATCTGTCCATGCTCACACATTGTAAGTATATAATGTACTGTATATAATCACAAAATATAGACACATAAATATAAATATATCAGAATGAGTGTAAGAAAAATTAAGGTGGAGAAATCAGTTTGTTGGGCTTTCTTTTTTAAATTAGGAAGAGTCTGGGTATTTGGGAAATTGTTCTGGACAAAGCAAGGAAAAGGGCATTATCTGTAATTAGAAATAATAATCTATAATTGGTTCATTTGCCATATTTCTACAGTTCTGATTTAGTTGAACAATGTGATCATTATGCCACCAGTTTTCAATAGAGGTGTCACAATGAAAAATAATTGCAATATTCCACAATATTAACTGTACCCTAATTGCAAAAGTTTTGAAATATAATTACCATGAAAGCTAATGCGACAGGGAACATTAAGCATAATTAGTGTATTTTAAAAAAGGGGAAAACTGTTAGAAGCTTGTTATTGTCTCATAAGGTAGCTTCAAATTAGCTGGATGCAGAGCACTTTCATCTAGGTTTTCTATAATTTTGGTTATTAGCACAGACTGCAATAAATTTGTTTGACATAGCCCACACCTGCTAACCCTGCAGGAAGGAATTTCTAATGTGCACGGGACCCAGGTTCCTCACAGAGTCTGTCACAATTTCCTGGGAGACAGCACTGGGTAAGATTTAGGGGGGGTTGCCTGTGGGGGTGTTGTTGTCAGGTTTGTTTTTTCATATACACAGCTACACTGCTCAAATTTCACTGTGTTTTAAGAAATTTCCTGCAAAAGACTCATTAAAATACTGTTACGAAGCGCTTTAAACAAAACATTCATTACACATCAAAACTGTGTTCTGAAAAGATTTATCATCTATTACTTATCTGTTTTCTCTACAGAACAACTACATGTTTTTACACAGAGCATGAATGTTCACCCATATAATTAGAATTTATTTTTTGAAGTAAAGAAAAACAATATATCACACCACTTGTGTGGAAAGGTTTTTGTGCCCAAATAGCAGGGGAGAAGATCCAAGCCATAAGAAGCAGTACTGGCTTTCTGTAAGATGAAATTTTCTCTAAGAAACATCTCAGAGATTTTCCTGTGGCTTTTTGCTAACATTTTCCCAGTAGAAATTCGGTGTTTTTCTGGTTTTGCTGTGTTTCAAAATTATTGAAACTAGTTTGAGAATAAACTAGAAACAAACAGAAATATAGAGAGGAACACCATTATTTTTAGTGGACACTGTTTGAAGAAACACTTCTGTTGCTTGTTCTTAGATTACTATTAAGCATTGAGGTTAATTTTGTCATCTTTATTTGTGGTTATTGCAGATATGTAACAGATTTCTTATTAGAAGGAAATTATGTCATAAATGAAGTTTTGGATTGGATAGTGAAAAAAGAAATTTCCCTACAATCTTCTCAAATTAGAATCTGATACTAATTTTTGGAAGTATAATTTATGGAAAAGTTTTATTTTCAGTTTAACTCAAATGACTTTTAATTTCTTCAGTGTCTATCAACAGCAAATTGCTCTAACCTTGCTTTTAGAGCATTTAAGATCTTATGAAAATTTGTAGGAAAGGTTCTTGGTGGTTTGTTTTTTTTTTTCCCTCATAAGTAATTCTTATTTGATTTAAGCCTTAGACAGAGCTTGTTTCTGTGGAAGTAATGAAAGTTTAAAACTGAGAAAAGGTGCAGAAATCCAGATGATGTTTATAGAGAATATTATGGAAGTCAGCCATGTGAAAGCAAGTAGGGAGACTAGGAACCTGTTTTCCTTGCAGAAGTTAAACTGATTCATTTATTCAACCTTACCCCATTTTCTGCCATTTTCTCTGCTACAAGGTTGGTTTTTTAAAGTTCTGTTAAACCGTGGACATGGAAGTCTGCAGATATTTCTGAGTAGCCATTTGGTGTCTGTGTTCTGGGGGTCAGAAAGCCTGACTGGAGCTCTTCCAACTGGGAAACAGCCCTGCAGAGCTGGCAGAGCAGGGGCCAGGATCCCAGTGAGGGGTGGGAGTGTGATGGAACCCTCAGAACTGATAAATTCAGTCAGGTAATATTAGGGACCATGCTGTATTCTCACTTATACCAATTAAATTTATTTTAATAGAGTAGATTACAGAGTGGTCAGAGTTGTGCTTAAAGAAATTCTGTCAAAATTTGTAACTTACAGTAAAAGGCAGCAAAAAGCCTACCTGAGCTACAGAAGAGTGTGCTTACATTTTCTAAAAGGAAAAACATTTTTCACTTTTTAACCTTTTTCCCTTCGTTTAACCGGCTATAAACCCATTTTGTTTTATTTTATTTTGTCCCTGTGACCTTTACTCTTTCCCTCAGCATGCAGGAACACAGCCCTGCTGCAGAAGTTCCTCCCCACCCCGCTCAGCCCCTGCTCCCTCCTGCCCAGGGCTGAGGTGCCCCAGCCTGGGGATGCACTCAGGCTCATCAGTGGTGCTGACAAGCAGCAAGGCTCAGATCCAGGCTTTTCCAAAGATCCCCCTTTTCCAAGTGTCTCAGTAATGATGCCTACGTTGAGAGCTTTTGCTTTTGATTATTCACCAGAGCTGAGACTTCTGGGCAAAACATTGCCTTCATTTGGCAGCTCAAGTCAGCCCTGCCTTAGCTCAAGCTGAGCTCCTTGCTGTGAGCAGCCATGGCTGAGCAGCCCTGTCCCTCCCAAAAAGAGTGACTGATGTCACTTCCACAGGAGACTGACAGCTCTGACTTGAAATGAATTCATGTTTAGAAATCTCCTTGTTCTCATCAAAGTGCTGCACAGCTTCATGGGGTTGTACCTGTATGTGCAGCCTGTGTGTGTCTCCTGCCAAAATGCAGGACAGACTTGGCCAAAAATGATGTTTGGTCAAGAGAATCGTTGTGATTACTCAGAGAGTGCCACAGGCAGCTGTGGAAGAGTTCATTCATGTGCAGAGGCTGGCACAGCCTTAGTTTGGTGTCTGATTTTCACCCCTTGTTGCCATCAGCCCAACGCTGAGCTGCCTTTCCTCGCTCCAGGCTCTCCCTGCCTTGGTGGCAGCTCCAGCAGCTCTGTCTTTGTGTCCCCAGAGCCCCTGCCTGGCAGCTCAGCTGCCTGGGGACAGGGTTTGGTCCCTTGGAGGGCTGTTATCACCCAGAGGACACTGCTGCTGTCACCTACCAGCAGCAAGGGAGGGGCTGCACTGCCTCTCTTGGCAGCACTCTGCACTTTGCAACAACAGCTGGAAAGATGCACTCTTTGAGATATTTGTGTAAAGATGAGATTCTAATGAGCTCTGCTTGGGACCCACTGTCAGTGTCTCCTTTGCAGAATGTCCTGCTGTTCCTTCTCCTCTTCATGTGTGAGTCCAAACTGCTTCTCCTTGCTGATGTCTGTGATGGTGTTCACAGGGGTTCTTGGATGAGGGAAGAGATGAAAGATCTGACTCCTGTTTCAGAAGGCTTGATTTATTATTTTATGATACATATTACATTAAAACTATACTAAGAGAATAGAAGAAAAGGTTTCATCAGAAGGCCAGCTGAGCTAAGAATAGAAAGGAATGATAACAAAGGTTTGTGTCTCAGACAGAGAGTCTGGGCCAGCTGACTGTGATTGGTCATTAATTAGAAACAACCACAGACCAATCACAGATGCACCTGTTGCATTCCACAGCAGCAGATAACCATTGTTTACATTTTGTTCCTGAGGCCTCTCAGCTTCTCAGAAAGGAAAAATCCTAAGGAAAGGATTTTTCATGAAAAGATGTCTGTGACAGACCTCTCTGCAGCACCTGCCTCGCTGTTCCTGTTGCTGGTCCTTTCTCTGATGAGGAACTCTGTACTTTTCTCTATCTCTTCTACTTTTTGTACGTTTTGCCTTTCTATGCTTGTTTTTTTTTTCTTTCTTCTCACCTCCTATCATTCTTCCTTCTCCCAGTTATCAGTGAATGGTTCAGTTCTTACTGCAGCCATATCAGAATCACAGGGCCTTCAATCACCAGATATAAAATAGGAGAGATGACCCTTCCCAAGTAACTCAGGGCTCTGCTTCCCTTTTAAAGATCAAATTGAATGTATTTCTCTTGCAAACAACTTTAAGCTATGTGCCAGACTTGCATTGATTCATTATTTAGTGCTTACTGTTAACTCCTTGGCTTAATTCCCCTGTTATTTATTATATAAAACATTATTTCATTAACTAGATTGAAACTGATGAGAGTGGAGAACAGAGCTCTGTCAGACAAATTTAAATGAGTATCCAATATCTAAAATCAAGCTTCAGATTTTCATGAATTAATCTCCATTTAAGCTCCCTCTTTTTGCCTTCACTCTTAAACATGTATGCAGCCATCCATGCATACAAAGCAACAATTGAATACTGAAAAGTGCAGAATTTTTCTTTTCAAATAGAGCATTTTTTAAGTAGAAAAGGCTTTTAATAGAAAAGGAGCCCCAGGACCACCACAACAAACATTTGTTCTTGCTATGCTCAGCACATCCAGCTATGAGATGCACCTTCTTGCCTGTTGAAATTGTCCCTGAAATGAACATTCTCAATTGTGGTGCTCAGAGTTTGTGGTTTTGGAAGGATTGCTTTGGTGGGAGCTGGAGCTGCTGTGCCTGTAGGAGCACTCACAGCACTTCTGAATGTTCCTGCAATCTCTATTGGAGCATTCCTGGGTAAAGGGAGAAAAATTTTCTTCTCAAGTTATTTGGAGTGGGTTGTAGGTCTTGAACTCACTATATTTCAGCTTTCTCAATGGTTTGGAACAAAAGACTGATGGAAAGAAAAAATGCGTTAGGTGCAATGGCCAGGCACCTACACCTGCCATTCCCCACAAAACCTTTGTCAGTGGGTCACTGGGGATGTCCTTTGGTTCCTTTGGAGCTCACCATGCTGTTTGTAGCAAAAGAAAAAGCAGGCATTTGAATCTTCTTCAGTTTTCTGTTTCCTTTTTCCTATTCCAACACAATTGGAGAGGGTATTAAGATGCCAAACCCTTGCTTCACTCTCTTCATGGAGTAGGGTGATGCCTTTTTTAATTATCATGAGGATTAGTTTTGTTGTTTCCCTTAGCTCCTAAAACACACAGGTCCAAGGGAATATCAGTAACTAATTTGTGTTCTTTGTGTTCTGTGTTTCACACTGTGTAGGAATGCACCATCCTCTTCTCATTAAATTTTCTACTTATTTTTCATGTGGGTTTCAGGACATTTCCTGGTGGGATTTTCAGCCATAAATAGCTGTCCATTTTTTATTCCCACCAGCTGTGCATTTGAGGAGCAGGCAGCAAAGTTTATGAATCACTTCTCCCTGACAGATAGCAACAACCACAATATTCTGCCACAAAACTCTGCTCAGTAATTAAACATTAAGCCTCTGATGCCTATCATCATTCACTGCCAAGATCCTTTACAATCCAGGTTTGCTATGTTCAGGTAATGATATTAGAGATGATCATTTGTTCTGGAAATGTAGCTATCTGAGAAGAATGAATTTGCTGAAATCAGAATTTCATTTATGAGCTGGCTTTTCAGGACTTTGCTACTAATGCTGACAGTCACCACACACGAATATTTATTTAGTTAAAAAACACTCTGAACGTAGGATAATTGACAAAGAGTGATGAAAAGAACAATATTTAAAACTGTGGCATCAGCAGCAGTGTGTAATATAATGCAGAAATCTGCCTTCATTCAATAAGGACAAATAATCCAACAGCACTTCAAGCTTTGGGCATCATTTCCAAGTTCATCTGCTCTGCTTTGGTGTCAACATAAAATTGAGATCAACTCTCTAGCTAACAAAGCAGCTCTGGAAACTTCAAATAAAAATTCAAACTTGTAACACATACAGCACTGTTGACAGAAACTGTGAAGTCTGTCTTCCATCAGTGTATGTACATAGCTCATTTAATGTTATTGTGATGAGAAATAATAAGAATAACTCCCAAATAAATTAATAGCTGTGTGTTGTTTGGTAGCAGCCACAGCTCCTGCTCACCAGCTGAAGCTGTCAGTCTCTGCTCACTGAGAGTAATTTTGTATTTTACAACAAAATGACCAAAGAAAATAAAACACACAGAACTTTAAAGGATCTGAAGCCTAAGCTGCAGAATCAAACCTGGGAGAGGCCTCTGATTTTCAGGAATAAGGCTGGCTGTGCCCATTGTGCCAGAAGCTGCAGCCCTGCTCTGCCCCAGCAGCTTTTTGGCCAGCCTGGGAATGCAGCCCTGGGCAGCAGGGCACCCCTCCCACCCTGCTCCTGCTGCTTCTCTTCCAGCCTGGCTAGTTATTCAGTGCACATTCTGCTTCTCTGTCTAATCTTAATTCTCATTTCCCTTGCTCATCTTCTAGTGATTCTCATAAACTGACTTCCACCCTTTAATTTGTCTGGTTCTGTGTCAGGTTTTTCTGTTTGGGTTTTTGTCTCACTTTTCTCAATAGTTTTTTGTCCTTCTTTCCTCTACTGGGAATTCCAAATATCTCTTTTCTCCCTTCAGTCAGGTCTGCCTTTCTGTCTTGTTTCCCTGAGAACCTTGATGTGTTCTCTGGTTGGCTCCATCCCCCTGACTGACAGCTTTCCATTTCCCAGCTCCTCATCCTCAGTCCTTTTTAGCTCTCAGTCCTTGGCTCCCTCCTTTCATGACTGATAAATGGCAGCATCAGCCACCCTGAGATCCTCAGACATTGAGTGCTTCTCCCTGCTGCAGAGGATGATGAAGAAGAAGGACTGCAGCTCTCTGAGTGTAGTGCTGCCACATTTCTCTTCACAGAGAAAAGCAAGGCACAGTTCTTCCCAAGCATTTCTGAGATTCACGTTCTCTGAACCTCAGAGAAAGGGAAAACACAATTCCTATCACTTGCTGTGCCTGTGTTGTGCCAAACTAGAATGCAATATGGAGGTTGTTTACCCAGAGTGAGGATGTTTTGTTTCCTTGGCCTGTCAGGGCCAGGTGTGTGTGTGGGGATTGTTGGGGGATAGTCACAGGATTCAGGGCAGTGTGTGCAGAGTTGAGTGCTTGGCAGATGCAGTTGAGATGAAATGTATATAGTTTAGTATAATAAAGTCATTAATTAGCCCTCTGATATCCATGGAGTCCTCCCCATCATTCTCTCCGCTTTGTCAGAGTCACCTTTGCTTTACAATAGTGCAGCACAATGTTAACCCCTTCCAGGCTTTCCTGCTATTCCATCACCCTGCAGGTCTTTGTGGGTGATTCCATCACCAGTCCCTGGAGCAGAGACAGCCAGGGGAGAGCATGAGGCTGCTGCTGCCAGTTTCTCATTATTTTGTTTGCCTTTGTTCTCAGGTGCCCTGGACAATGTGATGTTTGTGGGTTTGTGTTATTGCCTGTCCCAGGCAGGGCAGAGAGCAGAGCCTGTCTGTGATCCTGGCAGCAGAGGTTTGGAGATGTGGAATTTGGGCAGCCAAGTGGAGCTGTGGTGCCCATGGGCACAGGGATGGCAGGGAGCATTTCAGCAGTGCTCGCTGCACCTCCACAGCCCTGCCTGTGCTGCTCAAACACAATGTTCCTCCCTTCTCCTGAGCAAGGCAAAGCAGAGCATCCCTGCTCCCTCTCTGCAGGGAAAAACCTGACTCTTCCCAAAGCAAGACTAGGCCAATTTCTGTAGAATGATGACCAGGTTGTTAGGGGTGTTCTGAGGGAGAAAACCAGAATATTCACAGAAAAGATGGACAAATGGTGGAATTTGTAGTGTATATGGGGTGTATGTACAGATGGAAAATTGTACAAATATTGGTAGACATGTAAATTGATATATTCCTTTGTCATTCAAATTCTTTTATCAGTTTTATTAATCTTTAGAAAAATGGCAGAGGAACAGCTACACTGAAATTAATCTTTTTATTTACATCTTTAAAAATAAGGCAAGTATTAAGAATTCCCTGTGCAGAAAATAATAGAATGCTTACAAAATAAATATACATTTTTTCTTGGAATGATGATGAACAGATGCAGTATTTCAAACAGCTCTATTGCATATTTAAATCTCCTTTTAATATATTTCTAGGATGGAAGCAAAAAATAAAACACTGAAAATACAAAGAATCAGTGTTGTTTGTTTGTAAATAAAAACAAAGTTGACATGAGTAGAATACAGAATAGTTGTGAATGGAAACCTTAGATTAGAAGACAGATTTGGCAGCTCATGTTTCTAAAAAGAATACTTGAAAGGAAAATATTATGTCTTTCATAAAATGAGATTAACACAGCTAATTCTTAATGCCCAAAAGTGAGATTGCCTTGCAAGATGTTAGATGTCAGGCAGTATAATTGCCTCATAACAGAGTTTTGAACAGTAACTTCCCCTAGTTATAGAGGGCCTCCTGAAGGACTCAAACACAGCAGCAGTAATGCCATCTTTTATTAATCTAAAATTATTCACTTGATGTTTGGGGACTGTATTTCAAATAGGAATTGCATTTCAGACTTGGAGGAATAAAATGTACATTTTCATTTTCCTGCACCTCCTCTCATCTCTAAATGTTTGAAGGCAAGAGTTTGAGCTGTTAAACTGAGGAGGGGGATAGAGGTTGGCAGGGAGCTGTGCTGATGGCCACTGGTATAATTTATTATTGCAGTCTGAGCGTGGCACCACCTCAGGCACCCGGGCTGGGTCATTATTGAAGTGCACAATGTGCTGCAGCATCACTTGGGTCACAGCTGGAGGTGTTTCTGGGGAGATCTGGGGGTCTGAATATGTACATTTTGTGGTTAATTTGGTTTTGTGATGGTTTGTGCTCGCATCAAAAAATTATTGTTGACAGGTGGATGGGACAACCCCAGACACAGCTCAAAACCTCAAATGGGTTTTCTCTCAGTTTAGTGGCACTGTGAAAATTTTTTGTGTACAGAGCTGTGCTTTTCACACTGATTCCTACATTTAGCTCTTGATAATTTCCTTTGCATTTGTTCATACCTTTTTTCATTAAGTTAAACTCAAACTTCTTCCCATAACAAAATAAATGTTTGGTTCATCCAACAATATCAGGTAGATTGTGATAAGTAAATCTTGGGTAGGTCTTATTACTGATCTGTGTGACTGGTTATTAGGTCACATTTTGGATGAAACTATTTGGATTTTTTTCACCAGGGCTAGAATAGGCATAAGATTATTTAAATGAGCTTTGAAACCTTATAGTTCATCTGGCAAACTGCTGTAGGGGACTAGAAAACATGAAGGGAACAGGCAGAGGAAATTCTGAAAGCAATTAGAGAACCCTTCTGACAGTTCTTTCAGCAGATAAAAAGCCAGCTTCTTGGGAGAAAGGAAAGTGTCTCCTGGCATTGGTTTGTGTCTTATGGACAGTTGTGTCATTAATATGCAAATGTAGAATGTAGAGGAAAGCATGTGTTGAGGCACTTGCAGATTATTCAAAATTTAAATAAAATTACTGGGAGTATGAACAAGATTTTTTTTTCCCTTCAAATATAGCAGTCAAACTTTTTAAAAATGGTTTAGTATTTTGCTTTAAAATCTAACTACTTTAGCCATCAATCCAATGATCTGAGTTTTTCCATATGCATATTCATGTGTGTGTTTACATATTTGTTTGTTTATTGCATCTGGTACTTGGGTAATGTGTAATTTCTATTTCTCCCTTTTGTCTGGGGGCCTCTCATATTACATTTAGATTGTATCCTTTATCATTCCAAATTGACATTTATGCTTTTACTGCTATTGTTTGCCTAGCTCCTCTCTGGTAGGGATCAACAATTTGTTTTAATCTGTGTCACTTGGCTTATCTCGCCGTGCCCAGAGCTGCAGTCACACACGGGGATCGCGTTACGGCTGCCCCCGCCCCCAATCCCGCAATCTTAATTGCTTTTCCAGTTCGTTTATAAGAGCACAGAGACAACAGGCTGCGAGAGACCGGCTTTGACAAAAGTAATGTATGCCAGTGCCTATGAATAAATAAATGCCATTTACATAGAGGAATACGGTGGCAGCAGAAGGGGAGTCGCAGAATGAAAGCTAATGATGGTTTTAAAACATTATTCCTTTTTCTTAGCAGGGAGCTGAGTGAAGTCCAGAGAGCTGCAGAGCATGGGCTGCTCTACAGGTGCTCTCTCTGTAAACAATAGGTTTTGTTTTAATTTTCTCAGATGACTGGCTTGAAAACTTCTCGGTATAAATGGGAATTAAACAAGAAATGTTTGAATTTCCAGCGGCCTCAGGAAGCTGTGATGCTCCCTGTGGATTCTTTGCTTTCTAATAATCATTTTAACAGTTTGTGTTCCATTCCTTCCCTCTATTCCTTCCCCTGCTCATCAAAGCTGTGATGTCAAACAGTTTAGGAGGGAAGAAATAGTGGCATAATCTGTGTGGTGACAGAGCTGTAAGCAAAGGGCTGGAGCGAGTCAGTTTTCTGCATGGAGTAATGAATCCCTCTCTGTTGGGAAGAGGAATAATGAGGGCAGTCAGAGCAGGCGTGGAAAGGGGCTCTGCAGCTCCACACAGATCAGTTCAGGTGTGCAGGCCGATAATGGGAACCTAATAAAATAATCAGAGGTAGAAATGAGATCGTTGGGGCACCTGCCTGCTCTCTTTTGCTGTGTGCAACCTGTGACCCAGCACAGAGCCTCCCAAAGGTGCCTCAGTGACCCTTCTGTTCTGCTGGGGGTAAATCCCATGCACCACAAGGTCACCATTTGTCACAAACTCTGATGGTGGCACACTCTGCCTCCTCGGCAGGGAAACAAGCTGCACCTTGCAGAAGAGCTTGGTGTGGGAGGAAAAAGCTGTTTGCATTCCTCTATATCCCAGGATAAATGCCAACTGATTAGAAGGTGACAGTCACCAGCCTGGGAGGAAACAGTGCTGATGGATATGTTTAGGAAGGAAGAAATCTCTGTCAAAATTTGAAGGAGTAATTGGAGAAATGTCATAAGGAAGTGCTGTGTGCATTTAAACTGTTTATTGAGTTACTGATGATGGCAGTGAGATATAAATATATATATATGCATATATATATATATATATATAAAGACAAAGATAATAATCACCTGCCTGGTTCAGGTCTGCAAGCTCTACTAGTGTGAACATCAAAGCAAGTGAATACATTTGTGTGTTTCTTTCAGCAGTGTGTCTCAGTGGCAGTCTTTCCCACTTCCATCTCCTTCCCCCCTTTTTTTTTTTTTTGTCTTTTCTCATGTAACCATTATCGTTGGTTTTACTTCAAGAAAATAAATACAGTTTTGGGGAGTACATGACGTTTAGAAAGAACATCAGAAAGGAAATAGATTGTCCTTTTTCAAAGGTGTCCTGCTCTGCGGGATGGGAGTGGAGGCTGCCCAGCAGTGTGCCTGTGCAGGCCTGACAGCAGACAGATAATTCAGGGACCACAAATAAATGATAAGCTATTTCTAGCTCTTCCAAATCATGAGATTCTTTTTTCTTTACCACATCCCCCATAGAACTGAGGCAGACAGCGTGCCTGTCTCTTCCAGCCTTCTTAAATGTGAATAAACAATGCCTGTAACATTGTAGCTCTTTAATTTTTGATCTTGAGAAGCTTTATTCTATTTTTATTGTGCTGTCTCCTTGACCAGCAGCTTTGCTTGCAGTGCACTGGGCTTGTAATTGCTTGGAGTTAAAATAATCAGATATGTAAACTAATAATATTTGAAGAACAAATGTGTTCTAATTGTTTGTGAACTGCTTAGTAGGAGCTTTGTGAATTACCAAGAAATGAGAACAGAAGAGTATTGTCTCTTTCACTGAAAAGTTATGAAGTGTTAGAAAATTGAAGACAATGTATTATTGTTCATCATTTATGACAGAAATATCAGTACTTAGGCTGTGCCTAAGTGATGCCTTTGTTGTTATTTTGCTCTGATGATGCTGCAGTTCATTTGAGCAATATCCAGCAATAACTGCCTTGACTCAGAAGTGAAAAGAATAATTTATATAACTCACAGTAGCTGGATTGAAGAGGAAGCTGCACCATTTCAGAGCAGTTTATGTCCAAGTATAAACTGTGCTTAAAATGTGAACACAGGACCCCTGCAATTGGAGATGGAGGTGCCTCATTCCCTTGGACAGCTCAGGGATCCTTTGGGGTGAACCAGAGGAAAACTGGTGTTTCCCTCAGAGTGTCCCAGCCTGGCCTCTGCCCTGGCACTGGATTTTCACCAGGCTGCCGACGTGGGAAAGGCCATGGAGTGGGAGGTGCTGTCAGACACAGCTTCAGGAAATGTGACCATGCTCACAGGGGTCCAAGGATGAGGAAAGAGACGAGGATCTGACTCCTTCAGAAGGCTTGATTCATTATTTTATGATATATATTATATTAAAAATATGCTAAAAGAATAGAAGAAAGGATTTCATCACAAGGCTAGCTAAGAATAGAAAAAGAAAGAATGATAACAAAGGTTTGTGTCTCAGACAGAGAGTCTGAGCCAGCTGACTGTGATTGGCCATTAATTAGAAACAACCACATGAGACCAATCACAGATGCACCTGTTGCATTCCACAGCAGCAGATAACCATTGTTTACATTTTGTTCCTGAGGCCTCTCAGCTTCTCAGAAAGGAAAAATCCTAAGGAAAGGATTTTTCAGAAAACATGTTTGTGGCACTGGAATTGTGCTCTGTGAGGCCCAATTGCAAATGCAGAGCTCTCAGAGTTTTGGGGAACGTTTTTTGCTGTGTCCCTGGATCCCAGCAGGGTATGTGTGTTAAGGTCCTTGGAAATTCTGTGTTTCCTCTGCTCCCAGAGAGCCCAGCTCAGCTCTGTCTGCAGGGGGACACTGGCAGTTCCCAGGCTAAATGCTAATCCAGGTTTTCAGGCAGCACTGTGTTACACAGACAGGTTTTTGCTTGTGTCTCAGGGCTGAGCAGGAGTGAGGCAGGGGAATGAGGGATAGCACAGATCACCTTTCAGCCGCTGTGAGTGAGTAAGGCTGTGCTTCCCAGCTTGGCTCATTTCTGATGTGTGCACAAGGCATGTTGTGAGTGAGCCCCTGGTTGTCTTTCTCTTCTGTAACAGGATGCAGCACTTGATGTCCTGGCATAGCACATACACTGCATTTTTATTTCTCTCCATTGTTATGCATTGAGAATGTTATCGTGGCATATTCACTGCATTATGCTTTTTTCTTGGTCTGCTCACAAAAAAAATTCATCCTTCCACACCTTTTTCTTCTTGGTGTTCATTTCAGTAATCAGCATTTAGTAGAAGAATTTTAAGTTGCTTTTGCATTTGTCAACACTGAATTGCATCTTCTGTCCCACCACCTGTTACAAAGCTCTGCTTCCCTATGAAGGATTGCCTAGTGCATTGTATTTTAATTATTTTTAAGAAAATGTGGTTGCTTTTAGATGCTCTTAGCAAGATGTGTTTCCTTTATGTCTTCTCAGTTTTCAAGACCTTTTGTTAAGAATTCTCTTCTAGACTTTTTCCATTCCTTAGACATATTCCATATAAAAATGTTGAATTCACTCCTGGTTATTACCCTTTTTTTTCTTTAACACCTATCTATTGCTATTGTAAATTCCTGATCTACATGTTTGAATCTAATTTTGTTTGGCATTACAACTCATATATCAGTACAGAAGAGCTCCTTGATCTCCAAAATACCTACTTTTTCATTTTTTATATGCTAATACATGTAATATAGCTCTGCCCTGTACTGTAGTGGTTTTTAATTAAGCAATCCTTAATTCTTATTCTTTGAGCAGCTTAGCCATCTTGTTCTCAAACTTGTTCAATATTCTCGGTTTTTACATTGTGTAAGCCTTTGACATTCTTCTCAAACTGGCAGTGCTGTACCTGCTGTGTTCTCTGCTCTAGCTCAGTTTCTGATGTCTCTTGAGTTTGTCTTGTCTTTGTCTTAAAAAAAAAGTGGATTCCATTAATATGATACCTAATATTTTCTGAAAGTATTAGCATCTGGTGGCTTTGCTGTTTCCCTGTCTCTCTGCTAAGGGAGAAGAAACATTTGAACAAGTCGTTGAAGTTAGTGATTGCAGTTGTCACATTCCTTGATCATGGTATTGTATCCTTATGATTAAATTCATTGACTTGCTCATGCCTGTCAAATATATGAATTTACAAACCCTGTATTTCTTGGCCTTCTGATACAAAACCTAATTTGGAAGCTGGAGTCCCTACTGGATGTATTTTCCACAATATTTAACCTGATTTACTTGTGATGTGGAACAATCTCGTGCTGTTCCTTGCATGTTTGACCTGTCATTTAGAACTGCTGTATCACCAGCACAAACAAAATCTGATATTGACTCTCAGACCATGAAATATTTCTGTTGTTCTAATCTACAATTTCTTCTCCTAATGAAGCAATGGCAGTGACAAACCAGAGGAGAGATTGCATTCTCAGTTTGACACCAGCAGCTGTATCAGACTCTTTGCTTAAGTTTGCATTTTCTTTAACCAGCAAAGCCATACCTTGAAATACAGTTAGGTAAATTTAATTATTTTTGCCTGCTTCCTGTAATATTTCAAGATATGTGAAAATGAATCACAATGGGGGTTATCATCTGCTTTTCTAAAATCTATAAAGTTTATAATGGGTAGATATTGCTTTATTGCATTACACAATTTCTTACACTCTGTTCACATCGTAAGTCCTTTTATTTCTTTCATTTTGACTTGAAAAGCTCTGCTCAGCTTGAATTATTTTATTTAAATCTTAAAGTTTTGCCTTCATCAGAGTTATCATTATTTCTTTGTTCCCACAAAGAAGTTTGAATTGTTATCAGCTTGATTGACACCACCCATTTTGGGTGACAGATGGACATGTGAAAACACAGTCCCATCCAGGGAATCCTGTTTGGGATTGGATACAGCTGAAAAAGAAGCAAAACTGCAGGGGCATGAAGCCCTGAGTGCTGCAGGATAGAGATCCCAACCACTCTTTACAGCTGCCATGAACTTCATGTGCAATAATGTTCAGATGTCTTAAAGGAAAAATAGGAACTCCATATGTGCAGCCTCTATAGAAAGGTAATTTCTAGAGAGAAGAAAGAAGAAGAAATGCATTTTTACCATAGGGAATCTTTTCTGTATAATGACATACAAAAAAAAAACCTGCAAGGAATTTTGCAGCCTACAGAGTGGAATTCTCTTTCATGAGAGCACAGGCCCTTGAATGGGGAACACAGATTGCACACTGAGAAAGGAGGGAGCCAAGAAAATATTGTTAATCCTCATCAGAAACATGCAGCCATGAGCAAGCAGAACACTGAAGGCATATGTGCTATTCATAGTTTGCCCCATTGATGCAGTTTTTGCATTCAGTTCTCAAGAAAATTTATTTTACTATCCAATTAGTTTTTATTTTACTTCTAGTGAAGTTTTGTAATATTAATTACCAACATAAAAACAAAGATGCAGTGCACTGAAATAAATGGATGCTTTTTTACACTTAGATTAAAACATTACTTTTAATTGTTTACAGTGAAATCTCCTTGCTGTCATGCTGGTCTTAACAGGGTTATAAACTTTTAAGTTCTTAGAAGGAAACACAGAAGTATATTATCTTCTAGCTATGGTGTAATCCACCATTAATTACCCAAATATTGCTGCATTTATACTGTATCATGTACTTATCAAACATCTACATGACTCCTTAACTATTTCCAAAACAAGAGTCATTATTTACCCACTGTGAAAATAGCCTTGTGTTAGTGGTATTAGAAATCATTAGCTCTATTAAGTCTGTTATCAGCTCTGCTAGCAGCTGGAAATATCCTGCAGCTCAGGAGGGCTCCAAAATGTTCCCCACTCATTATATTCTAGATCACTTTGTTTTCTTGTACACTGGAAACAGATTATAATCACATTCAGCCACGGGCAAAAATAGAAGCTGACAACAGCGGTAGGAAAAAAAAGATTTATGAAACTTTTCATTGCTTGGGGCAGTGTTTTGAACACGATAGCAGTGTTGTCCCTTAGATAGTGAACAGTTCAGCTATGTCTTTCTATCATCTTGGTGCTCCATGTCTCAAAATGACAATTATCACACCATAAATACAGCCCAAAGCATTACAGATGTCTATAAGCAGAATCCATATTAATTGTTAATGCATAAAAAAAGAGATGTCTCAGTTTGTTAGCTTAGGAAATAAGTCTGGGTCTTTACAAGTATAGAATAGCACATAGAAATATTCATTTTGTCCTGTCATTGGTTGCTTTGAGTAGGATTGACTCAAAAAATGGTATCTTGAAGTGTTTGGGGTTCAAGGGGTTCCTTTATTAGTCTTTTCTCCTTTGAGTGAGGCTGGGCCTCCAAACAGAACATGTTAAATAGCAGAATTTAAATAATTTCTTTAACATGCCTTAAGATCATGGGTTTGGGGTTTTTCTTTTCCTTAACAGAAACATTGTTTGCAAAAACTGTTCCTTCTTGAGAAAGAAATAGAATTTACTTTTGCAGAAGCTGTAGTGGTGAAAGAATAAGGATGTCTCCATGCAAGTATCTTTTACAGGTGCATAGCTATGGACTCCCTATTTTCTAAGTCCCCTGAAATAGTACTGGGGCTTAAGAAGGATTTGTCTTAGGAGCTTGCAGTCATGTCTCTGAAGTAGGAAACAAGATGGTACTGCTGGGCTGAGGGGAAGGTTTGTGTAACACAAACTGCTCACATCTAACACTAACCAAAAAGGGATGGATTTGTATCTGTAAGTAATTAATTACAGATATAGATATGTTTACAATGTCTGAGCTGGCTCTGTGTCATCTAGGTGTGCCCAAAGTGGGGAGCAGAGCTCACCCTGCTCAATTCTGCATTCCTCCTGCCCATGCACTTCCCTTGTCCTGTCCTTCACTGCTCTCCTGGTTGTTTCCCTCTCTTTTTTCTTTTTCTTTTTTAACTCTAAATCTTGCCTAAAGAAAAATGCAACTGTCTTGGAGCTCTGCACCATTTTATTTCCTTCTTTTGCACCTCTCCTGGTCTGCCCTTGTGGTTGTGTCCCTTTGTAGCTCCCTCTCAGCTGAGGAAGGTGCAGCCGGTGGATCCTGTACACCCCTCTCCTCTCCCCAGCCACATTCCTGCTAATTCCTCTTCCCTCCCTGTGCTGGCTCTGGGCTGAGAGGGCTCTGCCTGCCCCAACAGCCCAGTCTGGCCCCACCAAGAGCCCCAGGCAGGGTTTTTGCTTCACCTGCTCATCATTTGTTCCTCTTCTTGTACATCAGTGTTGTCCTGTGTGTAGCTGTATGTCCAGATACCTCTGTGTACCAAACACATTTTAATGTGATATATATAAATCCCATCACTTCAGAAATTCTATTTTAGCCATGCTCTCCTTTTTGTTGATCACCTGGGATAAATTAGTGTAGGTCCAAATCAAACTGAAGCTGTAACTCTCCCTGTTGTTCATGTGAAGAGCTGAAATGTGCATCACTTGAGTTTCTGTCTGAGCATCATCTGAAGTATTTATAACCAAGGCTCTAAAAATGTTACAAAGATAGTAGCATGCCATTTCTCTTTATGCAAAACCCACTTTGCTATGACATATCTGGAGCAGAGAAAAGGCTAACATGCTTATTTTGCCAGCTAACCTAAGTGAACAAATAGGTACAGAAAGATTGGAGTGGGAATTGTTATCTTTTATGTGATCAATCAGGTTTTGAAGCAGGCTGAGAGTAATTTGGTGTTGTACAGGGATGTCAGAATTCCTGCCAGTTATGCAAGATGTTTGAATCTTTGCAAGAATGGAAGCAACAATTTTAAGCAGAATTATTTGATTAGGAATCAACCTGTTGTGTCTTTCTGCTTTCAGCTGTAAAGATACTTCACAGACATGGGGAAATACAGGAAAGAGAATGGCATTAGGGATTAAAATTACCAATTTTTTATCTAACTAGGAAGTGTGTCCAAAATTAAGATGGAGCATCTGATTTGTGTTTCTATGTTACAAAAAAAAAATTATAGACCTTGATGGTCTATAATTGAAAAAATTCCTCAAACATCAAGAACAAGACGTGCTAGTGAGTGGGGATTTCATATTTCAGCAGATGCTACAGAAATGTTTGGGGGTTTTTTTGGCTGTGGACATATTTTAAGGATACTATCTTTAAAAAACACAGATCACTGTGTATTTCAGCAATGGAATCATAAGAGGTCCTTTGTGTTTCTGTGGGTGAGAGCTGGTTTATCTGTGTTTTTTGTTTGAGTGTTTAAGGGAGATGGTCTTGGAGGATGGATTGTAAGAAGTGAGGAGCCAAGGGGCAAATCTGAACTATTGATGGCAGGACAGGGAAAGAATTAAAAAACCACAAAAGAAAAGTATGGGGCAAAACCACAACCTTAAAAAACCCCACAATCCTAGAAGTAATAGGTATGAGTAGTAGACGGGTGAGAAGGAAAGGAGTAATGGTATTTCATGAAGAGTTTTCAGACCCCCTTAGAGCTCTGGCCCTGCTCCAGCCTGTTGTTCCTTTGCATATGGTGCTTCAACTTCATAAAAAACATTGCACCAAAGTGCTGTGTCTTCTTTTTCTCATTCCCTTTTCTTCTCTCCACCTCTGAAAGCCTTTGTGTGTCTCTAACAAGATGCAGTTCCTTTTTTAGCACAGCTCAGAGGTGAAATTTCCCTTCCTGCCCTGGGGGTTGTTGCCCACTGTGCAGATGGACATTGCTCATGTTCAGCACATCCTGCACGTTCCTGCCCTGCTGGGGAACCCCCAGGATGTGCTGACCCAGTGCCCCTGTGGGCTCTGCAGCTTTGCTGTTGGATGAGCAGGGGATGTGAGGCAGGAGCACAGGGTGACTCCGTGACCCCAACACCATCCTCTCCACTGGGCTCTGTGCTCAGCTGCTGGCTCATTTGGTACAAAGAACAACTTTCCTTGAGTTTTAAGTTAATTTCCTTGTAGTCTGGAGCATGAGCACAAATGGCTGAGGCAGCTTCCATGTCATGTGGTGGCTCCAAAGCACAATGAAGTCACCTCAGCCCTGTGCCAGGAGCAGGGGGAGTGTGGCTGGCACCAGCCCCATGCTGCTACCCAGAGTGCTCCACCTTGCTCTTCACATCAGCCTGTCTTTGTCACTTGCTCCTAAATTTGACTCAGAGGCTGCTTTAGCAGCAGGTTCCCTCTGTTCAGAGGGTATTTTGCTGCCAAAACATACTTTTAATGAGAAGACCAGCTGTTCTCCCTCAGGACCGAGCTTCCACTTGCTCCTTAGTTTGCTTCTTAATTGTCTTATCACTGATGAATAATTTAATAATTTCTCTTCAGTATTTCATAAATTTAGAGTCTCAGTTAATAAAAATATAATGTACAGCAACAGAGAGTTGGTTCTCTTCCCTTCCAGTCGTGGCACAGCTTGTCATATTTCCCTGAGCAGTATCAAACAATATGCAGCTAAATTGAAATAGTGAAACCAGATCAAGATGTCTATCAGCATCCTACACTGATGTGCAGTTTGGGGTTTATTCCAGACTATTTTATGATGCAGAAAATCTGCATAGATCAGTCTTCAAGCTTTAAGGATGACTGGCTTGCATGCCCTGTAGAGAGTAGTTTTTGCTCTTGTATCTCTCTTAAAATATACTCATTTCAAGCTAACTTGACATTAGCTTGAAAATCTAAACCTGCCCCATGGGTGGGACTTGTGTTATGTATCAAATGGAAAAATCTCTGATCAGCTGTGTGATGTTGGTTTGGGGGTTTTTGTTCCTCTTTTTTAACAGGGGTAAGAGGTCTGGCAGAATACTGCATTTCTAGATCTCCATCCAGTGGAGAAGTTTCCTCATCTGTTTCTGCTTACTGAGAGGTGTAATTGAAATATTCTGCTTTAAAAAAGAAAAAACAAACACCCAAACCAAACCTGTTTGAAACAATAGTTAAACGTGGGACACTTTCTGTTAGCACCCACTGGAATTAATTTTCACGTGTTTTAGTTTATTGTGACTGGAGAAACATGTCAGATGTTGAAGGCCTGTTGGAAGAAGATCTGGGTGAAACTGGTGGACCAGGGTTTGGCCACACAATTCCCTGTGACTTCTCTGCTCTCTGTTTCAGTAAAATTCTGATAACATCCTTTCCTTACTGGGTTTGTTTGTGAAGCACATGAAAAGAACACGCAGCAGATCCTGTAGAGAACATGCAGTGTTATCACTGTTGTTACATTCTGGTTGTTGGTATTGATCATTTCCATGTGTGTGTCATTGACTGCAATCACTTTTGGGAGATAAAAAACTCCACAGTCAACATTGCCACAGTACAACATGGTTTGGTTTAAGGTCCCTTTCTCTACCATGTTTAACTGCCCAGTTTAATGTCTCCTCTTCCCTCCCATGTTTCTGAATATTTCTTTCAGGTGCATTCATTTGAAATGAAATCTTTTCTATATGGGCATCATATTTTTTTAGAACTGTATAAGAAAACCCTATTTTTATAGAATTATGTTAAAAAGTGATACTTTTTCCTGATCCATGTGCATGTAGCCATATTCTGATAACCTTCTGGAAGTGCAGTTTGTTATTGAAATGAGTTCCTCCATTAGTGAAATTGTCTGAGTTGATAAATGAGTGTGAATTAAAATCTTTCACACATAACAGACGAAAAAAATTACTGAAAATGAATGGATATCTTAAAATATTATTTTAAAATTTGTCAGGTAACTTTTGTTGGTGTGGAGTCACAGCTACCCAACAGCAATAATTTATTCAGATACATTTATTTTTTTAAGTAATTTTATTTTCATTCATTCCATGATCAGTATGGACACCGAGTAAGTATCCCACTACCTAAAACCATAGATATCTGTAATTTACTTGTAAAAATATAATAAAAACAGCTTTCACTATCAACACTACACATGTTTAGGGGAAAAGAAGTCCTCTCTGCTTTGGAATTTCTTAAGCTTGACAACACATCTGTTCCTAAATGTTCCTCTGACATTGTGGTTCATAGAAGGTCTGTGAAGAAAAGTCTTGATGTACTAAGTGTGTCTCTATGGAAGATTTAACACAGCGTTTTCTTGCATATTAATTTAGAAATAGGAAGACTGTGTGCTGACTAGGGTGTCAATAAGCTTCTGCTCTCATCTGCTGATAGTTCCTTGCTGATCTGCCTGTGGCTTTATATGTATCACCCAAAATTGTCAAAAGCATCATTTCTCTGTGGGAGAAGCTTCTGTAAAAGCTCTTTGGACACCTTTGTTTTGTGTCTTTGTCCCCTCTCTTCTTCTGACTCTTTCCTTGCCCCCTATCTCAAAGAAGTCAAATTGTCTGAGTAGCTGCAGAATGCTCATCTTTCCTCCTCTGCCTTGATTTCAAAAGCCAACTTCAGTGTCAAAAGCTTTTCTTCCTTGGTCTGTGGGTTTGCTGAAATTCATCTATCATATTATGGCTTTACCTGCCCTGAACCTTTTCTGTCCAAGGAATTCCTGCAATCCACACTTAGGGTAAAGCAGAGATTTTGTTTGTTTCACACCATTAGAAAAAGCTGCTAGCAATTTTTGCAGAGTCACAGAGGTTTTACCCAAATTGACATCTTGATTTTTAATAACTCTCTAGTCTCCCATGTCTTTAGTTGGATAAAATATTGTGGTCATCCTCTTTTCCCATTTTATAAATTCTTCTTTAGTTGTCACTGTCATGATTATCAATACAGCATGGCACTTGAGAGGTGTATGTCACTTGTGGGCTCTTTCCTTTCTGCTGTGCTAGAGTGAGTGGTTTTTTCACTTTCTTTTCACAGTGTTAAACACCACTCAGTTCTGTGGCAGCCTCAGACATTCTGAAGGAAGAAACAGTATAAAATGCAATTTTGATAGCTGCTTTTTACACCTTAAGTAGGAAGTGGAATCTGTTTCCTCCTTTCTCAATTAATACCATATTTTTGTGGCTTTTACTTTGTATTGCTGTGCTCAGAAAAATAAAGCCATGGCCTTGAGATGAGCCAGGGCTGTGGAGCTGGGGTGAGGCTGTGCTGTCAGAGATGTGCTCAGTGCAGTGATGGGCAGGGCTGTGCTGCTCCCTCTCCCCTCCACACTGGGAACAAGCAGCAGTGCTGAAAGGCATTTCAGTTCCCTGCCTCCTGTTTGTTCTGGTCATGTGGGAGCACTCCAGTGGTTGGTACCTGCCAGGATGATTACACAGCCTCTCTAGGCTGGGAATTGGATTGCCTTCCCATGCTGGAGAGGGGAGAGAGCAGGGCAGATCTGGAGTGGCAGCCCAGAGCACACTGCACTGCATTCTGCTGTGGGACACAGGCTGGGGAGCAGCAGCAGCACAGCCCCAGGAAATGAGAAGTGATGGGAAGTGATGGTGTTTCCTGTTTCACTATTTGTAAGCAATTAGATGTGCCTTATTTATTTTTTTTTAAAAACGGAAAAGATCCATAACCTATCAATGCAGGACAGTTTGCAGCCAGGGAATAATGTGCTCTGACTCCATGATTCAGCAGGCTGAACAGTTGCTTTATTAATATTACTATTAATATAATATATTATTATTAATATATATACACTATACTATAACTCTACTATATTACATTAAGTTCAATTACATGCTAGTACTAAACTATACTATTAAAGTACTAGAGAAAAACCTGTGACCCCTTACCAGGCAGTCACAACACATCTTTGACCTAATTGGTCAATCAGTCCAAACAACCATCACTAGTGTCTAATTAACAAATCACTCTTCATTAAACAATCTCCATAACACATTCCACATGTGCCAAACAGGAGCAGCAAGTAGAGATAAGAATTGTTTTCCTCTCTCTGAGCTTTCTCACTGCCTTCCCCAGGAAAAATCCTGGGAGAGAGAATTATGTGTCCCTCTGTTCCAAGAGTATGTGAGTACCACAATAGCCCTGTTCTGAGAGTCTCTTCAAGCTCCCTTAATAGAGAATTGCAAGGAGGTTCAATGTCTTGGTAAGGATTGAGTCTCTGCAAGATGTTAGTAATGCTATTTAGAGAAGACAACATTTGATTTTTCTACCTAGACAAGTTTTCAGTGGGCTGTTTCTGCTGTGCTGCAGAGTGAATTTCTAGTTTGCAGGAGATTTTTCCATGGTAAATGCAGTGTTAGGGAAGTATTTGCTGCAGTGCTCCTGAGAGAATTGCTGGCCACCACAAGCTCCATGGATGCCTCGTCTGAGTGATAAATTGTGTGAGGCCTTTCATACAGCACTTCACCATTAATTACAAATTAATTACAATTAATTTACTTTACAATGAAACACTTTTTTGTATTTTATTCATTAAACCATGGTTTCACCTGAGTAACAGAATCTTGTTGTAGCTGAAGATAACATCTCTGATGCCTTGGAAAGTCAGGAAACTTAAACACGACTTCTTATCTGAACGGTTTGTGACTTTCCTTCTTTAGTCCAATAACAACCAATAAAGAATTCAAATGAAATCTCACTGCCTGTGAAAGAAATGCCAGTCATGTAGTATTGCAGCTTGCAGTACCCTGGAGGCAGACAAATCCTTGTTTCTGTCTTGTACTTCCTTGTATCTTGCCTGCTTTTAAAAAGAGAAATAACCCATTGAAAAGCCTGATCCAGGGCAACATGTACATTGCATTATATTTGCTTTTCTTTACTCTAGAATTATGCATTTTTTTCCTCTTCCTTTTTCCATATATTCCACACAAATTATTTTTACCTGTTGTACATGTAGAGAAACAGATGGTCCAGGTAGTAAATAACTGGCTTCCCAGGAGCTATGAAATTGAATTCTCCCAGGTAGCTCCTCCAGGAACCCTCTATTTGCTGGTATATGTCAGTGAGCCTTCATGTTAATGATGCTTATATATCAGTGTTTATTTCCATCAGTTGATTATCAGTTGGTTCAGCCCTAAAAGTAAAACTGTTTTTAATTATTATTTTCATGCTTTTTGAGGGCCAAAGGGGTTATATTTCTAAGTATTTTTGGGAAAAATGGTTAAACCCTGAAAACCTATTGAAGAGCATTGTTGCAAGATAGAACTTTTTGGGGTTTTATCCTTTTAGACAACAAAAATATTATATTTTTGTTGATCCTGCTGTTGAACTGAAAAAAAAAATCTAGATTGGTGTGCACTGTGCATTATGGTGAATTGTCCTAAGGCAGTTGTATAAGATGGAATAAGGAAAAAAAATTCAGAAGTTGAAAAATTTAGTGCTGCTGGGAAGAGATAATACTGCCTCAGAAACAGAGGAATTACGTGATGCTGAAAGCCTGGTTCAATATATTTCGTTTCAGTCGTAGTTCAGCTGCCAAACTTCTCAGTGGTGCAACTTGACCTTACAGATCCTTCAAACAGCAGAAAGATTCCAAATCATTACTCTGCTGATAGACCATTCCTTCTCTCAAAGAGCTGCAGCACCTAGAAGCTGATTTATTAAAAAGCTGTTTCCTAGTAGATCTTCTTTCTGACATAATTACTTGAGAAATTTATTTTGAGAGACTCTTTCTGGTGTAAATTTTTTAGGAGATTTGGTTTAACAAAAAAAGAGTGTTTTGGACGCTGTGTAATACCTTCTGTGACACTTCTGAAATAATCAAGGTCGTGCATTGCATTAAACCACCTGTGGCTGGCATTTCTTTTGCCCCTTGGAAACCAAAAGAGTTCCAGCTCAGTGGGTGATGCAAGATCCTCAGTGCTGCTGTAACAGCTTCAGGGATGACTTTCTATTGCACCAGACCAGGACTCACAATGAATTGGAAATTATGGTACAGTCATTCTTATGTCACCATGACAATTTTTGGGGTCCCCCATAGGCCAGTCAGAGAAGCAGCAGCTTTCAGGCCGTAATTCTATCAGGAAAATGTTACCAGGTTCCACTGCTGGCCTGAATATTTCTGTTCAGAAATTTCTGTCTGTTGTTCAGCAAAATCTGTGTCTTCATTTTCACTTTGGTGTGATTCCCAGTGCTTCAAATTGTTTGAGCTCAGGCAAGAATTTTTCTGAGTCTTTAGATAGGGTCCAGCTCTTTCCCATTCTGCAGAGCCAAGCCTAGAGAACAACATTTACCTTTCTGCACTAAAATGTTCCATAGTAATGATGACAGTAATAATGAGCTTCATTGCTTGGAAATAGAACTGCCTGCTTTTCTTTTTAGTTCTTCTTACATCAGTGCCTTCTTCAAACAATAGTGTGAATAGTGCTCATGTACCTGAGCTGAAGATAAATACATCCTTAAACTCTCTGAAATATGTTTCATATTTATATCAGTATTTGGAAACTAAATTAAAAGATAGATTGAAAAAGATGAGGGATGATTCTTTTTCAGTTAGAAAGAAGAAAACTTCAACTTCTCTTTCAAAATTTGAAATAGTGTGCCTACCTTTCATATATGTATAACATACACACATATACATATGTAAAGTATCACAGGACATTGAGTCTGCATAAACCTTATTATTGAAGTGATTTGCCACTGACCAGACATTATTTCATGCAGCCCATGCACCTCAGGCAGTGTGATAATGAATATTTAAGTGATTATTTCAACAAATATAATTAGTACATGGTGTCTCAGGGAATACTGTTCTGTAGAGCAGTGAGTTTGGACCTTTTTGCAGGTGACCCTCACTTGAGAGAGGTGGTTGTGGGACTGTAATCCCTTAGGTTTGACTCCTGCTGAAGGGTCCAGTTTTGCTTTTGCTTGTGTGACTGTGCACTGGATATTGTGGGCGAGCACTGGGGTGTTTTTACTTTGTTTGGGTTTTTTTTTGGTTGGTTTGGGGTTTTTGTGTTTGTTTTTGTTTATTTTTTTTTGTCAGAGCAACATTTAATTTTGTACTGTGATATTGTGCTGGGGCCATGGCTGCAATGCACTGGCAGACACTGATAAGTGACTTACTGTTTCATATCACACATTTACTGAATTTTCAGTTTGAAATGTACAGTCTGGGATGACAGCCAGTCATTCAACCTATTCTTGCCTCAAAGAGTGTAAAAAAAATCAGGCAGACAAAAGAAGGGACACCTGGCAAATGTCTTGGGTTTCAAACAACAAGAGAGAGAGGTAATGGTATCCATGGTTAGGAGTGAGATAACTTTCTTCTGTACAGCATGTGTTGAAAACATTTTCAAAACATTGAGCTGCCATTTAGCTATGGCCTAGCACAAAACAATGCAGAGATGGAAGCAAACAAACAGGAGAACTGGAGCAGAGAGAGCACAAAGCCCAGCCTGTGATGCTGGGCAGGAGCCCTGGTGCCACCCTGCCAGTGTGCCCGAGGATGGGGCTGGGCACAGCAGCTCCTGTGGCACTGCCACACTCCTGCTCTCCCTGACTCACAGCGAGGGGAGCTGCCTTGGGAGATGGATTTGGCTGGGCCCTGTGGTTCTGTGAAACAGCCCTTACTCACTGTGGTGGGATGATGTGGTTTCCTTGGGAAAACAGAGCGGCAGTGGGATTTGAATAAAGAGCCAGCAGTGCTGCAGGCAAGGTTTCTAATGCTGCCTGACAAGGGTTGTCTGTGGGCTTTTTAATGATTTTCTTTCAATTCATCAGCTACAGTTCTGGGTTTTTTTTTGTTGTTGTTGTTTTGTTTTGTTTTGTTTTTTTTTTCCAGTATTTGCATTGTTTAAAGCATAAGGAAATAGCTGTGTCATTGTTCATTTCAGAAAAATAATACATGTTTGGTATTTCCCTTTTAGTTCTTTTGTGAAAAGGAAGAATGAGGAGGTGTAATGGCTCTTTAGCATTTAATAATGTCACAGAGGATAATTCAGCACAACTAAGATACAATCTCCATTACTTTTTGAGGTAGTGTTGACAAAGAACTGGGATGCAGGGAAGCAATTGCTTTGCTGAGATTAAGGATGCTGCCTTTCCTGCTTTGTATTTCATTTGTGAGGTGGGAATCAACTTGTTCTCCTCAGATCATTTTGTTGCTTGGATTTAGTGCATGAGTTGAGTGTACCAAAGCCTGGGAAGAGCTATGAAAAGCTATTTGATCATGTTAAAGCAGATCTGAATTTTCTTTTGTATTTTAGTCAGCATTTGGATTGTGATGTTTGGGAGTGTGTGCTCAGGAGCTTTCAGCCATCACTGATGTACCTGTAACTCTGGGACATCCAGGGACTCTCTGTGACCCCTGGGGCTGCCAGGCTGTGCCACAAAAGCACTGCTATTAAATGTTTCACCAGATTAAAGAATGAACTGAGCAAATTTTATTTATTTGATTTGATTTTAGTATTTTTGTTCTGATTAAACCCTACTAAGTCAATTGGGTAGCTTATGATTGCTTCAAAGCTACCCAGATCAGACTTTGTATTCTCAGATTACTTAATTGCAACACAATTTACCCTCACTCAACTTCTAATTTGAAACAAGTGTTGCTGATATCCTTGACTGCAGTAAGATCTCTTGAAGAATGACATGTTGATTATGTGGACACCAGGCCGTGATTTTTTGGAAATGCTCAGCCCAATCAATGTGTACTAAAATTGATTGGAATTAGATATGTTGTCTGTTTGTGAATTTAAATGAGAAATTTGAAAATATTTAAAAGCCTAAGTGTGGAGAGTACCAGTATTTCAGATTTCCAGGTCTTTGATTTTCTCTATGGTTTTAAAAGACTAGTGTATCCTGGTGAAATGACTAATTCAGCTTATAAATGAGAAAAAGCATCATTTCCTCAGTATTGTCCCCCAGACCAATACTGGCTACTGCTATACCAAAAATAAAATCCATTTCCTGATGTAAAAAGCCAGATGTACTCCATCAAAACAATCATTGTGTTTAAGCTTCCAAATCAAAGCCAATTTCCAGGAGCCAGAACATGTCATGCCATGGGATCCATGGGGCCAATCCCTTTGGATCCTTTATTATGGGACAAGTGATTTCCTCCTCTGGACTTCAGAGCTCAGCAGATTTGCAGGTACTGCTGGTGAAGTTTTAATTTAGGCAAAGATGCTCTCAGAGAAGTGCTCAGATGTTCAGATGTGAATCCAGTTTTATATCCCTGGCAAGTTGAACAGTGTTGTCTCCTGCTTTTGATTCATTTGAACAGGTTTATGAAGAAGCAGCACGTTAAGCTTTTATCTCTCTCATATATACACAAGTGTGTGCATGTCCCTAGTTAGTACTTTTTATATATATAAGCTTTTATACATTTTAATAGAAGCTATATAATATTTATATGATGTTAATATTGGTTAGTATTTGTTTATTTTTCTATATTAAATGCTACATTTGTCTTGCAGCAGATTTCAGAGTTTTTGCAGCTGCAATGTGTGTTCGGTTACCTCTGCACAGCTCATTTTGCAAAGTGTCCTACATTTACTGTGTGGGAGCTGAATCTTGAGGCAGATTAAATAATCTGTGGTAATTTGATTTCAGCTCTTTTTTAGTCTTACAGAAATGCTGTTCATTCTCATTGATGTGCACTTGGCTCACTTTTAAGCGCAGCCTCCATGGTATTGTGGTGACAAGATTGAGTCTTTATTTAACTGGTGCTACTGTGGCTCTCAGAGCAAAACTGTTTTGTTTATGTGGGAATGACTTTTTTGTACTTATCCTTGAGAAGGAAAATCTGCATCTAAAGTAAGTTGAGAAAACATGATGCACATGAATCTTTTGAAGTAACTATTAACACAAGGGCACATATTTGTATTTTATCACTCATAAATATTCACTTATTGAAATCCAAGCATGCTTTGTTTAAAGTCAGAACACAGACTAGGAGAGTAATTCCACTTAAGCTTCTGTGCATGTGGATATTGTCCAAACACATTTTCTTCCTGCTGTGTCTTGCTCTGCATGCTGTTGTGGAATGGCACAGGACCTAGTACAGATTACTGATTTGATGTTCTTGGAGGTCCAAATGGGGGTTTTAAACATCAAACTTTATTGGCTAAACAGTCTCTTTTATGCTTAGATAAGACATAGCCAAGGAGAGTGAGGAGAGCTGCACATATGATGGCCTTAAAATTTAGGATGTGTTCATAAAAGGTGACTTTGTATTTCATGCAGCTGACATTCCCACAGGGCGCGCGTTCTGGCAACAGACATTCCAAAAAGATAAAGAAACTGCTGTGTAGATTTAAGGCAACATGGGGAGGATGCAGAATTTATTATAATTCATTTTTTAAAGTTTCTTGTCAGAGGAGAAGTTATACTTGCCTTGTGTAAGCCCCAGGACACCTGGCTCTGTTCCTCAGCAGCCTGTGCTTCCGTCAGAAATGCTGCACATGAGCAGCCCCTCTCCAAACCTGCTGCTGTTGGGAGAGGCTGTTTCCCTGCCTCTCCCTGCCCTGGCAGAGCAGTGCCAGCACAGAGCTGCCCCTGGGCTGCTGTACAACCCTGGGTCAGCCTGGAAAACCTTCTGAGATCCTCGAGTGTGACCCTTAGCCCAGCCCTGGCAGGTCACCCCAACCATGTCCCCAAGAGCTGCTGCAGCTCAGGGCTCCGTGCTGGGGAAACATCCTCCTGCTGCTCTGGGGTTTGGGGTTGGATGTCACTTTGTGTCTATTTTGGTTTTTTTTTAATAAATATTGGCCTTCATTAACTTACAGTAATTACTCAGTTCAGCAGCTTTTCTAGACTTCTTTGTTTCATGTGACAAAGATCAGTCTTGCTGCAAATGATGTTTTGTGATGTTTTCTTTTTATTATTTGATTCATTAAGTACAATGAAGTACTTTGCTTCAGTTTCTAAAAACAAACACGCATCATTAGAATTATCATTTCTCTAGTATTTCTGATTAATGTTCACTAGAAAACAACTTGATACAATGTCTAAAGCATACAGTTCATTATAGTGTTTGTTTTCTTTATTCTTTTTTGCTGTTTTGCTGTTTTTATTAGACATAAATTATTGTAATGTGTGGAATTGCACATGAACTTATTTACCAGTGTACGTTTATGTTTAGAAAAGTGACAATGTTAGAATGACACCTGCTTATCATATTTTCTTTTCATGTGCTGTTATTTTAATACATTTGTCTTAATGATTAGAAAAAAATATTTTTCATTATCAATGCAAACATATCAGTATTCAAAGAATGAGAAAAGTTTATATCCTTCTTTATCCCTAAAAATATCATCTGTCATTTTTCAATGAAAGAGTCTGAAAGAATTGCATAATTTCCAGATCTTGCTGTGTGTTTGTGGCATTACTAAATAGAAAAATACAGGCCAAATCCTGATCACATGGAATAACATGAAAGATACTATCACTGCCTTGCTGCTCTCCTTTCATATTTGGAGTTTAATCTTCTTGTGCTGGCACAAATCCTGTTCATTTGAAGCTGATTGGTAAAATACAGTGAATTAAAGGAGATTGATTTCTCTGATTAAGTTTTATAGGGGCCTACAGACCATATTCTCAAAGGCTATTTTTAATCCATTAAAGCTCATCTGCTCCAAGTCCCTGATAGAAACAGAGGAGGTAAATTTCCTCCTGGTAGATGTAGGGAATGGTCCAGCTAGGCTGCTGTCCTGGCTGCTCCACTGAGGGCTCTTTCTCCAGGGAGAATCCATGAAGAAGTATTTTAAAATTTAAATAGAGTCCTTGTCAACATGCCGGCTGTGCAGGCTGGAAGCACTGTTTTGTGTTGCTGATCTCCAATAATCACTGCTCTGATTTGCCCACCCTTTGATGCCCACAGGTCCAAGAGGCCCAGTCTCTTTTCCCAGGCAGTGACCCCTAGAAAATGCCGAGGAGAGCGGTGCCACCACACACATTTGTGATTTGTTTCTCTTTTTCTGTTTTAGGCCCTTCAAACCATCACAGCCAATCGACGCTGAGGCCGCCTCTCCCTCCTCCTCACAACCATTCCCTGTCCCATCACCATTCCTCTGCCAACTCCCTCAACAGGAACTCGCTCACCAACCGCCGCAACCAGATCCACGCGCCCGCGCCGGCGCCCAACGACCTGGCCACCACGCCCGAGTCCGTGCAGCTCCAGGACAGCTGGGTGCTCAACAGCAACGTGCCCCTCGAGACCAGGTGGGTGCTCGGGGCGTGCACTTTCTCTGAACATGGTCCCTTCACCCAGGGCTTTTCTCCTGGGAAGCTGAAAGGCAGCGAGAAAAGGAAAACAATTCTTATCTCATTTGCTTCTCCTGTGTTGTGCTCATGTGGAATGTGTTTGGGGATTGTTTACCCACAGGTGATTGTTCCATTGGATTCTGCTGTGAGTTGTTCTGACTCATTGGCCAATCAGGGCCAAGCTGTGTCAGGACTCTAGAAAGAGTCACGAGTTTTCATTATTATCTTTTTAGCCCTCAGTATCTTTTCTGTATTCTTTAGTATAGTATAGTATTATAGTATTCTGCATAGTATAGTAGTATAGTATTATGTGTTCTTTAGTATAGTATAATATTCTTTAATATAATATAGTATAATAAAGTAATAAATTAGCCTTCTGACACCATGGACTCAGATGCATCACTCTTCCCTGCCACAGAGCTTGCCATGCATTGACAATAGGTGGTGGGCATGGACACCCTGGGAGATGACACTGGTGGTCCTCCAAAGCACACAGAGAGCACCCTTGGTTTGCTGGGAGTTGTTTTTGGTGTCCTCTGTGTCAGGGGTGGTTTTTCTGATGCAGCATGGGGAGTGAGTGGCATTAGAACAGCCAGCAGCCCCAATCTGCTTTGCACTGGAAGGTGCACAGTGAATATCACTGCTCACATCCCATTTTAAAGCCTTTTATTGACTTGGACCTTCCTTGCATACACAATTCATGCTATTAATACAGCATATTTATATCTCAGGCTCAGGGACAACTTAGAATTCATATTGGCTGTGCTGCTGAAAAATTATACATTTTGCGTTTCCTGAAGCAACAAACAGAGGCTCACTTGACATTATGCATTTTGGGAGACTTTGAGAAACAATCCGAGATTCATGACTGACAGTACTATAATTTTAATTTATACCTCATCCAGCATGCAAGTTCATTTTAATCTCTTCTGTACATGTTAACAGCTTGATGCCTGTGGGGCAAACAGCAGCATATAAATGAAAAGGTGCAGCACTTAGGCCTGACAGAGAAATAAATAAATAAATGCCTGACATGCTGCTGGTCTAAATATTCTGGTTTGTTGTCATTTGGGGTATGGAATGTCAAACATATTTAACTTGCACTTTAAATAGCAGAGTTGGCAGAGCTGATCTCTCAGAATTTAAAATTAGCCATTGTGGTGCTGAATAAAGTGCTTGGAAGAGCAGGGTGGTGTTGCTTGCCCAGAGAGTGGCAAACACAGGAGCAGGTGGAGGAGCTGGGCTGCTAGGAGCTGGCTCCTGCCAGGGCTTCAGCTGCTTGGTTGCACACCAGCTTCTGGGATGTTGTGTTTGGTTTGCAGCCTCCGAGGGCTTTCATGGGGCTCTGCTGGGTCACACCCCAAGGAAGGAGACCCCAGCATCTTGGGGAGTTGCAGACCAAGCCCAGCCCCTCCAACACTTGATTAAAGACTGCTCCTCTGGGTTGGAGCTCTGGGAGGAGCTGGGGCTGGAGCTGACAGCACCGAGGCTGGTGTTACTCCGGGGTTAATCAGTGGTGGGTTACAGATCCATGGGGAGGAAATGAGCCTGGAAGGGGCAGGGAGTCTCTCCTGGGCTGGGGTGTGCACAGGGAGCTGCCCTCACTTTGTCCTGCTCTGCTAAAATGGGAACACGGGTGCCATGAAGAAGTGGAAAGCAAATTCAGGTTATCCAAAACTGAGATGGCCAGAAAAGGGAAGGAAAGGGATTCTTGCTCACTGAAGGTTTGGAGCTAACTTTGGCCAAATTAAAAAAAAAAAAAAAAAAAAAAATCCCCAAAACCCCTTAACTCTGAACTGCTGCTTCTGTGAGAGCCTCTGCTACTTTATAGAACTTAATTTGGACATCCTGAATTTGTTATTTATTGGTAAGAATTACAAGGTAGAAGTGATGGTCCTTTTCAGCCAGATTAGTTCTTGCAGTGTGGTTCATTGCCCAGTGTTAGTACCTACTGTTAATTCTGGTGTAGAGTGTGCTGTGCCTGGTCTGCCTTTTCCTGTATGGAATTGTTCTTGGGTACAACAGTATCTGAAATATATCATTTCTGAAGGCTCAAGACTGTCCCAATTTACCAATCACTTTACCTGGAGGGAATTCCTTGGTATATCCACAAAAGGATTCTCTGCCATCATCCTGGCATCCCTGAGCCACAACAGTGGGCATTTGTCTGGCTGGGATTTTTTACTGTCTGATTTTGTACCTATTCCCAGCCAGAGGTGACTGTGAATGCCTTTACTGACTTTGGTTCTTCTCTTTTTTTCTTATCCTGCAGCCTCTGGGAGTGTGTGTGTACATGACAAAGGTTACTTTGTGAATACTGTTATTTTTGGAGCTTGCAGGATGCCCGACAGTTAATTGGGGCTTTTTGGAAGACAGGTTTGTCACAGGCAAGCATTAAGCTATTAGAAAATGTCCTGGCAGAATTGCTGTCTTCCAAAACTATTCCAGAGCTGCTTCAGGATCGATTTTAGTTCTTCTCTGAAATTACACACCTGACAGGGCCTGATGACAAGTTTCATCACAAGAATATTAACTCAAAAATGACTGAAACTGATGCTTGTGAAATCATTGAGACTTTCAGAATTAGCCTGTAATTCTTCCCCCATAAAACTGGTGTTTCATCTACATTGATACCAATAGCCACAAAAAAATAAGGTATATTTTTGGTAGCTTTTTACTTCAGCATTTACTTTAAAGCTTTATCTTGTTGCACAACATTGACCCCTCTCATGCTGCCCCTTCACAGTGCACAACTCTAATTTTTTTACCTTGTTATCTGTTTATTAATCTCAGCAGAGGAGCACTCAGGAGGCAAAGCCAGAACTGAGAGCACCTGCTTTATCAAGAGAGGGTTTCATAACTCTCAGTTTTCATCTTTCAGTTACCTTCAGTAGATTCTGCTCTCTACTGACAATGATGTGCAAGTGGTCACGTTAGTGATTATGAAACAAAAGGTGGCACCTGAGCTGTCTGAAGGGAATGCTTTGTGTCAGCACTACAAAACTCAGATCACAATTTAGATTCCAGATGTCTCTTTATCTAACACTACCAAGTGCTGAAACCATTGAATAATACAACACACGTCTGCATGTTGTTTTTTTTCTTCTTTTTTTTTTTTTCTGGTAAGAATGTTTTAACCTTCCCTTTGTTCCTTTGCTGTCTTAGGCAGTTTGGGCTAAATTCAGACTGTTTGGAGACATCCCATTTTCCAAATATATCCTTTCTCTATCTCTTCTTTCAGTATTGACTGGAGGTTGTTAATCACATTTGGTTTATTTACTTTGTGATCTAAAGGAAGCTTTTACTGCTTGCACATGTTTTCATGTGGCCTTTTCAGGCAACTGTGCCCAAATCGTTGTGGATCCTTTGTGGTGCTGTATTTGTTACATAATTACATTTATCTGTATTGCAGCAGCTCATTGCTTCTAGTGGAGTTCTGAGTTTGCAACATGCCTGTGCAGAGTTCCTAATTGTGCTTATTTAGAGTTGTAGAATGGTTTGGGTTGGAAAGAGCTTAAGGATCACGATGGGTAAGGACAACTTCCACTTGTTCAAGCTCCTCAAAGCCCTGGCTAACCTGGCCTGGAACATTTCCAGTGATGTGTGCTTGATTTTGGGGTGGTTGTTCCTGCTTCAGGTAAACAAAGAGGGGCTGTGCCTTCCCTTCCCTGCTTTATGGCTGCACCAGGCTCCCAGGCTGGCTGCATAATCACTCTGTTTTCTTTGAAATAAGGGCCTGTAATGGAAGGGTTGAAATATCTCTAAGTAAGGACACAGTAATGCATGGCTGTAGCATTTTTATGGTGCTATTTTTATGGTTCATTTCTGCAGTATTTAGCTGCTTTACCTTTAGGCTCAGAGCTGCTGTTTAATGCTCTTTAACTTTTATTGTCCTCTTGCAGTGTGTTTCAAAGCATCTCCTCCTCCTCCTCCTAACAAAGTGCTGGTTTCTACCTTCTCCAGTTGAGAGGTGTTCCTTTATTGCTACTTTAATCATTGCTTTCCAGGGGGATGTGTGGTGAAAATACAGCCTTTGAGCATCCCAGGGTGGGTGCCCTTCCCTCCTGACAGCCAGAGGGGCAGAGCACTGCTGTAAAGCTGGGAATGCTTTGAGGGCACAGGGAGGAAGGGATGGCTTTGCAGGGGAGGCTCCTGTGGCTCCTCACACAGCAGGAATCCCCTGGGATGAGAGCCCCACATGGGCACTGGGATGACTGGTGAGGGAGGGGAGCAGAGGAGCTTCCACAGATGGATGTTTCACTGAGATGGCCTGGTTTATTAATGCCTCTTTCAGTACTTTATATTGATGTGAAAATAATTGTTACCATTATAACTAATAATACTTAATTCAGAAGAAAAAAAGGGTAGAAGTAAATAGAAATTACTCTTATTCTTCAGTTCTCATAATTAGCCTTGTAATTTGAAATATTTTCGGTCCAAATCTTTCAGCTGCAAAGATAATTTTATATCTATGTCTGTAATTTCTTTGTGCTTGCTCACGAGGATGTGATGCTAGGCTTTAAGGAATACTGTAATATCCTAGTGTTTCTTCTGTGTTTCAGGAGAAAGGATGATGGCCACCCTTGTGGTGATTATGAAATAGGTTTCTTTAGATCTTGTGGACTGTAGTATAAGACCAATGGTCCAAACCTGAGGTCATTTGTGCCAAGTTCAGTTTAAAGATTGAGGAATCCAAAAATTTAACATGAAAAGAATTGCTATGAACCTTGAAAGAACTCTTCAAAATATTTGCCTTGTCCTGGGGTTCAAGCTGTGTTTGTTACTTTGCCAGTCTGATTCCAGCACAGTCACTCAGGTGAGCCTGAGGACAGCAGTGAGAGCACAGGGGATGGAGCAGCAACGTGAGCTGATCCCAGTGTGCACCATGCAGAGCTTGAACTCAAAACTGTGGGGTAGCACAGCTGGGAAACATCTGCACCCAGTGCTCCAGCTCATTGCAGTGCAGAATGGACACGGTGCTCAGAGCCTGGGCACAGCCTGTGGCAGTCAGGGCAAAAAAGCCAAGAATAGGGCACTGAGGAGAGGGATTTAACAGTGGGAGAAAGCAATATTAATTTTTTAAGAAAGAAATTAAATATCTGATATGTCCTTAATACCACATTCACATTTTGTACCACGTTTGGGTGTCAAGATCAGCTGCAGAACTTCTGAACTGAATATATAAACTTGAAGTTTCTGAATGTGTTGAAGTTCCAAGCTACAACTGCTCTCTGCAATTGTCTGCCTATTTTCAATGATGTCTCAATATTTTGATATCTTTGTACATGATGCAAAATGTTCTGGAACAGAACAGTGAAACAAAATTTCCTTTCCTTTTGTTAATGTGATTTCCTAGGATATATTGGGCATGACAAACAACTACTTGGAGCAGTGAAACTAGTCCTCACTCTAATTTTGCTTTGTCTTTTGTGACTTTGTCTTACCATTTACTTGCAGCTACAGGTTCACATGCTAGAGCAGGTTCTATCTCTGAGACTGAAGGCTGGGGCAAGAACTGACTCCTTCATTCTCTCATTCCTGCAGGTGAAGGTTGCAGAAAGGTTGTGGGGACTTTGCAAATAATTGGAATCTGCATAGATGGATTCTGGGCCTGTCTAAAAATCAAAAGCACTTTAAAGAGTCAAGGAAAGCACAGTCAGAAGCATCTCCAAGGACTTTAAACACATTTGGGCCATGTACTTGGAGGATACCAAAAGCACTGGAAAAAGGTCATTTTTAGCAGGCTGCTGGAGTATCATTTTCATAACAAATGAAATATAGGCATGAATAGGAGGGAGAAAAGGGGGAAGGGAACACTACAAAAGCAGGATACATAATGATGATTCAGAAAATCGATCTGGATGTACTCCCACTCACGTACACATAAGCTCAGAGAAGTTTTTACTGATTGCAGATAATTGCATGTTTTCATGATCTTGTCGTTTGCATTTTTAACTTCTGGGTTGTGCAGAGTGAACAGGCAATGTGAGTGACTGCACAGGAATAGACAGGCATGTTTAGGGTCTTTATGAAGAAAAGTCTAGAATTATGTGATTTTAGTTCCTCTTTATTTAAGCTTATGTGTTGACTGATAAATTTCTCTGAGTTTTATTATTCTGTTCTATTACTTATAGAATTGAAGTAGCACTGTTAGTACTTTTTCTTTTTTTTCTTGTTAAGTGAGTAGTTGAGTGAAGAGATAGTGGAGAGCTTACATGTATGCCTTTTAAAATAGAAGTGTTTTGAAATGATGTTCATTAATTGATGTAGAAAGTTAAAACTGCATGGACCCATTGAAATGCAAAACACTGTTATCATAATCCTCACCACTGGAATAACAAATGGAGGCATTATTGCACTTCATCCCTTGGCACTATGCAACAACTACTCAGAACCTATGGCAAAAAAAGACACAAGGTTTTCTGATTAAGAAGAGAAACTTCTTGCAGCTGAGTTGATTCAGAACTCCTAAATGTTCCTGGATCTGCTGACTGATCCTGCTATAATTTCATGTACATACACATGCATAGACTCTGATTTTTTTGTGTTTATGTCTGTAGCGGTGCCTGTTAATCTTTACTAAGCATTAACCAGCAGTTTGATTGCTCTGTTCCTGGGGAATAAACAGTAGTGCAAGAAGAAGATTCATCAATTTAAAAGGCAAAGCTGGCTATTGACTGGCTAACTCCCACAAAAGCTGAGTAGAATTCAGGCAGACAGGCTGGGTGAGTGGGCTCACACCTCTTGCAGAGTACCTGGAATCTTTTGGACCACAGAGCCACCAGTCAGGAGGGTGATGGGTGCCCCTGGAGCTGCTCAGCTGCCATGTGCAAGCTCCCCTTCTAAATTTTATACCTTTCCAAGTTGGTGTTCTCCATCTCAAAATTCTTGAGCTGCTTGTGATCCCCAGTTCAGCAGTCTATATATTTTGTATAGATATATCTCTCTATATTTTCCACCTCTCTCACAGCTCAGCAGCCTCTGAGCACCTGGGACGGGGCAGGGCTGTGGGGACAATCCAGAGCTGGGAGCACGTGGTGAGAACCCCCAGAGAATGCTCCAGGGCTCAGCTCACAGTGGAATTAGGGAGAAGAGAAGTTGATAAAAGTGTTTCCAAGAGGATCTCAGCTTGCAGATGAAGAGCAGGTGTCCTGTGGAGAGGTGCCCACACAGAGCAATCACACAGTGCAGGTGTTCTGCCTCTGTGCCTTTGTGAGCAATGCCTGCTTGCTTTTGTTTCGTGAAATGACAGACCAAGGTGCCCAAAGGTTGGCACCTGCCTTTCTGTCCAGCACCCTGCCCAGCTGTCAGGCAGTGTTCAATTACTGTGCTTCACATGTCCAGCTGTGCCTTTGTTGGAGGGTGGCAGTGGTGACAAGCCAGCCTGGTGCTCTCAGCAGCCTGTGACACTGCTCTGCTCTCTGCAGTCCTTAGAGCACTTTGCCTGGGGTGTGGAGAACCCAACCTTAAGGAATCAGCAAGAGTTTTAAGGAGCTGGAGCTGCTCTGGGTGCTGCTGCAAGGGTCAGGAGGTGGCAGTGGGTACAAGTGTGGCAGCAGTCATACTGAGGTTTCATCCTGAATTACTCTTCAGTGTAGCAAATTCCTTTATTTACTATTACTCTTCCTTAGTTCTGTATCAGTATCTTCAGCAGGCTGAAAATCACTGAAATGGTATAATAAGAACTGTCCTCTGTTTCCACAGGCATTTATTTGGGTGTGGGGTGCACAAAACACAGGTGTGGAAAATGCCCAGTGGGTTATACAGATGTGTATTTGAAACATCTTTCCACTGAAAAAACTGTTTTACTGAGTTTAGTCTGTGGATTTGACATGATTGAGTCAATTTCTTGTAACTTGACCATTTAAATACAAATAGATAACACTTGTTAGGCTTTATTGATGGCTTTAGAGTTCCAGGGTAGAAACTTGTGTGCAGTTTTGCCACATCAGCCCTCAGCTGTGGAAATGTGGCTGGTGGTCCCATGTTTTCTGCAAAAAGCTGAGAGAACATACAAATAAATCTCATTTGGGGAAAAACTGAGACACGGGTAACCAAAGCTTGCACCAGTCTACCCCTCAGAGTTCATTTTTCCATAACAGGCATAAGAACAGCTCATGGTTTTCTTCAGGCTTGGTTTCTTTTTGTTTGGAAGTCAGAAATGTTCCATAAAACTTCACTGTCTGAATTTGGCAGCCACTTTGAGGGTTCCACTGACATAAAATGACTCATGGCTACTTTTTTGGAAGACTTTGAAAACTGCAGAAGGGTTTCTTTTTAATCACAATGAAAGCCAGTGTATTATGTTCTATAGCCCATTGTTTTCTGCTAAGAATAAATGTCCAATAAAATGATAGACAGATGTGATTTTACCACAGCTTGAAGATATTTTTAAGTCCTAGAACAACTAAATTGAGCTGTTACCATTCTCTTGACCTGTAGCTTTTCTATTTATTAATTACTATTAAAAACCCTATAAAATATAAAAAAGACAATTTAAGCATTACAATTCTCCCTATGTCTTTCTTTTCTTTTTTCCTACAGAATAAGTTTAGGACAGTATGAGGAGGGAAAAAAGCAATTTATGTTAGAAAATGTCTTTTTCTTTCTTTCTATTACAGTTTTTCATCGCAAAACCAATTTTTTTTTTCCTCCAGTCATTCTTGCAGTGTGCTGCCATGACAATCTGTCCGGAAAGGAGGGAGGGAAAAGCTGATTGTTCTCTCAAAGAATATGGAAGTTAATACAGTCTCTGTCAGACCACTATTCCCTGAACACCAGAGGTCCTTTTGACCTGTGGGAAAGCAGCACATGCTAGGGAGAGCTCTGAATTAATGAAGAAAGCAAAATAGAGCTTTTGCCATTAGTGCACAGGGCAGTGCTCAAATGTCCCCTGGAAAGCTCAACTTTCCCAGATGTCACCTTTGGAGTGACCCCACAGCATCAGGGCTGGAAACAGAGGGGGAGAATTCTGAATTCTGGAGTGTCCTGAGTCTGGAGAATCCCAAATTCTGCAGCCAGAGCCTGGGAGAGAAGAACAGAGCACAGACTGAGCTACAGAATAAACTCCTATTCTGTGGGCAGCACCCAAGCTCCTTCCACAGCTTTTCAAGCTCACTGAAATAACAGAATCATCATAGGCTGGCAACCATATTTTGTGAATTTTTCAGTGTGGAATTGTCTTATTGATCCACAGAAATAAGGGAGACTGGGCTGAGACTTAGCAAATTTATTCCCATGTTTTCAAAATGGAAAATTAGTCCCAGTCTAATTCAAATTGCTAATGTTTAATTGTGAGGTAGAAAATGTGTTTTTCATAATTTGTTTGATAGGTGAACAGGTAAGACAGAGAATACAATTTTTTAATTCTTATATGGAGTGTATTTGAAATTAAGTGAACTGGTACAAATCAGATCATTTCTTTTCATAAGCAGGCATTGTAAAATGCTCCCAGCCTTACCACTGTGAGGCTGTAATTAATGTTGATAAATGCTCATGTTCTCTCTGTGCAGCTTCAGCCCACAGACAATTGGTTGTACCAGAGCATGTCAAATCTCACATAAAAATATGGCTATAGATCATTGGCTTTAGGGATAGAGTTGAGACAAGTCAATTTATTTCCATTACTAGCTGAATCTAGATTTACAACTCTGGGGGTCCAAGTGTTTTGTCCATTGTGTTCCCAGTATTTCTGGGGTGCTTTGCTGGGATTTAGGGTTCATTTGCTAACCTGGCCCCCAGCTTTGGAATGCACTGCCAGTTTTCCAAAGTGTCCTGGGGGGCATTTAACACATCTTAGTTAAATGTCTTTTTTAACTTTTGAAGGCAGAACTTGTGTACTTTCAGGTGGTGAGATGTCTGATAGCTGCACTTTGTCAGGTGTCCTCGTATTGAGACAATGAACATTCAGCTTTTGAAATGCCTGGGTAGGACAAAATGTGACAAATTCAGGGTTTATCCAATGACATTCTGTCTTTTTTGCTTTGAGAATGACATCTTCTCCTTTTCACTCAGCTTTTTCTTCTTCTACCAAGTCCTGATTAGTTTTAACAATATCATAGAGATCCTGTTTGCATGGATAAGTGTTTTGGTTTTCTTTATATATTTTATGTATCTCAAAGTGGATCACGGTGGAGCTGCTTTTTTGTTCTACTTTTTTTGTCTTCTCACATGCAACAGGATATGATTGACATGTTCTATTAAAGCATATCTGGATATTCATTAATTCAATTTTAATGGGAGCAGAGTTTCATTATATATCTGAGTTTACTTTAACAATGCTTTATATTAAAATTTCTGTTGGTGCTGTAGCTGCCTTCTCAGCTAAAGAGGACATAAAATTCCTGGGTTTAAAGGCCTTTCAGATAAAGACAGTTCCAAGGACTGCAATTTCGAGGTTGGTTCTGAAAGATCTGCTTTGGGGCAGGGAAAGGGTGAGAACTGTCTGTTGTAGACCCTTCTGTCCAAACCTGAGAGGGCCATTCCTGCCCTGAGGATTCAGAGGAGGAGGAGTCCTGGGATGAGACAGAGGCAGAATTATCCTGGATGAGAGAGGAGCTTTCCTGCCTGCCTTTGTCTCACTGGGTCTCTCCCCCTTGCTCCTCATGCTCGGTGTCATTTCACTCCCTGGATCCAACCATGGAAGTGATCTTGTGTTCCCAGCCCTGGGGAGCAGCTGGAAAGGACCAAACCTGCATCTGCTGACCAATTAATCAGGTTCTGCCCAGACAGAAGGAGCAGAAGAGTCAATAGATCTGGTGTGGCACAACCAGCCCCACAACATCGTTTTCCCATCAGTTACTTTCAGACTTCTTTATTTCTTGCTTTCTTTTACCTGAAAGATGTTTTTTCATAATTTAAAAGGCTAAAGGGAATTCTTTTAGCATTTGCCTTTATTGCTTTTTTCATAGATCACCTATGGTGTGCAGAAAAGGATTCTAACCTCTACTATCCCTTACTGATAAAGAAAAAAAGAAGGCAGGCTTTATTTTTTAAAAAAACCCCAATGTTTCTATGAAGTAACTGGTTAGAATTCATCTGAGTTTGTGATTGCATATCGGAATTCTTCAAAGCACAAAGAAAGAGTTATGATAGTGAATAGATACTGCCACGGTTTTTGTGTATTTTCTACAACAAACTAGATTTTGGTCACTGTTGAAAGGGATGAACAAGGCCACTTGAAGTTTAAAAACCAATAACAAATGCAATGTCAAAGTGATTTTTTTTTTGTTCATTAATAGAGTTTATAATTGATTCATTAAAAAAGAAAAAACACAAAAACATATTTCCGGAGGTTTTCTCCAAATGGAAACATTTAATCAGAAATCTGGGGAGCCTAGCCAGCCTTCCTATTACTGTCTTATACCTGTATGCAAGTTCTGTGCAATCTCTTATGCTCCGGGTTTTATTTCGAAACAAATATTCCAAAAAAATGCCTTTAAAATCACTTTTGCTATTCTGTAGAATAGGTATACACTAATCTATGCTTGACAGTAGGCACATTCATGATGGTGGGCTGGAAAGCAGACTTGGGAAACACATTTCAGCCTCCAAATTCCAAATTGTTGTTGTCAGTGAGTGACATGGATTTTAAAGCTCTAACAGGTGGTTTGAGAGTGACATGCTGGATTGTATCTGAATAAAAATGTTCAACATATTTTACATTGGAAGTCAGACCTGGGTTATTTTAGGCTGTGATTTTGATTTTGGAGATTACTGAGTGTCTTCATTCTGTTTGATTCCAAGAAGCACTTGTTTTTCAGAGCTGTGAAGGGAGAGGGTATGGAGCAAGTCTTCAGAGCTCTCTGTCCTAAACCCAGTGACTTTCTGTAAGACCACAGCATTTATTCTGTGCTTCTGTTTTTATTGTTTACGGGGAACTGTTTGTAGTCAGTTCTTCCTAACTGTGAGACGTTAATGTAAAGAAATCAGTCTTCCAGTTTGCTTTCTCCATTTCCTCTGTCTGGAATATGTTGACAGCATTTTATGAGATTCATTTGACTGTATTCTATTATTTTCTCCCTAACCAATGTATGGGCAGCTGAAATCCTGGTTTTATCTGCTGAGTCCTGTGCTGTTGGTAATTGTCTTAGCTGTTCAAACCAAACCTGTGTACTGTTAAAGCACAAAATCATGGTTAATTCTAATTCTGGCAAGATCTTTTCCTACAGGACTATGGGTTTTGCTCATTATGTTCTCAGTGGTTTTGCCTGGGAGCTTTTGCCAAGAGTGTAAATGAGACTCAGTGTGGTTTTCTTAAGACATTTTTTGAGTGGTGGATTCCAGAGGGAACTTCCAGACATGGGTCATGCTGGTGTTTTAGCTGGTATGTGGTCAAGTGGCATCTAATTACAGAAAAGATTAAGAAAGATATCCTGACACTGTGTTTTAGTGCCAGTTGTTAGGATCTGGTAGCAAAAAAAGAGGAGAAATTTCATTTCTCTATTTCTTTTACAAAATCCTTTTTGGTTGAATTTACCAGGCTGTGACAGCTGGAATGGTGCAGGAGTAGGAGATGTTCTCTCTTAACTACAGGACTTGCCATTTTCAACTCTGTTCCATTTTATGTTTTTCAGGCATTTCTTGTTTAAGACATCTTCTGGAACTACTCCACTGTTCAGCAGTTCTTCCCCTGGTTACCCGCTGACCTCAGGAACAGTTTACACTCCACCTCCCAGGCTGTTACCTAGAAATACATTCTCCAGGAATGCATTCAAGCTGAAAAAACCCTCCAAGTACTGTAGCTGGAAATGTGCTGCTTTATCTGCAATTGCTGCTGCAGTCCTGCTTGCCATCTTGCTAGCATATTTCATAGGTAAGGCTGTGTTTCCTCTCTCCAATCACATGGCTGTGTCACAAAATGAGAGTTCAGCAGATGTGTGTTCGCAGTGAGCAAAGAATATTATTATTCCTTATACTGATTAATGAGGGAAAATCAAATGTTCCAGTCACGTTCACTGTTGTAAGAGCAGTGGAAGCAAGAAATTGATTCAGGATTCTCAACGTGCAGTGTTAACTTTAGGTGTCAGATATGCACATCTCATAAATGGTCCAAACAGAGGGATTTAATGACTTTTTGATGTAGTGCCATATGTTTAAAAAGTATTTAGAAAAAAAAAAAAAAGAGATAGGTGGTGAATTCATATAAGGAACAGAAGCCAGTGGCATTTGAATTCAAATATTACCGTCACATTCTGTCTTTAGATAAAAAAAACAAAATTATTTTGATTACTAGTTCTCAGTCTATATTGGTCTGTGTGCCTAAATCCTGATGGCGTTACATTTGAATCATAAGGTGATTCCATTTTGCATGCAATTCTTTTCCCTATTCCACTCATCCTTAGCATTTTTTAAGGAAAAATATAGAAACCCTGAATGTTGTGTTTATTTCCCATGATTCATATGTGAATAGTGACCACACTTGGTTCTAATCCTTTCTGTGGTTTTTTGAGATATTTGCAACTTGCTGCTGAGATTTTGTCTTTCTTAATTTAATTAATTTCATTAACTTCTGAATTCCTCACGCTCCCCTGGTCTCTCTCATTCTCTATTGTTGTAGAGGGCTTTTTTTAGGTATCTACACAAACTAACAGTGTATTTTGTACCTTTTAAAGTGCCTTTAACAATATGCTGATGACACTGAAGTGCTGCACACTCTTTAGGCTCTTTGAGTAAATGGCAAAATTATGGTAGCTTGACAATATTTTCTGTTAATACTTTCCAGACCTATTCTTTGTGGGATTTATTTCCTCTCTGAAACTATTCTCAGATATAGCACTCAAAAGATCTATATAAAGATGCGCTGAATTTTCTCTCTTTTTTCTTTTTTTTTTTTCCTGATCCTATATAACCTGACTCTTCAGGATCGACACCATTTTCTAAGAAAACCCCATTTTTCATACTAATGAGCTTCCATATATGATTAATTCATACAATAGTAGGAGAGAACTGGCTGCCTATCCCTGCTGTCTGTTTAGTCCAGACCTACATCCCAGCACACTGACTACTACAGATCTAACCATCTTTCTGTATTTCTCCTGTAGAAAGCTTCAGAAGAATAACAAGCTTAGTTTGGTGTCTAAATGAAAAGATTGGAAAGCACATAATTCATTGAAGTTGACAGTTATCATACAGCAGCTCCCTGTTAGAGTGATTATGCACATGGGAAATGATATACTGCAAGTTGAACATTTTAATCATGTGCATAACTTTGAAGTGATGGATTATGAAATGCGGTTTTTCCTTGGTATTTAGGTTGCTGTAATCTTAAGCAAAGCTTTGCAATGTGGTTATTGCTTTTTACGCTTTCATTTTTAAGACAAGAGAGAATGTAAGGCAATGTATTGACTCTTAATAATTGATGAATGATCTATCATTTCAAGGAACGACATAACTGATCCATTTTGACAGAAGTTTTTGAGGTCTTCTTTCCAGCTGAAAGAATGATGAGCACAATAGAGCTGGTAGTGAACACAACAAAGAAGGGTTTAGGAGAGAGTGTTAGCTCAAGGTTTAAATAATGAGAAGTTACCTGACAAGCTTCATGCCATACATTGGAAAGAATAAGTACATGTCACAACCAGAAAATAGCTGAAATTAATCCTATGAATAAACTTGATAGATCCACTTTGATCATAATTTAAAGTGATGGAAGAGAGAGAAAAGAAAAAACAAAAAAGCAGCGCTGTAGCCTTAGATGCATGAGAAGAAAAGAAAGGTAAAAGTGAAGGGCTTTTGGTAGGCCATTTATTAAATTAATTCCTTCACTCTCAGCAAAAAATCATACAATTCATTGCACATGACAAAGAGCAGGAGTAAGACCATCAGCTATAAACTAACCCTTGCTGTCCTCCAACAGTGTGACTTAGGGTGCTAAATCATCTCCTGATTTGAAAAAAAGGAAAGGCTTTGAAGGTTCTGCTATTGTATTTCTGCCTTACATGTCCACAAAGAAAATTTCTTGCTCTCTACCATAGCAGAGGTTCCATCACTGGGATTACATTAGCTAAAAGTAAGAGTTATGGAAAAATTCATCAAAATTTGCAGCCAGTGGTTTCTGCTCCTTAGGTCTGTCAGGGTATCTGTGGGAATGTGACTGTGTCAATGCTGGTCCAGACTCTTGCAGGACCAAATGCAAAAGGCAGTGATGGCAAATATGGGGTAAATTATATTCAAAGAGTACTTTGAAGTTCTTATACTCCTCAGGATTTCTAAATGAATTGTCTTATCATAAAAGAGATGGGAGAGTTGATATGAGTGGATCATTGAAAAAAATGATGTCCACAGGTTTAAACATGGGGCTTTGAGATAACAGAAGATTATGGCTGGCATGAAAAAAATTATAATAAGGGTAATTTAAAGGAGAAGTTTAAAAAAAAAGCCATAACTGATGGAAAAGAAAAATATTTTAAAAATTATTAGGCATTCCTATTGCCTTTCCTCCAAAACACAACTAAAAATACAATGAATGAAATGAAAAAGCAGTATGTTTAATGCTCTAAAAATAAATTCATAGTGCATAAATAACCTTTGCAACTTTTTTCCACACTACATAATTGATGTTAAATAAAGATATTACTGAGATTTTAAGTTAAACATTTGTCAAAATAATGGCAATATGCCTTGTTAGAAGGTAACTTGGGGTTTTATTTTCTTTTTTAAGTTGCATATAGATTGATGGTTTATATCATAATATGTCATCAAAGTCTGGCTATTTAGGTAGATTCTTCCTTTTTAGGCCAGTCAGTACCACTATTATCTGAAATTTTCTAAATCTCTCTCTGCAAATTACCCTGACTGATGTCTGGGAGAAAATTCTGCAGGGGTGCAGTGTGCTAGGGCACCCATTTGGGTTTTGTGTGCAGACATTTTCCCTCTCAGACAAACTGGTCTGTGTCTGAGTTCCTTGGCACTGGCAAGGTTTCTGCAGAAACTTTAACACAGATCAAATTCACCAGGTTGAAAATAAAGCAGGTGACTTTTGGTCTTCTTGCTAAAGGACTAGAGAGGGGAAAAGTGCAGATGGGGTGTGTGAAAGAGCACTTTAAGATGCTTCTATGACCAATTTTTGTACTGTTTTTAATAGCAGAGAATAGGAAAAAAGTCACTTCAATTAACTTTTCCATTACATGGCATGCACAGGGGTGGCTGCACATTTAAAGCCAGGTTTGTCACTGCTCCCTGTTTCCTCAATAGCCAGATGTGGACAAAATTCAGAGTATTATATGCTAGTATTGCACAGCCTTCTGGTAAACTCCAGCATGCAGGATGGAAATGAAATTGTCCCATTCCTCCCTGAGACTCCTGCACCATTTCACAGAGCCCAGGAGTTATTCCTATTATCCAGGGGTGACATATGAAGAATGTAGAAGCAGCCATTCAAATTAGGACATGCTGAAGATATTGGGCTGGTGGTAAAACCCAGTTACAAGAAAGTAATTTATAAAGTGTCAAAAGGAAAGCATATAGCACACATATTGTCTTTGTCAGAGTGTTCACTTCAGAGGTTAAGGGAGTGATGAAAGCATTTGTCATGTTAAATTAGTTTTTAGCTCTTTTGATTCATGCCAAAGTTGGAGGAGAAAAATATAAAAAAGAAGAAAGAAGGAGCGTAAAAAGAGTCACCTTGCATTTTTCACAAAGTAATTGCTGCCAAACATAAATACCACATTTTTGTAAGCCCCTATGCTGCTCTGATTTCTGCCAATCTATCTTTGAGCATCAAAGAACATCTGACCATCAACATGTCAGTACATTAAAAATATGGTAATTTAAATATTTAGACTTTCCTGAAGGGAAAAAAACCAAAACACTGGACTGTTATTTCCTGTGGAAATTAAAAGCTGTGATGGGTTTAAAGATGTTTCACTTGAAAATAGTGTCTTGATACTCACACTGAAACTTATAGATATTGATGCTATTTTTAACTGCTATCATATGCAAGAAGATGCAAAAAAAAAGTAAAGAAAAATTGCATAGACTATGAGAGCAGCAATCTTGCACCACACCTTTAGTGCCTATGTTGCACTTGAAAGTATTATTAGTCATTTATTCCTCACTGTTATTTGACCTTAAAGACACATGAGGTTTAAGATAAATTTCAGGTTTCTGCATGTCATGGTTTGAGCCTGGCACAGAGCCAGTGCCCCCATGAAAATGCCTCACCCTGGTGTCTGCTGTGAGATGTGACCAGGAATAAGCAAAACAGGCTCTAACTTAAACATAAAGAACACTTTATTACCTAAAACTACAGGAAAAATAGGGAAGACTATAAGAAAAAAGAAAAAAATTGAAAACCTTACAAAAAAAACCATTTTCCTCCTCCCCCACCACCTGACTTTCTCAATCCAATACATTCTCTCAAAACACCCGGTACGACACTTTAGTATACTCAAACATCAGTTCATGAAGAGGAAAGGAGTCTTTCTCGTTCCATAGGCTTCTCCTGGAAACACACTGAAACCTCGTGTGCTTCTCTGTTACTTCGGCACCGCCCGGAAGAAAAAAAGTCCTTCTGCCGCTTGTAACATCGTCCTTCCATGCCCAGTGCTCTCACCACTGACGGCATGGACCAGAGCTGCTTTTAGGGTTGTCTTTCAAGGATGCCTTGTCTCACTCCAAAAAGGCACAGTCTCTGCTTTTGGGACATCTGTCTCTCCCATATTTTTCCAACCCCCTGGGGCCGGGGGGGTCCTCACGAAGAACCTTCTTGGTTTTGTGGCACTGCCTCCCCCTAAATGCAGTCTGTGTCACAGGAACAACTGAGTCCATAGCCACGAGAAAAGTCCAGCCAAAAGGCCACTCCAAATCATCTCTCCCCATCCAATCATCTCCACATTCTCCGGGCCAGGTCCTTATCTTATCTCATCTCTTATCTCCCTTCTTATTCAGCTTCGAGGAGGATTAGCATTTTTGCAAGGCCCCAATCATGCAAGAAAGGGTTAAAAGTTTTCAGTCTCTGTCTGTCCTGGGACGAGATGATACTCCCACACGTGCTGCTGCTGCGGCCGGCCGGGCTCTCTCTCCTCTCCCCCTTCTCCTCCTGGCTGGCTGCCATCACATTCGGTGCCGCCGGCTCTCTCTCTCTCTCTCTCCTGGGGGGGGGGGGGGCTGGCTGCCCGATGTCTCGATGTCTCTTGGGGCTCCGCCACCCTTCCATCCTTGAAAGCCCCCTCAACCCCCACTCTTGTCCAGGCCCAGGCCTACCGCATGGCGGCCCCTCCCCGCCCAGCAGCAGCGGGCTGGGCGGGGGAAGAGATCTGACCTCTTCTCCCGACGATGTCCAAAAGAGAAAGTGCCAAGGGCAGTGCCCTGCTTTTAACCCCTGTGTATTCTCGGAGGTGTGTCCAAACCCCACTGGCCACACCGGACGCCAGTCTCAAACCCAAAACCTTCATTGGTTTGACCACAGCTTCCAGAATTCCCACTCCTTCCTGGTCAAACCATGACACTGCATAAACTTGAAATAATATATTCACTTCAGGGCCACAGAAAGGACTGAATTGCCAAAGGATCTGGCAGTTAATTAAGCAAATGAAAATGTCCTTCTTTTAGAATTTGAAATAAGAACCTGAAAAATAGTTATTCACAGACTGTAAGATATAGGGAAATAAATGGTTAATTTATGTAGTTTTTCCACTTGTACCAAAGAAGTTTTCCTTTGTTTGTGTAAGAGTCAGACAAAAAAAAAATCTATTAGGATTTCTGACTTGGAAGTAGAAGTCTCATCTTTGCATCAAATATCTGTACATGGTACAGTTTGCATAAAATTTTATCCTTCAGATGTTGATATCAACTTATTTTCTTCTCTCAAATGAGTCAGTTTGTAAGAGCTTGGATGAAGTCTGTTGTTCATTCATGTTTGTAAGTTCTTCCACACCTAATTCAGGTTGTCTTTTTGACTCTGATTCCATAGATGAGGATTCATCAAAATAGGTTGCTTAAGTGCCTGTCTAATGCACCCGTTTTTTATTTTCTCTCTCTCTGAGTTGAACTTTACAAACAGGAGCTTCCATTTCATTTGATTTCTTATCTTGCGTTTGTTTATTGCTTGTGCAGTCAGAAAACCACAGCCTTTGTCTTGTCCAGACTTCGCTGAAATCAAATTTGCTAGACATTTTGGAAAGCCAGACTGAAAAAGGGAGAATCATGCAAGGCTGGAACCTCTGAGAGGCAGAGGGCATCTGGCTGCCAATCACTGCAATCAGATTCACTTGAAATCAATGTAAACCAAGGGAATGCTGCATCTTGCAAGATTAGCTGATGACAGAAGGTTCTGTTCTTAAATTTGCATTGAAAATAGGTGTCAGTTAGGGGCAATAATTAAATTTTAGAATATGCCTGTCATATTTTAAATGTCACACATTCAGTGATTCTTATTGACTGCTATCAGTCAATCTGAGTGAGAAAAGCGTGGTAGAGCTCAATGAGCTTGTCTGATGCTACCTCTGAGGAGTTTTAGGAAAAACAATCTGGCTTCATTCCATAAAAAAACAGGTGCTAGGATTGGGAGTTTTGGTGCCTGTGTCCAGAAAATTCAGATGTGGCTTTTTAGCCTAGTAAGTATCCCTTCCCTGTTCCACAGCCCAAAGGTGTGAGATTCATTATGTTACCAGGACAGTTCTCCTGGAGACAAGCTGCTCCAGCTGCACTTTGTGCTTAATGCCACAAAGAACAGGAGCACTGACATGAAATTCCTTGGTTATGGTTTTCCTGGGCTTTTCCTGAGTCAAACGCCAAAGCTTGATCTGCAGATCTGTTCCAGGAAAAGCCAATGTAGTACTGATTTGCCTAGCAGAGATTTTTGGGCGAAGGAGAGGAGGAGGATTTCAGTGTGGAGGGGCAGGCTCACAGCCTGGGCAGTTGTGTCTGTGGTACCTTTTCATACCATGAAATTCAGCAATTCAAACTGGAGTGAGCCCAATGTTCCCATGACTCCCAAAGTGCTGTCATGTGCTCAGCTTAGTGTGGGAATCTACAAAATCAGAGGGTTTGGGGAAAGCTGCAAAAGGCAGGCCCCAGAGGCAGTAGAACTGTGATTAGAGCTGAGCAGCAGCCATGAGATAGGTCAGCAGAAAAATTATTGAAAAAGTAGAAAAGCAAAGACAAATAGAACAATGGTCTGTGTATTAACATTTGTCTAGAATAACTCCCTAAGCTACAGAAAAGTTTATCTAGCAAGATATTAGGAAGTTTGAAGATAATTAATAGAGCTCTGTGCATTGTGTTTTAAGGCTTACAAGCAGGTATTGTATTTGAAATAAGCAAGCATTGTTTAACCAAAGGTACATGTGCTTATACTGGTTGGATAGAACTGCTGTCAATATGCTTTTGCTTTGTGTGATTAGTCAAAAAACTTGTAAGTAAATTTTAACATAAGTTCTTGGTCTGCTGCCTGGGATGTGAGCTGGTGGCATCTTCCCATTGTCATAACCATGTAATGAGAGTGATGCTGGACAATAAAACAGCTCAAGGCACGTTCCACAGCAGCCCCGTCCCGTTTGTGATTTGTACATACACCCCTGGCCAGTGATACTCAGCTCTTGCAGTCGAAAACCTTTCTTGCTCAGCTACCAGGCTGAGCACACTCTGAAGCCCTGGCAGGAGACAGGGACAGAGAGGATCACAGAATGTTTTCTTCCATGTGTCACTGGAGTTGTGCTTTCAGGGCACGTTTTGGGTTGTTAATGCAAATTGCACAGCGCAATCTAGGATGGGTCTGAGGAAATGTTTTTCACACATGCTGGTAGTGCTCCCCAGGAGCTGTTAAAATATATTGCTTTCAACTTGAGTAAAGAAACACAACTGCCTGGCCAGAGCTCGCTGTCCTGGCTGTGCCTGCACTGCTCAAAACATCTGCTTGGCCAAGGTTAGTGCCAAGGAAATGAGCACTGTGATGTGACAGGACAGAAATGGCCAACCCAGATATTACAGAGTGATGCTGTTTACAATTAGTCATTTATTAGTAGTAATTTATTATATATATAACAGAATTATTTATATAACAGAAATTTTGAGTTTTTTAATCATAGCTGCAAGAATGGCTTCCTCAGAGGTGCTTTCTCTTTTGTCTCTCAGCTGTGAAGTACAGGTTGTACTTCACGTGCCCTTGCCATCCTCCCATGCACAAACTAGAAAATATGCTAGATTTCATGATGGCTGTGTGACAGAGCCTATTCTCACTTTCATCAGTGCAAATACCTAATATTATGAATGTTTTAGTGGCCTAGGATTTAATCCCAGAACACAGCTTTGTCAGGGCAAAGAGATAGCAGAGATAAATAGATGCAGAATGAGACTTGCAGGAAGCCAGGGGGGGAAATGATGAAAAAACGTTGAGATATTTTAGTGAGACATGCTTTATAACCCAGCCCAGCAAACTGAGCTGAGGCCATTTTTCAGGGAAAGGGTAAGCATAAGGGATATTGAAGATTAAATAATGCCAAGTCAGAGATACCTATCAAATAAAGCTGTGGTCATTCTCTCTGAAAAGTCAATGTTCAATACCAGGGTAAAATGTCTCATTTCTTCCTGGGGAGGCATTGCTCTCTTAGCAGTTATTTAGATTGAGATCACCAGTTGATCATTTATAGATTCATTTATATTGATTATTTGTTGCTGTGTTTCTTTGTTGACTCACTGTGTTGTTTTGCACTCAGTGTGCTTATGGATTTTATTTATTTAAGTATAGCAGTACATATTTGCCTTTAGGAATAGAATTATTGCTCTGTGGGCTCATGGAGTCTTGAAAGATTAGACATGGATTTTGTAAGTGTGGCTAATGTAGCTCTTAAAGCAGCATTATGAATGTCATGGAAAAAAACCCTACAAATAAGAAAATACTTAAGTGTACTACAGAGACAAGAGAATATTCAAAGAATATTCAAGGAACTTGAAGGAAGATAAAATAAAAAATTGGAATTAAATTCAGTTTGTGAAAATAATAAGACATGGTAACAGAGTAGGGAACTTACAGAGCAAATAAGTTGAACAAATTAAAAGAGAAATGAAATATCACAGAAAAATTTACTCATCGTATAATATAATGGGATGAATTGAGCTCAGTGATTTTAAAAGCTGTTTAAGAAACAGTTTTCAGGTTTATTTCGGCTTTTGCTTATTAGGGGTTTAATTTTATGTAGTGTTGCATCAGCCTTTGACCTGCCTTCTCATGTCACTGCTCAGATCCCAGCCATCATATATATTCTGTATGTCCAGTAATAAAGTCATTGACTTGCCAAGGTCAGACAGTTTGAACAGCTAATACACCAAATTTGTGTGATGCTGTGCCTTGTTATTAATTCCTTACAAGATAGCCTTGTAGCTATAAACAGGAAAAATGACATCCTCTGTGACAACCTGTCTGACCCCCAGGACGAATTCTGCACTCCAGATTTGGGTTTGCAAGGTTATAGGATAATTTGTGTTGGAAGGCACCTCTGGATGTCTCTTCTGCTCCAAATGGGTCATCTCTTATGTCCACTCTGCTCCTGCAGAGCCCCAAGGACAGAGATTGTGTGTGGCTTTATCTTATTCATGACCTGGAGGTCCAACAGGCTGCTTTGAATGGGTAGAGGCAGGCCAAAAATTATTTTATATAATTATTTTATTTATTAGAGCAATGTGCATAGGAAGGAGAGGCTCCCTTTTGGACTGGTGCATGTATATTTATAGTCAGCAAACTCTCTGAATTTCTCATAATCATTTCTGACATCAGAAGCTTGGATTACAGTGTCAAAGTGAAGAATGTAGTTGGTTAGAAAAATCATGTTTTGACTTGTATGTTGAGCAGATTTGATAATGAGAGAATCAGTATTGAACCCCACTGTGTGATTATAAAACACTCTTAATGTCTTTATCTTGGCTATTACTAAATAATTACTAGGAAAGCCAAGCATTGTATTAATGCAGTTCCTGAATGAAAAAGGAATTTCATTCTCTAATGTTGATCTTACAGAACCTTACCTAATACTGTAAATATGCTCTAGGTTTAGTTTGTTTTCTTCTCTGGGGTGTCCAGATTTATCCCTCTGTGTCATATTTAATTTTTAAAATGTACAATACATAATGCATAACAGTGCTGCAGTTAATTGAATTTCAAGCTTTATTTTAATTTGCTGGTTGGTTGATCAGCTGATTTCCTCCAACATTTTTCTTACTAAACACTTTCTGAGAAAAGCACAGAACAGAAAATGTTTCCACATGCTGCTGCCAGTGTGGCAGAGCAGGTTCCCCACGTGCTGGATAACAAGGTGTGTCTGTGTCTGCGGCTCCTCACCTGCCTTGCAGGAGCCAGCCTGGAGCAGACAGGGCTCTTGGAAAGGTCAGACAGCCTGCTCCATAGATGCTGCTCATCCCTGCATGTTCACAGCTGTTTTGTTTCAATTTGGGTGTAGTGCACTATCCCTGCCGCTCTCTTTTGTATTTTCTGTATATTTGCATCTTCTTCTTTCAATTCACTCATTTCTCCTGCAAGAGGCTTCCACATTCTGCGAGGTGCAGGTGGCTGCAGGTCTCTAATGCAAGGAGCAATGAGCTGGGGGTGCAGAGGGTGAGCAATGAGCTGGGGGTGCAGGATGGGGCTGCTCAGAGAGCCCCATCCATGCTGGCTGCAGCAGAATTCCAGGGATCCACTGCTGCTGCTCAGGATCCCAACTTCACATAAAAAACTGACTTATATGCAATTGTACTCACAGCACCTCCAAAACCATCAAGAGATTTCATTTCTCAACTGGGATCTTTTCTGCTACAAGTTGCCTCCTAAATATGGAACCATGAAACTCATCTGTAATTACAGGTGAGCTAGTTCAATCCAAGGAAGGTGGGTTGTCAACAACCTCAGGTTTTGCTCCTGACAGTTGGAATTGGAGTTGTAAGGGTAATATTTTCTTTTGCAGAAGGAAGAGACTCCTTCTGTCACTAGAGGATTTCTGTGTTCAGTTATTAAAAGCTTTAAAAGAGAGGTAAATAGTGCTTGATATGCTGAGAAAATTAATGAATGCTGGGAAAATGTCAGGAGTACACAGCGACTATCCCAAGGTAATATAGGAGTAGATATGAACTTGTGACATTTTTGCTGGTCTCTGGAAAATGCAAAAGAACCTTAGACTGAAAGAGAAGTGAAGCAATTTCACAGCAGGCACACTAAAATTTCCAGAGCTGGGAAATGGAGCACCAAAGCCCCATGTGTACCTCATGGTGATGGGTTACTGTGCCTTTAGCATCCAAGCCTTTTCCAAGGAGAGACCTGTGCATGTTGGTAAGAATGTGGTGCTGAGATGGGACCTGAAAATAGAGAATCCTGTTAAAACTGGCCACAAGGTAGCAGGGGGCAGCAAGAGAAAAGAGATGCAATTTAGGTTCATCTGATTTATTGAGCCAAAAATTTATTTTACCTGTTGTTTCTTTCTTCATGCGTATCCCCCTTTTGCATCATGAGAATCTATTAATCACTGAAATGCAAAACTCCAACCACATGAGAAAAGAGAGACCATAATGGAGTCTGCTCATTAAGAAAAGCTCAGGGATCTGATTAGTCTTACTCTTGCAGGGGGAGTTTGACTTTTTTTAAAAAACATTTTCATGTAGCTTTAACTGTTAGCATGTTGTCTTCATGGCCAGAATCTGAACCTTAAAAGTATCAAACTTCTTATGCAAGTGTTTAGGGATTTGGTGCTTGGCTCATGAACAGCATTAGTCTTCTCCAACCAGCAGAATTTTTCTGCACCTCTCGAGGCTTCTTGAAAATCCTAAAACAAATAATAGAAAAATAGTGATTTAAAACCTAATTTCTAATACAAACCAGCTTTGGCTGTCTAGATGAAGAATAAGCTTCAATAAATGGGAGACAGACGCAGCCTCTTCAGTATGAAGAGTAGCGAGGATGCAGAAATAGAAATAGGTTTTTCATTACTTGAGGGATTATGCTTGGGCCAGAAATGCCAAATATTCTGTGGACCACAGCTGCACTTCCAGTCTGCTCTTGTATTAGGTGGTAATAGTAAAACAATGATGTGGTGCTAGAGACAGCTATTTGTTCTCAGAAATACAGAAAACTTGTTTTCCCTTTCTTTGCTTGGATTGCCACCTTGTCCTCCATGGCATGTCCTAAACTTGTGTCCTATTGCAGTAAATGGGCTACAAATTAAAATGTACATTCTCCTTGAGCAGCACCTGAGGATGCTCCTCCAGCTGCCAATGTGCTCCCTTAGCCAATCTTTCCTTCTGTCCTTGTGACACTCCTTAGTCAATTCAGGGGCTCTTTATTTCCTTGCACAACTGGGTCAGGGCAATTGCCTGAGCAGCAATGTGCCATCCATTACACCTGCAGCAAGGAAGGGAAGGGGCTGCTGTCCTGGGAGCAGGGAATTCAGAGATGTTCAGGAAAGCAGCAGGATCCATCCTGCTCCTCCACTGTTTTTCTGTCACTTGATCAGCACTGCTCACTTTCATATTAACAGAGAGACTGGAAATAGTTTTGTTTTCAGGATGTAGCTCGGTGGAGGGTTTCACTCAGTCTCATCTGAGAATATTTGTAAAGGGGAATTACTTAAATTAAAAAGCTGTGGTTTTCATCTCTTTAGATTTTTTCTCTTAGATATCTGACAGAATGAGCTTTATCTTTTGCTGTAGGCCAAATAAAGGTTTAACAACGTTTAACACCGTTCTCTTTATCTTTAGATTTTTTTTCCCTGTCAAAAATCTATGCATTTCCTGTCTAAAAAACCACCATGAAAGTGGTCTGCTTAACTCCATTTCCCCATGCTATGAAGCATTGTTTTAATATGTTGTTTGACTTTTTACACTGAGCAGTCATAAATCATTCATCTTTTCTCCCATATTTACCATTAGAACACTGTAAACAGCTAGAACAGAAAAAGGCTTTTAAACACAATTTGCTTAACGTTGCTTTGGCACTCCTGGAGTACCAAATATACAGCAGGTACCTTAACAGCAGGAGTTTTCTCTGCTTTGCCTGTCTGTGTATTTCAGTGTAAAGATTCCTGTTGGTTTGAGAAGCCAATATTCAGTACAGAATTCACTGTTTCAATGAATTTTGAATTCCTGGAATTTGGAATTTCAATGAATTTGGAATACCATTTCAGCTCAGGTCTGAAGGGAGGAGAGCTTTGAGTAGCTGCTGTTAGCGGGGTGCTGGAGTTTGGAGGTGAGGAGTTCAGTGCAGGGCAGCTGAGGGGTTCAGGACACCAGGCAGTGCAGGCTGCCAGAACAATCCATGCATCCCTAGGTTCATTCTGGAACTCTTTCTCCAGGGCCCCAGTGTCACAGGAGATGCATGAATTGGTTGTGGATTGTGCTGCAAATCCTGCTCTGGCAGCTCTGCTGCTGGGACCTTGGATTTCCAGTTTGCCCAGTGGGTGCCTTTGCCTGGGACCAGTGTGGATCCCTGATGATGAATGGTTTCCCAGGGATGGGGCAGCACAAAGCCTTGTGTTGCTTTCAAAAATCCACTTTATTTGTTACCTTTTGAGTATGGAGCCTTATTCTGAGCACAGATCTTTGCTCTTCCTAATAAAAAAAATCCAAACTAAAGCTCAGGGCCCAAAGCTTAGGAATTCTCTCAACAATTCTCTTAACATATTTCCATTTTTCAGCTGTAAGCTATCCTTTACATACTTTCAGCAGATTTTGTTTTAAATGCTCTCCATTAAGAGTTTCTGCTGAGTGCTACAACTTGCATACTCTGACAATCCCAGAGCAGTTTGCAGAAGAGGTAATGGCTGCATGTACTGCACACCTTGCTTTTTCCTGAGTGTAGTGGTGACTCTGGAATCGTCAATATTTTTTATAGCTGTAAAAAGCAGTTTCCTTAGCTCAGTGTTCAGGGATTTGGCACGTGGGTAAATTACTGAACACAATAGGTCACCAGTAAGCATCTGTGTGAATGCTGTTAGCCAAAATTTGTGATTTCTTTTTTTATTCAGATTTATTGTGTGACCCCAAATCTTTCTGTTTTCAGAGACAAAAGATTTTTATAATTTCTTGCAAGGCAAAACAGGCCTCAGGCACCCAATGTTAAGATTTGGGGGTTTGGAGGTAGCAGAAATTCAGTCTTTCACTTGGCTTAGTAACATTGCTGATGAAAATCTCGTGATGCAAGAGTAACTCATCAGAGGGCAGGAGAATGGCTGTGAAGGCAGTTTGGCTCTTTGCAGCTCTCGCTCCTCAGCTGCTCTCAGTTCCAGTGCTCAGGCACAGGGCACTGGTAGCAAAGGGGAAGGTTTGCCATTGTGTGGAAGGGAACGGTGAAGCTTTGTTTCTTTTGGCTAGAAATTTAAAACCAGTCATGTCCTTTCTTGGCTGAAGGAAAACACCAGTCCTGGATGGTTCCCCCTCCCTTGGAGGGTCTGTAAGACTGTGGGGCTTCTTCCCAGCCCCTCTGCTGGGGTGTCCTTTGTTAGATGTGATTTATGCCAATGTGCAGTGTGCGCTCAGTCTTTAGCAAGTCACTAAATTTAGTGATTTATAAATGCCAGCTCTGGGCTGGGGAGGCCTCTGAAACCCCATGAGTGTCACCTCCATGAAAATATCCCCTCTGTCAACTCAAGAACTGGGAATCCTGCAGTCATTAATCCCTGGTTTTCAGCTGTATAAATGCCCCACGTGCCATTTACGAATGGAGACGTTATTGCTGAGCATGAAATGCCATTTCAGTTTGAACTCTGTGACTGGTCTGCTAAGATAAAGATAATGTTATTCTATGGTAGTTTTACCTTTCAAAGCTTTTTCTAAATATAAGCAGTTTTTTCCCTAAAGCCTTTTTGTGGAAGTCAAAGGTCTGGATTGAAATGGCAAGATCATAATAGAGTTTGGGCTGCAGATTATGAAAAGGCCAAATTGGTAGTAGACAGAATTATATTTTACATGTCTCTAGCTTGCTCATTGTGTTTTTGTACAAATACATACAAATTTCTGTATAGATTTTACTGATTTATTTCCTCTGCTTTTTGTTGTGTGCTACTAGATGCTCTTAAGTCATATCCACATAGTACTTTGTGATGTATATATACTTTACTAAAAGTAAATAATATTATAATGAGCTGACAGAAATTTTGAGCATATTTCCCCTACTTTTTAGCTTGCTTATTTGATATATTTCTTCAGAGTTTTAGCCCAGGCCCATTCTTGAAAATTGTCCATGTGTATTGTTCTGAAGTTTGTTAGAAATGCACATATCAGTAAAGTCAGAAATGGGAAAAATTATAGTTTGTCTGAACTTTTCTGCAGCAGGGGAGAAGTTTACAAAATTAGCTGTGACAGTAACTGGAAATAGTTTTATTTTCTTTTGTGAAATTTGCAGTATCTTGAAGTACTCAGTATTTTTGAGGAATCTAGTACCTATTGCAACCAATACTCGTAATAATAAAATTGGACTCTTTTATGAGGAGAGTGTTCCTCAGACCCTTTGCTACTGCAGGCTCAGAGCAGTGCTTTGGGTAAGTTGAAGTGTGGCTTGGGGTCACTGAACACTAAATCCAGACTGTCCCAACAGACGTGCAGATCAGCTGGGTCTGCACAAAGCCACCCTTCCTTCCCTGTGCAGGCTGCTGTGAAAGAGGGCACCAGGGAAGGTCTTTAAGCACAAGATATTTAGGACAAAAGCAGTCTCTCACCTTGACAGAATGGGTTTAAAGCCAGAAAAACTCGGGCTGAAAGTGTTGTTGTGCACCTCTGAAGCTTTGAAGGCGATGCTGTGTTCCCTGGCTGAAGGTCAGACCAGCCTCCCGTGAGGCTGGGCTGGGGAAGGCAGCAGGCAGAGCAGATTGTTCCCTCTCTCCTGCCCTGGTGCAGGATGCTCGGGATGTGACTGTCCCTGCCTGCCCTTGGCGCCGCTGCCTGGTGTCTCCCTGGCACCATCAATCTGCTCTGCAGCCTGGGATGCCGTGGAGGAAAACAAATAGCACTGCTCTCCCAGCCAAGGACTAACAGATGGGGCCAGCTCTGCTGTCCTCTCCTCAAATCCAGCTGGAAAATGGATAACCAGCTTTTCCAACTGAAACTGGAATAAGTGAGGCCCAGATTTACAAAAGGAAATCTGTGTCCAACTCCATGGCACTTGCCTTAAGTCGATAGATTTCTTTTATATTTTCTTTTCCTTCCTCTACCCCCCCACCTCCTCCCCCAAGATTGTATTTCTTTATGGGTGTTTTAATTCTTAACAGTCTGGACGTCCTGATGACCCAGCTATTGCTATTTCTTTTTAGAAAATGCAGTTTTATTTATACCCTTTGATTTTATTGAGCAAAAGCCCACATTCTGTGGTGCTCTCATAATTAAACAAAAGTTTGTGTAGATGCCAGTATTGTAAATTTTGTTTTCCTTAAGAAAAAGAAAAAAATAGCATCTGATTTAAGAGCAGTAAAAATTTTGTAAGTTTTATTTATTTGTAAAGCGATAGCTGCTGTGATTGAAATTAAACATGGTATCATGCTGCTTCTGATTAATTCTAGCACAGAGGAGCCAAAAAATAACTTGATTTTTCTGTAAATAGGCTAAATTAGCATCTGGTAAATAATGATAGTTGGAGGAATTGAAAAGAAAGACAAAAGTTTTATTTTCTGCTCAATGAAATTACTTAGTCATTTTTTTAAAAAATAATGCTTGAAGTTAAGGTTATGATTCACTGTTTTGCAGAATTGAGATGAATAATACTTAATGCTAATTTAGATTAGAAGCATTTTACTGTGGGGAAAGTAAATGTTATTATTCCTGCACTCCAGATGGCTAAACTGAGTTTCAATGATGTATATATTTTACATTACTGTAAAAAATGGATCTTAGGTCTGCTGGTTTTGAGTGTCTTTTGAGGAGTATCAGCCTCTATATTCTGATATTTAAAAGTATCATAAGAACTAAATGTAAGGAAGAGCACTGCATTTCAGAGAGAAATCACAGCCCAAGGTGGTGAAGTGTGATAGACAATTGGTGCCTGTTGAGACAGCAAAGCATGACAGGCAATTCCTGCCTGTTCCAGGCAGCTCAGGAGGAGGGATCTGTATGTGTGTGTGTATTTGTGTGTGTGGGGATAATGGAGAGAATTCTTCAGCAAGTGCTGGAATGATAACACGAGCTGCACTATACTCACTCCCCAAAGAATCCTACATGCGCACATCACATTTGGAGCAATGTTTTCACAAAGTGCTTTCCCTCATAGCAGGCAAAATCTTTTGTTCTGGCTAGCATCTCAACACCTTTACTTGTGAATAGTTAACGTTCTGTAGCTTTTTATTGAAGAACACCAGTATATACTTTTTGAGTTCTGGTGTTCTATTAAAAGTGAAGGTGAGGTGTCGCAGACACATTTTAGGAAAAATCCTTTCCTTAGGATTTTTCCTCCTGAGAAGCTGAGAATCCTCAAAGGAAGAGAAAACAATAATTATCTGTTGCTGTGGAATGCAACAGGTGGATCTGTCATTGGTCTCATGTGGTTGTTTTTAATTAATGGCCAATCACAGTCCAGCTGTCTCAGACTCTTGGTCAGTCACAAGATTTTATCATTCCATTCCACTTCTTTCAAGCCTTCTGATTAAATCCTTTCTTCTATTCTTTTAGTGTAGTTTTAGTATATAATTTTCTTTTAATATAATATATATCTTAAAATAACAAATCAGCCTTCAGAAACCTGGAGTCAGATTCTTGACTTTTCTCTCATCCTGGGATCCCTGTGAACACCACCACGGTGAGGGGCAGCAGAAGTTTGGGGATCTGTGTGTCAGAGTTCTTTCCCCACTCTCCTGCTCTGCCTTGTTCCCAGCTCATTTGATTTTCCCAGGTAGCTGTGCAAGGAGAGGGCTGTAGCTTTGTGTGGTCCCAAACCAGATAAATCTTCCTCTGGCCTCTCAGGATGCAGGACTTGCCCTCCAAGCACAACGGTATCTATCCCGTTTTATTTCAGGACCCCAAATTCCTGTCTGGTGGGGCAAACAGTTCTTCAGGCTGTTTGCTGGGAATTTCTGCTTCTTGTGGAAGTGCAGCTGTTACTGCATCATTTTCCTTCTGTGAACTGAGCAGAGGGGAAGTAGAAATCAGCACTGCCCAGCTCTGAGCTGGTTCTGTTGAGAGGAGCAAAGCCCCTGGCTTTCAGTGAATTCTTTCTGCCAGAATATCAGGTGTGACACCTTTGGCCCACACTCAGTATTAAGTCACTTTTACTATTGTTTTAGCTGAGTTATATCCTTTATAAGTACAAAGCAGTAATTTTTTCAGAGTAGGAGTGAAGCTGGTCAACTTGAGGAACCATTCAGTGCTATTACTATTCTGAGAATAAATGGCAAGTACCAGGTTCTGGGACTATCAGTCCAGTGTCTTTTATTAGCAGAATGGTCAACTTAAAAAATTAAAAAGAGTCAAAGTGCAATGTAATGTGGCAGAAGGTGTAAAAATAATAAAATATTTTACATTAATGCTCCGGTCTGAAGGGAAGAAGACAAGCTTTATTCTGTTTTCTGTACAATTTGATGTTCACAGAACAAGGACAGAGAATGGTGTGTTATTTCTGTTCTCTGGTTTTCCTTTCAGATCCCAACCCCCTAGTAAAGTTTTCAAAATTACTCTGCTTGAACAGTAATCTGCTTTTTCCCACCTTTGGTTTACTCATCTATCTTCCAATGCTGATACTCCACACTCCTCCTTTCAGTGCTGTCAGGTGTAGGAATGGCTGTGCTTTGTGTTTGTGCTACTGTTAGTGATGATAACGTGTTTTCCCATTTAAGAATCTGCAGGGATCTTCATTCTGATTCCAAGGAAAGCAATTTTTATGTTCCTACTGGGGGAAAAAAAAATAGGACTTGAAAAAGAAAGATAAAATATAATGAGATGTACGTATTAGCAGTACCTGTTTGAGTGTGATGTCGACAATTCGTCAACATTCCCAAATTGCTTTTAAAAATTTCAATAGTTTTTTTGTGGAGAAGAAGTGAGTATTTTGATCTTGACAATACAATTGTGATTTCCTCCAAACCTGATACAGATTAAGCTGAAGAGACATTGCAGAAGTGCTTTAAATCACTTCTGTTTCCCTGATGCAGATTAATAAAACTAGATTTATTTTTCTTGATCGTTAGTGTTTGTAGAACTTTATTCAGTTTCTTGATAGCTTTTTATTATTTGATTTCTCTGTGGAATTAGTGTGAAAATTGCATGTTTCCTTGTTGATGTATATGAATGGAAACACAGCTGGGTATGTCTTATTTTAGTGTTTTGAAGATTGCTCTTTAAGTGCTCGTATTTTGGTGCCACAGCAAAGTTATGCAGTGAATTGTGCTGCTGAAAAATTCAATAGCTTCAATCTACAGCGTTTGTGTGCCTCTGCCTGAGCCTTTCTGCCAGTAGGTCGCATGTGCAAAGATAGTCAGAGTCCTCCTCCTTCTTCTCTTTCTTCATCCTCTCCCCAGGTCCCATAAATTCTGTCAGTTGTCACCACAGCAGGTGTCTTATGGCAGATATAGTCCCCAAAAATGTGAATGAAGTAGCACATAATTTAATGATTGATTTACAAAGCGAGCGCTGAAGGGAAAAATGCTTCTCCCTCTGATACCAGCGGGCAAGCACTAAATCATCAACCCTCACAAAGGTGCAGTGCAGCCATCCACAAGGAGAATTTAAGGCAAGCTAAGGTAAGCAGCATGCTGTGGCTTGCAGCTGGGAGCTGATGGAGCAGAGCCAGTTTCTGTGCCTGAGCAATCCCAGGGTCTGGGGCAGGAGCACACTCAGCCATCCCTGCCCTCCCCAGCACACTGACTTTGCATCTCTGCCATTGTCCTTCACAGTGCTTGTGCCACGAAAACTTCTTAGTAATGGCAAATTCATATGATTCTTCTAGAAAAACAGGGTTTTCATGCTTTGTTTAGTAACTTTCTGCCACCTCAGTCTCCAGGGTGCCAGTGCACCTGGGCCGTGCTGCTGGGGCCACTGAGAACTGTTCAGATTTTTGGCTGCAGCATTTGTCAGTGTTTCTGATGAACCCAGCATGAGGACATTTAACAGGAGCCATTGCTAAAATCGTGTTTTGCATCTGCTGCATCGATATTTACATTTGCTGAACATTTGCACTGCTTCCCAAGTTTATTTGATGGGGTTTGGTCACATTTCTGGCGTGGCAGGGCCCACGTGTTTCCCATTTTTTGGGAGGGAATAGGCAGCTTTGGCAGGGCTTCAGGCAGTGCAGAGAAACCCACACTGTGCCAGTGCCCTGCCAGGCAGGGGCTGAGCAGCAGGGGATAACCCTGAGTTACAGGTGCAGGGGGCACCCCCAGATTTGTTACTTCAGTCTGGTACCAACTGGACACAGCCCTGGTGACTGTGCTGTCCTTGTGTCCCACAGCTGGCAGTGGCTGTGCCTTCCTGGGCAGAGCTGAGCTGCTGCTTGGCTTCTCATGGCAAAACTGCCGGCTGCTTTAATGTAAACCAGTTTTCCATACAGCATTAAGGATTGATTGCCATCTAACACATGGCCAGGGCTGGTGCGGACCAGCCCCTGTGGTTTTCTTACAGCCCCTTTGCATTTTCCTATGGGGATTTAAGTTTTCTTTCCCCATCCTGCAGTGCAGCACCATTCTTGGCTCACACAGGATCATTAAGGTTGGAAAAGATCTCTAAAATCCTTGAGTCCAACCCTAGCCCAGCACTGCCATATCCCCACTAAAGCAAGTCCAAACAAACTTGGTTATGTCCCATTTTGGCAAGGAAGAAACTGCATGGCTTTCAGCCCAATTCTCACAATAGCACTGGGAATAATGGGAAGCTCCATTTAAAATTATTTTTTTAAATCATGTATATATTTTTTAGGTTAAGATGAAGCATTTATTTGACCACTGAGTTTCATTTCTTTTCAAGCATCTATATGAGTGGAGATAAAAAGCAGACTTTGATGAACATGGACTCATTAAGAAGAGGGTGTATTAGGAAACCCAGAAACAGACATCTAGCAGGTTGAAGCCACTTAAGGCCATCCAGTTCTTCTTCCAGCAAGCAGAGGCAAAAGAGCAAGTTCCCCATCCATCAGTTTTCCACAGCCATGGGCCCTGTAAATATGCCTGATGGACAGGTACAAGCTGCAGGTGTTGTGTGTGTGCAGGGCTCTGCTGGGCAGGGCTGCCCCCAGAGCATGAAGCTGCTGCTGGACGTGCCACAGGGCACATCCTTTCCTGCAGCTCAGGGCAGTGAAATCACTGGAAACCATGGAATACTTCAGCCACTGTGGGATACTTTTCTTCTGATATCTCCTGTAATGAAACCTTAATATCCTTGCCATTGAATTTACATGACAGATCTAGCAAATAGCCTAGAAAATGCTGCCATTAATAAAGGAATCCCATAAGGACTGGGTGCAGATACAGGAAAATGTGTGTTATGGCACCATTCAGCAAAATTTATTCTTACAATTATGGCCCTCAATGCTGGCCCAACTATTCTTAAAAGTGAAGCCTGCATTTGTAGACTTCAGAGGTTTGTTTCCAGCATTCTCATATTGCAAAGGTTGCTAAGTTGCTAAGATACAGGCAGAAAGGTAAGTTTATTTAATACATTTTGTTGAATAAATTTTATAAAATATGACTGTGATCTGTGGTTCACTAGGTTATATCTGAGGCTATGCTCAAGTGGAATTGTCGTGAAAAATAGTATGGACTTGATTCATGATTGCATTATTCCTCTTCCACACTGATATAGCTACATTGAAAATAATTGACTCAAACCAATGGGGCATGAAAAAGATGCAGGGATGAATTTGGCTCTGTTTCTTGAAATGAAATATGTGCCATTTTCTGTTCAGCATTTGCTGTACCTTAAGAAAAATCATAAGGCAATTTACATCAAATCACACTATTAAAGGAAGCATTTTCTTGTTCTGCGCAGTCGAACAGACCTGAAACATTTATGTGTTCAGAATTTTCTCAAAAGCACACTTTTTATCCTTGCCCTGTATTTAAAAATTGATAACCAAGGGGAAAAGCTGTTGAGGTATAAAAACAGGGGATTTTTTTTTATTGTAATTGTGTAATCTTCTGCTAAAACATAATTGAACTCAAGGTTTGCATTTGCAAATGACCTTGACTAAAGTTTTGCAATTCAAAGAATTCATGCAATGACTTGGACTGTCTGGAATTTCAGAATCCCTTTATGGGGCAAAACCTATGGTCCTAGTGAGGACCCTGTGTTTGAAAAAGAAGCTCTATCTGCCTCTCATGGGATGATTTTATACTCTGTTTACAGAGAAATTCAATAGAGGAAAGCAGTTCAGAGAGAGGCTGAGTTATCTTTGGAGTCTTGTTCTCACCTGTGGCTTGAAGAACCAGCTTCTAAACTCTGTGGGGGCACCTGGTTTGCTTGTGGGGGTGTTCTGGAACCAGCAGCCCTTCATTGTCCACAGCTCTGGGAATAATCTTGACTCCACTGCTTTCTGCATATGGAGATTGGTTTATGTCACGGGGATGACATTGCTGGGTTTGTGGGTGCTGCACCTTCCAAGCACTGAAATAGTCCCTACAAGGGCAGAGATATGGAGCATGTGTGCCTGGGCACAGAATTCCCTGGCTCACACCACTGTGCTGCCTTGGAAAGAATAAATTATGTATTTCTGCCTGTCAGTCCCCTTTGCTCCCTCCTGTCTTCTTTCTCCCTGAAGGGAGGCTGCAGGCTTAGATTTTCTCCTTGATTCAAGTTTTTAAACTTTATTGGAAATTTCTGAATGCAAGAGGAGGGAAAAGAATGAGAGAATGATTAGGTACCTTTAAGGGCCTGAAGGTGAAAATCCTCAGTCTTAATTTCTCACCTTTAAGCCACCATCCATTTGCTTCTTGAGTCAATGTTTTCCCAGTAGCAATAGTGACAAAAGCAGCTCGTGTGTGGATGTCCCCTCGTGTTCCTTGGGTCCCATCCCAGGGTGCTCACCAGATGTGGATCACATGCTGCCTTGGGACCGGGACTGTTCCCTGCACATCTCAAGTACAATCACAAGTTGATTGGAATATATGTTGTTCTTTCCAGTCAGTTCTTTACAGTTTATTCTTTAGGGATCTTTATAAAGGCACAAATCATTGCCTTGTGATTGCTATTCAGAGTAAGCTGCCTGGCTGTATCTGACAGTGCCCTTCCCCAGATTCCCCTTTTCTGTCTCCAGCTCCCTCACCAAGCTCTATGTTCCTGTGAATGTACTCAGGTAGGACAACAGAAGGAGGAGAAGATTACAAAAATAATTTATGTCTTTAAGAATACTGATCCCCAGGTAGGGTAGTTCCTTGTACAAACACCATGGGTGCTGTGAAAACCCACAGGCAGGAGAAGGAGGCGCTGGTTATCTGCTCTGCCACTGCTCCTGCCAGGGCTGTCTCTACAGACACAGGAGAAGGAAAGGACAGAAGGACCACAACTGCCTCCACAGAGTTCTTGCTTCTTTCTTTCAGAGTTCTTGCTGCTTTCTGCAGCCCACTGTGAGCAAGAAGGCTTTGGCTGTCAGGCTCTGCTTCCTCTGCCTGAGGCTCTGGCTCCTGGTTCCATACCCAGCCAGGTATTTGCCCCAGTAGTTTTTCAGCTTGTACCTGTCCATCAGACATACTTAGAAGGCCCATGGCTGTGGAAAACTGATGGACGGGGAATTTGCTCTTTTGCTTCTGCTTGCTGGAAGAAGAATTGGATGGCATTAAGTGGCTTCAGCCTGCTAGATGTCTGTTTCTGGGTTTCCTAATACACCCTCTTATTAATGAGTCCATGTTCATCAAAGTCTGCTTTTTATCTCCACTCATATAGATGCTTGAAAAGAAATGAAACTCAGTGGTCAAGTAAATGCTTTATTTTAACCTAAAAATATATATATACATGATTTAAAAAAATAATTTTGAATGGAGCTTCCCATTATTCCCAGTGCTATTGTGAGAATTGGGCTGAAAGCCATGCAGTTCCTTCCTTGCCAAAATGGGGCATAACCAAGTTTGTTTAGCAGGCTTTTCATGAGAGTCAGTCTTTACACTGAAAGCTCCTCTCCTGTCACCTGTTTTTAAATGCTTCAAATGTAGGAAGCCTGCTGCAGGTGGTATCAGTAGTTTTACTGATCTGAGGCCTTGGGCAAATTCATTTGAATTGCTTTGAAACTGCATATTCAAAATTCAGTAAAATAAGAGGGTCTGATGGTGCAGCTGCAGCATATCCCCTCCAGCTGGGTTAGCTGAGATGTTTCAAGGCCCTGGACTAGCAAAGCCTGGGTGTGATGTACAGATTATACAGATAGCTGCCAGGGAAGAGGTTTTGGCAGGCTGGGTACAGCAATACCCCCTGCCAGAAGACTTGGGAGTGAGTTACAGTGGATTTCATGCTACGTGGCATCTTTTGCTGCCTTTCCTGGACAGAAATTTGTTGGTGCAATAGTGGCAGCAGGCCAGGGGGAGGGGACTGCCTCAAGGGTAAAGGGATGGAATGTAGGAAAAAGAATAAACCCAAAAAGCTCCAGTTGTTTTGAAAGTGACTGGCTATCCTGAATGCCTTGGTCTGGCTCCAAAATGAGCTGTTCTGTGGGCGGGTTTTGTTAAATTGCATTCAGAAATCATATTTGCCCTTGGGCAGATACCCTTGCTTTTATGCACAGTAGGCAAGTCACATGCACTAAAATGGAATTCACATGGTGCTTTAGTCAAAAAGCTAATGTCAGTCATCATACCTTTTATGCATATCCAGTCCCTTGGTTCTTTATGCCCATTTAAATATGCAGAAGTGCTTTTTATTATTACACTGCCTGTAAAGTATGGAGATAGAGATATATAGGCCATGTAATTTATTGCAGTGTAGACTCTTCTCTGCATATGTATTCATCACATAAATTAAAATCATGGGCATAAAACATTTTGGTCGGTGGGTTCTGATTTTCTCCGATTTCTGCTGTTAGACAGCGGAAGTAATTCCTTTATGTGCCGTGCATCCACGCTTTCCAAATGACTCCTTCAGCAGCAGTACAGGGCTTATCTTTGTAGCATTGTAATGCTGGTATCCTTGTGAGCATCACAGTGCTGGCACAACCAGCACAGGGCCCAAAGGTGAGACAATCAGAGGATACACACAGGGACGTTATTGGAGCACCAGCTCGTTGGACTGCACAGTATGTCCCTCGTTATTGAAAGGGCTACCATGAAATTTAATTTAGGATTTTACAGACACATTTTGAATTGGAAATCTCTGTAATAACTTTCCCTTTGCTCAGCCTTTTAACTGTGAAATTCAGTTGGGGAGTTTTGAAGCAGCAGGTAGTGTCTCAGCACTCTAGAGGGATTTCGCCAGGATTCAGCTAAAGTGCTTGCAAGTGTCATTTCCATATTTAACTAATTTCAGTTTTTAATTAGCTCCATGTGAAAAATGAGAGTTCACGCTGAGCTAAGCTGTCAGCACAGAGGCTTGTTTCCTTTCTAGCCTCTCAGGACAATTACTGCAGCATCCCCTGGTTTTTTCAATGAGAGTGCTCAGCCACTGCACGCTCCGTCCCTCCATTGTTCCCTGCCAGGAGCCGGGGAGTGTGTTGTGTCTAGCTTGCTAAAATGGAGAAGATAACTTCTGACAGTATTTCAAATGTGAAATTGGCTCAGCAAAGGTTCAAAAGAACTTCAGAGGTCTGGCTCTGAACCATGCAGCAGCACGGAGTGCCCAGAGCTCCCTGGCACTGTGCAGTCGGTGCCATTGTTGGAGCAGTGTCTGATCCTTCCAGCTCCATCCCTGGCCAGCACAGAGGGACAGCAGCTTTTCCTGCTCCTCCCTGGGCTTCCTGCAGCCCCCTGTGAACAGAGCAGTGTCCCAGAGGCTGGGGGGAGAAAAGAGTTGCCTTTGTGTAAAATTCCACCTTATAGGATAGGCATGGAAGTTTGGTAATTCTCCATCTCGGCTCTAAACTTTCCTGTGAGGACCTGAATGCAAATGTTAAAATAGTTCTTGGGAGCAAAGTGAGAGGTGCAGTTCATGTAAACTCATGCAAAGCCATGGGATGTGAACAGATTTCTGAAGCAATTTTATTAACTGATAGCAATCCTGAGTTACATTTACATGCCAGTCACATAATGCCATTGTTATTTTTGAAAGAATGCAGTCATTACATTTTGAAAATTGCATTTAAATGGGAAAATTGGTGTAGATGTTACCTCAGGGTTGGTTTTGAGTTGTTTGTGTTTTTTTAAACCTGTCCTATAAGGTGAGATTTTTAAAAATTTATGAATATGAAATATATGAAAGTATCTCCATTTTCGTTTTTGTTTATATACTAGCAAAATAGAGGTTGTGTGTATTTTATTCTTCACTAATTAGCATGGACAACCACTTCCAGTGGGCAGAAGCAGATTTTTTCTATTAGACCACAAAAACAAATGCATCTTTTTCAAATCAGGATGGATGAGGAAAAATAAAATCTCAGCTGTGGTACTTTTTGTGCTCCTAATGTTCGTAGTGCTGTGAAAGAAGAAGGTAAATACATTGCAGAAACTTGTCAGGTACAGTGACACTGAGGAGTTCCTAGTCATTTTTCTTTTAAGATGCTGAGGAGCTGCTTTAATACTTGCTTTCAAGCTGAAGCAAATTCTTTAAAAGATTAAAAAAAAAGGTAAATAAATTTCATAGTGAAAAGTGAAGCTGAAATGCTAGATAGATTTTCAATGTCGTTCAAGTTTTGGGGTTCCTTTAAAATATAGTATTTACTGTTACATTCATCAAAGAAAAAAATAAAGATATATAATCCTGGTTTGAGTGCCAGCCAACTGGGTGTAACAGACATAAAGCAGGAGAACTTGAGTATTAACAATGAAGTACCAGTATGTAATTCTAGCTACCATTATATATTATTTTTTGCCCCTTGTAGTGTGAGTTATCTTCTGTTTAAAGGATAATTCCTGGTTATTTTATTGCTATTACTAAGTAAAGCTGTTCCATATATTATGATTGTATTAATCATTTAACATAACTCAGTTATGCCTTACAAAGTGCATGTAATTGAAGGCAAAGGTTTCTGAGGGTGTGTAATCTAGCTTGTATTTTATCCCATGATGCTTTAATTAGTTGTATACAGTGATGCATGTGCTAATGCATTACAGCTCATGTCCAATTCACCCTGCAGGTCAAACCACTGAGTTTTTTATGGGATGCCTTGCTGTTGCCTGTAGAAAACACTGCTTTTTTCAGGCACTGTTATGATACCTGCAGTCTCAAATATTTTAAATAGAGCAGTTCTGAGGTGGAGCTGTCCCCACTGAAGTCAGTGATGGTTTTGAGCTTGGTTACAATGGGCCTTGATTTTAACCAGCCCTAAATGGGCTGATGAGGAGCATCCTGCACTGCTGACCTCAGACAGTGCAGGGGCTCCTGCAGCATTTCCTATGCAGGACAGAAAGCTTCATTAAATTGATCAGGTATCAGATGCTCTGTGCATTAAACTGGCATAATTTTTCTGTTGTGGACAGCAGCTCCATCTGCAGCAGTCATTTCTGCAATCTCTGCAGTGGTTAGTTTTGATATACTAAGAAGATCAAATTGAGCCAGCCTTAAAACCCCATCTTCTAAAAGGCAATTTGAGACATAAGAGATAAAGAAAATTAATACAAATATTAATATTTAATTCTATATTTGATGTTCCTTAGATTAATCAGGATGTAGGTGTCCAAATTAAATAAAAATGTTTTCCATTATTCATGGTGCACAGTGCTTGGAGTGGACTTGGACTGTGGTGTGCTGTCGTGGTGTCTCTTGGGATTTCAGAGGCACAAACCAGCTCCTGTTCCTGTATTGGCTGATGAAATTGTGTAACAGATGTTTTGGTGATGCAACTCATAATCATATATGAGCACACACACACAGAGGAATTCCTTGTGAAATGTCTATTGCTGCAGTCTGAAAACTCACAGCTCTGGCACTTCAAAATAAGGCAGTGATCTGAAATTAAAATCCTGGCACCATGAAACCCTTCACTGATTTCTCGTGTGCTTCCATATTGGTGTGATCACACAGAAATCCTGTCCTCACTTGCAGCTTGCATTCCCTTAGCAGCTCTGCAATTCTAGAGAAGGCACAGATGCAGGAGGGCCAGCTTTTGGTCTCTGAAAGCTATAAAATTTTGCTGTAAAACTTTTTTCCTTTTTCCTTTGAAGGTAACAAGAGCAAACTTTAGAATAAGACAGGTAAAAGACTGGAAACAGTTATAGTAAACTCATTATGGGAAATGATTAACAGGAATCATGTAAGGACAATGGAAAAAAAATTCTCAAAAATGTAACTATAGTCCAATTTGATAATTGCTTATTTCTTTCAAAATTGCCACTAAAAAAACAACCCACACAAAAGAATGAGTTACAAGGCTGTAACTGATTGACTGTGTAAGATACTTATCAAATTTGTACATTTTATTTTCATAGGTTTCTATTCTGGCTCCATAGGACATCTAAATCACAATACATTAATAATGGCAGCATTTCAAGGCTTACAGAAAGTCTCAATCTGCTTAGATGCTAAATATAATCTGTACCTTCATGTCAGTATCAAGATATGATTGAGGCTAGGTTTATATATACACCTTTTGAAGTACATTGTGAAAGAAATATAAACAGCTTATAGTGTTGAAAATGAATTAGAGGCTTTGGGATAAGAAATCATATTTGCTTTTCATCTTTGGATTTATTTCCTCTTTGTAATGAACTTTTAACTCCAATAATTACTTGGCGTAGAGAGTAAAACCTTAAACGTTATCATTCATGCAGTGTTTTAAATTGTGATTTTATCAGGTGATCACATTAGGCTGTTCTGCATCACTTCTATTAAGGAAAGAATATACTTTATGGTTAGAAATTACCCTTTTTTTGTACTGAGGACAGAAATTTGGCCACTGAGTAATGCAGTTTCACTTCATTCAGTGTATGTGAAGAAGTAATAAAGCTGAAAACTGTTTTCTTAGCAGTTTGGCTAACAGAGGTTGAGTCAAGGTCTGAATGCTTTGAAACAGTGAGATTATTAAAATCTTGTTCAACATGTTTGTAGAAATTAGGGCAGTTGCAGTTTCAGAAGATGAACGCAGTTGAATAAATGTTTGACGTGATATCCCTTAGGTTTATGATCAGTATTAAAAGTAAAGCAGTTATTTTAATTCTTGTAAGTTCAGGCCTCAGTGATTTTCAAGAGTATTTGTGTCTATATGCCTTGAAACACCAGTTTCAAGTCTCATCTAGGTTCCTCCTCCTCTTGGAAACAGAATAAAGACAAGCTGGGTACTTTGTTCATGATAATGGTGTCTTTTAGGTGTGAAATTAAAATTGGATTCAATTTGCTTTGTATTAACACGGAATGTTCACAATTGCTCAAAAATACAGCAAAATTGAGTTAAGAGCATCCCTTTCTGCTCTTCTAAGCCTGTTTCAAAAGTGGCAGTGTTTTGGCAAGGCTGGTAAAGTGGATATTGTATAATGTGATCTGGGATCCTCCAGGCTGAAAGATGCTGTATTGGGTAAATAAAAATATATACACTTTTCTTATTAGTTATAGTCATCTAGTTCAGATGCAAGACCAAAAAGATTGCAGCCTTGACTCCTGAAATTGCCATGAGAAGTGAGTTCACGTTACACAGTCTCAGGAACTGATTAATCGTGTGCCAGTTCTCTGCACTCTGTACAATCTAAAGCCTGTCATGAGAATAAATGAGCAGTGCACTGTATTCTGCTTCTCTTTTAAGGTCTTTGTCATGAGATTCCAGATTCTGAAGGCAGCACGCAATGCTGTTACCCTTCTCGTGACAAAAAGATTGCTCAAAGTGGCACAAAAATCAAAACATTTCAGTAAAGAGGAGTGAGAGAAGCAAAGTGGAGGCCTGAGCCAGGGATCCTTCCAATCCCATCACGGTGGGGACTGGAAACAAACCTCCACCAAGGTACAGCTCGTGTTCCTGGGCTGGAACTCTGCTTACCCAGCTGTATCCTGGGGTTTGGGCACATCTTCCACTTCTCCCTGCCCCCAAAAGGAGCTGCAAGTGTGTGTGAGCTTTTCAACTATTTTTGGATGTAGAAAAACTGAAGATGGAAATAGAGGAATGAACTTTCAAAGCATTGCATGGCAGATAAGCACACAAATCATATTACTCCTAATGGGATTTGTGGGTATATCTTTCATGCTGTGCTTTGAAAATCCATTCCATTCAGTTTATTGACGTGCACAGGGAAATAAATCAGTCAGCTTGGAGGGGGGTGATCAATTTGAAAAAAAAAAACAAACTTTTTTTGGGTCCCCCTATTTCTTCTGTGTGAACGCAGTGACAGTGAAGCATCTTATAGCCCTTCTTCCATCTCCTTTTAAAACTTAAATAACATTTATTCAAAAGAAAGCAATTAATTCCTAGCAGAAGTTTTCCTGCTGCTGACAACAATACACTCACTCATAGATCCTTTCTGGTATTTCTATAAAACATTTCTTGGGCTGGATGCTTTAAAGCAAACATCTTGTTCTAAACAGTTTATTGTCTAAAAGAGTTCACATGCTGAGGGTGAAATTATGCCCAAGGATTTCTTTGTTATGTTTAAGATAGTGTCATATCAGCTCTGCTTTCCCTTGTGGTTTCCAGTGGTTCCTGTGTTTCCCTGGTGAGCAGAGGGAGCACAGCTGATACTGAGCTCATCCCTCTTCCACAGCAAGGACTGCCCAAAGCTGAGGGTCTGCCTGCCTTCCCTTGGCTCATGTCCCAGAAATTTGGGTGCTGGAATTCCCAATTCCCATGTCTGTGTTTATAGGAACGCTGTGGGTGAGAGAAGCCCAGAGCTGGGTTCTCCCTGCAGCAGTGAGGAGGCCACAGGGAATGGCAGCCTGAGATCCCTTACACTGATTTTTTATGAACAATCCTCACAGCTTTCCTCCGGAAGCCAGAAAATACACTTTCTGTTTCAAAAGTTACAAAATGTTGCTGTTGTTGTTTGTTTTAAGTATAAAACTATTGCGGATGTCAGGCACAATTAACAAGAGTATAAACCTGTGGCTGGGTAGCAAACAGAAGCTTGTACGTAGGTAACAATATGAGCTTAATTCAATTGATAGAAAAGTGGAAAAAAAACATGCAACAAGATATAAAAATACACAGCAGTGCCATTATAGTTAATGGAATTTTCCATTTTCAGCATTGTAAACTGCAAAAAGTGACTCTGAGAAGTGAGAGGTCTTGTTCAATGTTATGGGCAGGATAAATAACACAGCAAAACGGTTCTTTATTGTGCTCTCTGGGTGCAATACAGGCAAGCCTATTGTTTTAATGAAAATAGTGGTATCTGTAAATTCTGTAATTGAAGTTGTGGATTTTGATAATGCTTTATATGGAGTTCTCAAATGAACTTTTAATTTAGATTTATTACAAAAACGCAGTGCACAGCAAATAGCATACTGATGATTAAGATGAATTGCTGAGAATGAATGACCTTGAAAATAAGCCATCTATTTGTTGTTGAGTTTCAATGGTCACAGTCAATAAGCAGGACTTTTTGCATATATTCCACAAAATAAATATTAAATTTACATCAAATCATCTATTTTTGAAATGCTACTTTAACCTTGCCTACAAACAATTGAGCGGTCACAAGTAGAAGAGGCAATATAATCAAGAATGCATCCAAATGTTTTATATGAGCTCTGTAGGATTCTGAGTCATTAATATTAAAACACGGGTTCATAAATACCCTAAGTACTGGTAGTCCAAAGAATTATGCAATTTTTTTTTGCTGATCTTTGATCTCTGCTGTCAACCCTGTAAAAGTTAAATCCTTATCTGCTGTGGCCCTGAGATCTCCAACAAAATATTTTGAAAATGCATCTCTCATAATTATAACTGACTCTGCTGTGCTATTAATTAGAGTATTTCCCATTGTACTGATGAACAGCTACACTGGGTTGTGACACCTGCACAAAAGCTGTGGCACATCAGCAATTGCCATTTATGTACTGCATTCTCTGCCCAAAATCATGCTGCTTCTAGGAAATGCTTTATGGCATAAGAATCCCAGGGTTTGCCTGAGTCATACTGAACACTCCCTAGATTGCCAGGCCTGGTGGATAGGCAGGGCCATGCTGCATCAGCTTGTATCAAACACTTCCAGAAACACTGGGACTGCTGGATACACTCCAGAGTGCTGTGTATGTGTAGCAGCAGCTGTGTTGGGTTAGATATAAGTCAAGTTATCCATTTGTGTCCAGCACCCACAAATGGTTAGCTCGTTAGAAGGACAAATCGTCCTTCTATGTACTTTGCCCTACTCATTCTCCAACTTCTGCTCATTCTGAGTCTTTTCTGAGAGGAGAAACAACAGCATAACAATACTCCTTGCTTTGTTTACACTTCCCACAATGATTCGATGTTTGGCTTACTTGAGATTATAATCTAGCCCAAAAATTTCCTTGATATTTTATATTAGTCAGGCCAGAATTCATTATTTTACATGTGGACTTAAAATTACTCCTCTCCAGCATACTTTTATTTTACATGTTTGAACTTCATCTGCCAATTTCTGGCCCAGTTGCTCAGTTATTTTATGTCCTTGTGCAGTTCTCGGTCAGGTCTCTTCTTGAATAATGCATTATCAGCAGCAGACTGTGCCCCCTTCCCTGCATGGCCTGTTTTCCATTTGGAATTCTATCATAGCTATGATAGGTTTGGACTTTTTAAAGTAGTACTTTAGACATTCCTGTAGATAATATAACAAAAGTGGCAGATGTCCACCCAGCAAGCCATGTGGCTTTTGTTTTGTTTTAGAGAAAGGCGTGGGCATGTGATCAATTTCTGTGACATCTCTTGGATACCTCAGGAGAACTCTGGCATCCTTGTCACAGTCACATGAGGTATTCAAGGAAGAATAGAAACTTCTGACACTTCTGAATTTTAGGAGAGACGTCATTGTTCCTCTAGCAAGGAGAGGTGCTACTTGCTCATATTGTTTATTTTAAGACTGCTCCTTTTAAGTAACAAGACTCATGTTCTTTGATAATGATATTTCAAGCACTTTAATATATGTTTAATGGGTGGATTGCAGGTTAGACCTCCTGGAGACACTGTCCCTTTCTGCCAATAGCAGAATATGAAAGGGCATAAATATAAATGTGAGCTTTCTTTGACACACCTTCCTTAGCCCTTGTCAAGGACCCCCATCCCATCCCAGCTTCATCCTGACAGGGCTTGAACTGCTCCTGCTGCAAACATGGCTGCAGGCTGGCCAGCAAAACTATTGAGCAGAAGGTGGTGCCAGTCTCTTTAAATCATCTGTGATTTATTGAATTCCTTGTCTGGCATACGTGTTGCCATGTCCAGTTTTTGTGGGAGAGGACTTTCACATACTGTCCCCCAAAGGAACATGTGCAGTGCTGCCCATGCGACAGAGCCTCCCTGTCCTCTGTTCAGTGCCTGTTCCTGGTAAGGTACATTAGCAAAGTATGGATCTCAGCTGAGATTTAGTTCAGCAAATTCTGATCATTTGTGTGTTTGGGAACTGTCTTTCAGCCTCTTCAGATATGAGGAGCAGGAGAGGTTTCCTATTTCCCTTGTCACAGCGACCAAGAGCCTGCACTCCTCAGCAGAGCCCTGAAAGCTCTGGTCAGAATGGAGTGGAGAGTTTGCAGCACTGTGCAAGTTTTCCCCATGCAGTTCCCCCATTGCTCTTTGCTGACTTTCAGCCCCCTGCTATTCCTGTCTCGGGCATCTCTTGAGGAGAGCTTGTCAGCTGTGATGGATTGTGCATTCATTCTGTAATGGGGGCAAGTAATCACCGGGGAATAGGCCTAATGCACTCGTTTCACTTGTGACTTGGGCTGAACTTGAACCTCTTTCTCCAGAGAAATAATAAAACTTTAAATTACTATGTTTCTAATCTTTTAAGTAACTGTTATTTTGTGAATAATAATTGAGATCAGTAAGATGAATTTCTGGTATTCCTCAAGTTCTCCTGCAGGATCAAGAAGTAGTAACTAATAAAGGACCATGAGTTTCATCTTAGTAAGATTTAATACAAGTAAGCATGCAATAATGTTCAATTATTTTTCAATTTTTTGAGGGGAATACATTTATTCTTTTCAGGTTCTTTGGGTACCCATCTATATGGACCCAGAATTGCAAAATACTAGATATCCTTTGCTTCATACAAACATTGTAGTGCATTAAAACAATGTTCAGAGCATATGAAACATAGATGTGCAAATAGCTCTGTGAATATAGATGCTATAAAATTACCATTATGTTAAGATTTATTAGGTACCTTTTGTTTTGTCATGTCTGTGATTCATTAAACCTGGCTTGGAAATTAATTTGATGTTGCTGAAAACTACATAATAAATAACAAGAGTTGCATCATCATTCACCTCATGAGTGGATGGGAAGGAAACTTTGAACATTTCTGCTCCTATAACACAATGGCCTTGGAACAGAAAATGGGCTTTTAGGGTATGTTTGTTCATGTTGTTCATGATTTAATGGAGTGATCTCTTGTTCATATGAAAAGAGGTTGTCCTGCTCTAGACAGACACTGGATATATCCTGACAAAGCCATGCTTGATGGCTTCATTGTGGATGATAATAATTTAGGGGTTAATAAGCATGATAGTTGGAAATTAAAGTATGGAAGCATCCTTAATTCTCTCCAATTGTCCCATCTTTTTGAGTTGCTTAGGGAATATTGAATTTTCCAACAAGGAAGCAGTGTGTATTTTACAGACCCTAACTGGGAGGATGCAATAGGAATGGGGGAGATGATGGATCATCAGCCTGCATATTTCTCCCTTTAAGAAATCAAGGAAAGGAAAAAGTGAAAATCCTCATTGTGCTCTGCAGACACTGAGCTGCACTACAGGGAGATCTCCAACTCCCAAAGACACCAGAGCTCTCCTTTTAGAAGTACAAGGTCAAAAGTGACAAGAGCACAAAGACAAGACAGAGAGCTTCCTGAGCTTGGGAACCACTGTCCTTCAGACAAAACCCTGACTGCAGTGGGCAGTGGGTTCATGGCCAAAATGAGAGAAGACCAATGAAAGAGGAATGTGAGGACACCACTGAGTTTAGAGAATCTCAATATAATTTGCATGTAAGTTCTATCAATTTCCTTTGGATTTGTGTACCTTTTGGGACTTCTTAAAATAATATGTGATTCACTCTAGCAGCCTCTATCTTATGTAAGTCTTAGACTGATCCTTGGCAGCTCTGCCACCTGGAGTGATGAGCCAGGTCTCTGCTTTTGTTCTTGCTGGGCATGCAGGTTTAGCTTCCAGGTGCTTTTGCTCTCTGTATCTGTATGGTGCTAGAGGGGGAGTGAGAGGTTGATTATTATTTTTTACTTAAACCTCAAAGGTTTTTCTTCAAAATTTATTGTTCCTGAATTATCATGTCTTAAAGAATATAAATACACTATTCTGAATTACTAGATATTAGTGTAAATGAACTCTATAAATTCTGACAAGCTTAGTGTTTGAAAATCAAGTTGAATATAGAAGAGCTTTGAAAATATGCTTAATTGTTGAGGTGGAGGAAAGCAAACACAGAAAAATAATACCTGTAAGTACTCTGCAAAAATATAATTTGTGAATACACAAATTGTCATTGGGAAAAAAAGCAAAGTCAGTTTCAAACTAGAAAAGAAAAGCAGCAAAACCAGCAAACAGGCACAAATTGACTAGCCCAAATTTCTCCTCTGAGACACATGCACTCAACTTCTGTGTGGATCCCCACATTTCTAATTAAACGGGCTTCTACTTATTCCTTTGCTGGAGGCATTTTGTTTGATTAACAGAAGGAAAGGTTAATCATATAAATTTGCCATCTCACAGCGTTGTGAAGCAGCAGAGAGAAGGTTTCCCCTCGTTCCCCCTGCTCAGCTCTGCTCTCTGCTCAGTGCAGTGCAGACGCAGAGCTTTCCCCTCAGGCCCCTGTGACACACTTTTCTCCACTCATTCCTGGTGGAAGAGGAACATTCCTGGTGTTTGTGACTGCAGCTGTCTTAGTGGAAGTTTGCAGATCACCTCACGGGTGTGGGAGCTGTGCAGGAGATTCTCAGCCTCCACCAGGGATGGAGCAGACCTGCAAATCCCTGCCCCGTTAGGAAGGAGCTCTAATTGCTCCTACCTCACGTGCATCCATGATTAAAACACAGTTATTAATGAAACCATGGTGTGCTTGGAAGCAGATGGATCACAGGTAGTTTTTAATACCATGTTAATAAGATCTTTTATAATTCCCTGTCTGAATTTACCTGGTAATTATAAGGTAGCAACTATAATTTTCTTGGACAGACTATTAGTTGTGATTTTTTTTATCTCTCTGTTGTAAAGACTGGTTCACACTTGAAGCAGCAGGCTTTCATCTCTGCAAGTGACCTACATTTATGGTTATGCTCACAGTAAAATAAAAAAAAAAAAAAGGCAACTTTGAATAGACACACTGAGAGTATAAAACACAAAAGTCTGATTCTCCTTTGTGACTTGTTTGCATTGTGGGGCTTTGAAATTCACTTAATCTTTATGCACTCTTGGCTTTCGGGGCTGGTCCAGCTGAATCTGGTGCCTGTGCGGGGAGTGGGAATTGCTGAGAGCACAAACACATCCTGAGCTGCTCTCTGCTGTCCCAGCCCCAGCACAGCTGCCTCTGCTCAGTGGGGATAAGGTGCACTTTGGTGGGGTTTGAGCCTTGTGAATGATTTTTCAGTTTTATTTGCCATACTTAAAAAAAAAAAAAATAAAAATTTGGTTGCTTGAGATTAGAGCGAAAAATCCTTTTAAGTGTTTTTTTTTGGCAAGACAACTAAGTTGTAATTGAACAAATAATTAGATCCCATATAAATTTATTGTCTATTTTCCAAGGATTCTTAAACATTATGTAGAAATAAATTTTGAGTAGTTTCGTTGCAAAACATCCTTTTCAGTTGGTATGTGAGGCTTTAAAGTATTTTTTGTTTGTTTTTGTGAGCTATTTTGACATAATAGAAACAAAACTTGCAAATTCAGCATGAATATGAAATCTGGCAGCTGCCCTGTTCACAGAAAAGGTCTCCTGATTTTAGTTACTATTCTGAGATATCTACTCAGACATTAGCCATAGGATGTCCAGGGGAAGGTGGTGTTAGGAAAGATATCTTGATCCCCTGCTGCTTTTGTCAAAAATACAGAGGTTAAACTCTGCATAGATTGCGTGCTGAGAGATTTCCAGGGGTTGGGAAAGACGGATTCTGGGGGTGGTGGAGGATGCTTTTTGTTTTCTTGGGGCTTAGGAATGCACATGTGAATCACTCACATCTAAATGGATTCTGAGGTTATCTCAGTGGTGGCTCCAGCACTGTAAATGGCAGTTTCTGTGAGGAGTGTTTTGTCTCTCCTATCCCTAAGATTTAGTCTTTGAACAGAGTGTGTGGCCACTGATGGGCTATTTGCAACCACTATAATCACTTTGAATTGGATGCAAAATATCTGATAATCTTGTGTGGCTCTGACACTGCAGAATAGAACAATTCTAAGGGTGCCCACAATATTTTTTTTTCCCTGCCTGCAAATTGGCAGTGAATCCTCTCAAACACCTTTTGACATAACTGGAAATGCTGTTCTCTGTGGTATATAGGTTACACACATCCTGTGTAAGCAGAAAGATGCAAAGAAAAGGAAAGCAGCAGCTTGGTGGGTTTTATCCCTCACCACTGCTCTACTGTACTGAGAGCGCCATGGGGATAATGTGATGAGAGTATGCAGGTAGCTGTGTTTATACAAGGTGAAGATGCACATAAATCCACTGGCTGAATGATTCAGACCTGTCAAGTCTCATGCATTATGCACAGGACTTATTCAATTAGCCCTGCCACAGTGCCTATAACTCAGGCACTTGTGCAGGGCGTGCTTGGCCTCGCTCCCACTGCTCAGCTCGAGTTGCAGGTGCAGCTGCAGAGCCTCTGACATGGACACACGGACCTGTCCCTGGCACAGGGATGGCTGGAGAGCCATGGCTGTGAGCAGGCAAGCCTGCCCTGCCCAGGGTTGTACGGGATTTGGGGCAGTGGTGTCAAAAATCTGGGAGGTGAAAGGATTGGAGCGGTCCTGGCTTGGTCAGGGAAGCTCAGTCTACAAAATGAAGATAGAGAATCTAAAATGGTTCCAGAGTGAATGAGAGTAGGGGCAGGTTGGGTGCTGGGAAGAAATTCATCTCTGTCAAAGTGATGAGGCCCTGGCACAGGTTGCCCAGATGAACTGGAGATGCCCCAGCTCTGGAAGTGTTCAAGGTGAGGTTGGACAAGGCTTGGAGCAACCTGGGACAGTGGAAGGTGTCCCTGCCCATGGCAGGGAATTGGAGCTGGATGATCTTGGCAGGTTCCTTACAGCCCAAACCATTCTGTGTGATTCTATTATCCTAATGTATTGATTTAAATAAGTTGTACTAAACACAGAATAATTGCATTACCAAGTCACTACTTTACACAGGGCTAAAGCCAATTTTATAATCAACATATAAATTACCACCTATAATTTAAACTCGGAGCTGGTACTTGCAGCAAATGCTTTGTTTCCTGAGATGTGTCCCCGCACCGTGTGAGTCAGGAAAGTGGCCGGCTCTGCCCAGAGCTGTGAGCATTTTGCTTTTTGTATTTCAGTGCCACACAGATGCGCGTGAATCACCAGGGATCGCTTTTGTTTATTTATTATGGGGGGAAGGGGGTGTTTTTTGCTGCTGTTGCCGGTTCTGTCAGCACATCCCCATCCCTGCGAGCCGAGTGCTCTGGGGCATTCCCGCGGGGCGCTCGGGTGTCTGCGGCCGCGCTGACCGCTGTCTGTGTCCCTGTGTTCGTTGTCTGTGCGTCTGTGTCCGCTGTCTGTGTCCCTGAGTCCCCGCTGACCTCTGTCTGTCCCTGTGTCCGCAGCCATGCACCTGCTGGGCCTCAACTGGCAGCTGCAGCCGGCCGAGCCGCCGACCTTCAGCAACGGCCTGCGCCCGCCCGGCGACGACGGCCCGCCCGCGCCCCCTGCCGGCAGAGGTGGGTCCGCGCCGCGCCCCCACCACGGCCTGGTCCGGCCCGGCCGAACGGACGCGAAGTGCCCCACACCCCAGCTGAACTGCCACAAACTGCCCCAAACCCCAGCTGAACTGACCCAAACAGCCCCAAAACCCCAGATGGACTGGCAAGAGCCGCCCCAAACACCACCCGAACTGCCCCAAAACCTGAACCACCACAGTGCCCCAAACCCGCAGATGAACCATCACAAACTGCCCCAAAACCCCACCTAACCACCCCAAAACGCTGTCAGACTACCCCAAAATGCCATCAAGCCACCAGAAAACACCCCAAAAAGCCACCAAACTACTACCAACAGCCCCCAAATGTTACCAAACCTACAAATTGCCCAAAACGCCACCAAACCACCCCAAAACACTGGCAAACCCCCACAGTCCTCCCCAAAATGCTGGCCAACTGCCCCAAACACCACCAAACCCCTATAAACCACCCCAGAATCCTACCATACAGCCCAAAACACCACCAAACCCCTACAGACTGCCCCAAAACGCAGCCAAACCACCCCAAAATGCCACCCATCGTTTCCTTCCCATGGCTCTCAGCACCCCCCATGTTCACACTAAATCCTGCAGGTTCTGGTTTATCACCAGTGAAGTTGTGGTAGGAGGATGCTGGGGAAGTGCTCTCAGAAATGTGCTGTGTTTACTGGCTGCATGTTCTTTTTCCAGGCATAGCTTAGAGATCCCAAAGAAAGAGGAGGCTGAGGGAGCTGGGGCTGCTCAGCTTGCAGAGGTGACTGAGAGGAACCTCATTAATTGTGTAAATATCTGCAGGGAGGGCTCAGAGCATGGACCAAGCTCCTCACAGTGGTCCCAGCAAGCAGAACAGGAGGCAGTGGGCAGGAACTGGTGCTCAGGAAGCTCCACCTGAACATGAGGCAGAACTCCTGTGCAGTGACCAAGCACTGGATCATACTGGCCCAATCTCCCTCACTGGGGATATTCCAGAACATTCAGGACACAATCCTGTGCCCTGTGCTCTTGGATGACCCTGCTGGAGCAGGGGGGTTGGACCACATTGACCCACTGTGATCCTTTCCAGCCTGATCCATTCTGGGGTTCTGTGAAAAGCTTTAGTAGAAGCAAGCATTGTAGTGCTTGAAAGAATTCAAGAACTGGCTTGCAGCCAGGACCACATCCCTGGTTCTTCTTTCTCAGTGAATTCTAATAGCAAACACTAAGGACAGCAGAATTTGACCCATGGTAAATGGTCTGTCTTGTGATATTAATGTGAGAAATTAGACAACAAATGGTTTCTTTTTTTCTTAAAGAAAAACTGTGTTCCGGAGGAGGATGACAAAGACATGGCAGAGGAAAGAAAAAAATAAGTAAAACCTAGAACCAGAAACACTTTATTAAACTGAGAAAACCTGTGTTAAAAACACAGAGAAGTTACATGTCACAAAAAGGATTTTAATCATTTAAATGGAATGTTTTTTGCTGATGAGGTTCAGGGGTTTTCTTTGCTACATCACAGTGAGGTCTTCTCTGGTTATTATAAAAATTATGGGGAGAAGGCAGAACAGAATGTTACAATCAGACAAAGCACCTCCCACGCTTTAGTGGGCTGGGATGGTGGATGGCATGACTGGAACAGGAGAAGTCTGAGCACTTGATTTTTGTCAGCTGAAATGTCTCTGAATTCTGTTCAGGGGCTGAGCGCTGCCTTGCACTCAGGACCTGTGTCTCATGTGAAACTTGGTAATTGCCAAAGCAAGTGTTAGAAGCAAATGCTGACAATGGATACTTCTATTGGGAAAACAATCAGTTAAAATAGACTTGGGAAAGGAAACCGAGTTGTTCTTTTATGAGCTTGATCATTTAATGGATTTGCTTCTTTTTTTTTCAATAAAGGCTGCTGCACCTCAGCTTCTTCATGTTTTCCATGGAGGATCTAGATTTTGCTTCCTCCTTGTCATGAAATCCTACATCCTGATAGTGCCAAAAACCTGAACATTTTTAGACAAGTGTTCATTGGTTTGGCTTTCATCTCTGACTGGCTGTAGGTGAAAGTGCATGAGCAGCACATCCCTAAGTGCAAGGCAGAAGGTTTTCATTGCTGCTGAACTGCCTCCAGGTTGGGCACAGGTGAGAGACCCTGTGGTTTTGGGCAGGAACTTGAAGAGCTCAGGTCGGCAATTATGGTCATTTAGCAGACAACTGCAGGGCTTTAACACCTTTCCCAATTCCCTCCCTGCAGCTTTTTGTTGCCATCTCTGTGCAAATATAGGGCAGCAGGACTGCAGGATTGGAATGGGCTCATCTGCCTGGGGCACTTCAGTGCAAATTCTGGCAGTTTATGTCAGCCCCACTCTAATTAGCTTTGCACATTTGAAGAGGCTGAGATGCTGTTTTGGGAGTGGTAACCTCCTGTAGAGGAGACAAGGAGACAGAACTGCTGGTTATGTCTTCAATTGCTGCAGTTAGCTTTCCTCAGAGCATGTTGGAAAAGTTTGCTTGTTCTTCTGACATTTTGTAGAAAGTTGCTGAAAAGGTGGGGGAAGGAGGAAGAACAATATTTAGGCAAGTAATCTTCCACAGTGGAATTAAATGAATGACAGGTTTGGGTGAACACAAGGAATATCGAGAAGACAAATTCCTAGAGCTGGGAAGGGTGAAAAGTTTTTCTACCTCACCTTTCTTTTTATGTCCAAGTTAAAATTGCTATCCCAGCAGTTTTTAGGAAAAAGCCTCTGACAGCTTTTAACACAACAACCATTTCAGGGCTCTGGCTGTGGAGAGTGACCTTTCTATAATTGACACAACTCAGGATGAAGCCATTCTTTTCAAAACACGGGTCTCCCAAAGAAACCTTTAACCCCTGCTCTGAGAAGGGCCACTTAAACACAAGCTGTGCCTACTCAGCAAGCAAAGCATTTTAAAGTAGAGCAATTTGAAAGGAGGAAAAAAAAAATAAGGCAGGTATTCAATTTGATCTGCCTGTTCCTTATTAAGAGACTAAATTCTGGTAGGAAATAATAAAACTGCAATTTAAGGGGAATGTAAATTACTTTATTACTACATTTTCCTATCTGAATGAAAACAAAATTCACTATTAAGATAACACAGTTTCAGGTTTTTTGTAATTACACACTACATCTCGCTAATAGTGGGTATGTCTGAAAGGAGGAGGCAAGTGCAATGGGCAGAAAAATCCCCAGTGCTGCTTTAAAACTGCAAGTGAAGTCCACCATGCTGTGAAAGTTGTGTTCGAGTAGGGATTTAAATTAGCAGACAAAAATTCCCTTCCTAATACGGATCATAAGGCAGTAACCCTTCATAATGCATAAAACCTCAAAAATTGATACTGCCTTGGAATTTCTATGGGGATGAGATAGATTATTATGACATTAAAAAACTTTCTGAGTAAAGCCCATTTATCTCTTATGTTGCATAAGGATAATGTTAGAATTTGGGTGTAATAAATCTAAATTAAGGGGGAAAGTGGGGGAAAAGAAAAGAGGCATGTTTGGGAATAATTATTTCTTCAAAAAGCAGTGAAATAGATGACCTTATGGGATTTATCTGTATCTGAATTCTATTAATCTATGCCAAAAGTTTTCTAGATTTAAAATTATGTGGTGGGCTAGACACAGATTTCCATAAAATCTGTGACCATGTTTCTAATTGACAGAACACACCTACACTAACCCCAGCTGAAAACCCATATAAAGAATGCTTTGGTGTCAACTTTTTCATTTAGGACATATTGTCTTTGATGTGCTCAGAAATCTAGCAAATTTTATAGTAATTCAAAACTCTCTTAGTACTTTTTATCTTGATTGTTTGCTATAGTAATGCTCTAGAAGGCTGAAAAGCACAGGAAGAGATTGTGATCTCTGATTCTAGAACCTCCTATTTTAAAAGACACCAAAAGTAATTGTGGACAGTTGTAGAAAGATGGCTTTAGGTACAATAAATACACTGACTCTTTGGAAAAAAGTTGATAGGAATTTTGATATTCACATAATCCAGGGTTTGCTTCTCTTTGGATGAACCAACCTGATCCAAGCTCATGCTCAGTTTGAGGTATTTCACAAAGTCTACCACAGTGTATGTGGATTTCAGAAAGACTTTTTTTTTTTCAAAAATATTGCAGTTATTAAATATTAAAGTACTGAAGTGTCATGAAAAATACTTGTTTCCAGATACCAAATTCAGAATTGCAAATGTAATGTCAATAATGAAACGAAGAAAGTTTAATTAGCTGTTAAATTTGGCACCACCTCACTTGCTTGAGCTGTGAGAGAGGGGAAAACCAGATTTCTACTGATGTAGCAGAAATTGTCCTTGGATGGATGTGGGAAGCTGAGCTCAGCAGTCATTGTGGGGCTGTACAGGTTGTCTTCAGCTCTCTCCAAATGACGCTGAGAGCTCTGCCAGATGCTGCAGCTGCGAGTCACATTTTGGGCTGCACACAAATTGTTTTCTACTAGCTCAGATATTTTATTAGCGATGCAGCACACAGGCAGTGCTAGAGGAGTGACAGAATTCTGAGAGGGGAGGATGTGCCATCCTGCCAGAGGGATGAGCTGGGGCTCGGATGCCAGCAGAGCAGCTCGTGAGTCACTGCCTGAGGCAGCAGTGCTGCCCCCGACTGTGCTCCTGCTGAAACCCACCCAGCACACGGGGCAAGGACTCGGCAGGGAACTCTCTGTCGCCTTGTAAAAGATAAACTCATCCCTCATTAACAATGTAAACAACATGAATCTCCCGGTTCTGCTGTTTCCTGTCAGACGCCTTGAAACAGACGATCAGAATGTAATAGCAGTCAGTGTGTTTTAAATGTCACTTCTCTTACCTTCCTTCAGTTTAATCAAGACAAGCCATCATTTTCCAGGTGGATTAATCTTATTAAGTATTTATGTGGCTAATGTAATGTAGATCTTAATTAACACGTTAGCAAGCAGAACTGTTAAGATGGAGGCTATGAAGGCTAGCAGATGTGGTCTTCTGAAAATACACCAGACTTAAGGGCTGTCTCAGAAAAGCAAAGGATTTGGATAAATTCAACAGAATAGGAGTTTTGGATTTCTGAGTGTGTTAATGGTGATAGCATGAGTTGCTCTGTTCAAAGTTAGGTGATGAAGTTTGATAAATGTAGTGGGATGGAATATAAGAAAATAAAGATAGTGTAGAAAGTAATCTTATCCATAAGGAGTTGAAGCTGGGCCAATTATCAAAGATTAGGAACAGGCCTGACTTTAACAGGCCACAGCTGTGACCAGTGAGAAGAAGATGCTATAAAAGAGTGGGGTGGCTGGGTAAGAGGGGAACTGGAGTCAGTTTGTGAAGAAGAAAGAGTCAGTGCTCTGGGGAAATGCCCACGAGAAACACCAAGAAGGTATGGAACTTTTGTGATAAGGAGACAAAAGCATGGAACCCCTGCAATAAGATGACAACAGGTATATGCCATGTCCGAGGTTCCTATTTCCAAAAGTCCTTAGTTCTCAGCAAGGCCCCAAAGATATGAACAATCAGAGATGATTGCTATCCTGATTCAGAAATCCATACTAGTATGTATTTGCTCTGTGTGAAATGCAGTGAACCAACAGAGCTTAATTTTATTTTGGTTATAATTTGCTTTGATTCTGAAAGCAATGGCTCTTCTGAAGCCATGCTCACATGAATGTGAAGATGTGCCTAAATTTTTAGGTGTATCAGGTGTGTCATATTTTAGTAAAAGCAAACTGCTTCATTTCCCTGCACATTGGTTGGCTGCAGCTGAGCCAGAGCTGGGGTCTTATGCAGGCACTCCCTTTGAAGATCTTTTTTCCTCTTGCCATAATTGAAATTTAGAATGCTGACTAGACAACCTGAGGTTTTGGTTTTGTACCAGAAGCTGTTTTTCTGGACTTCTGAAAGCTCATACACTCAGAAGCTTCCTTCCTCCTCACTTTCCAGAACAGAGCTCATTGGTGCCTCAGCATCTTGAGTGTGCCTGAAGTTCAAATGTGCCACAGCAGCTCCTGCAGACAAACTCTCATTGCCTGGCTTTTTAGCTCATTGCAGCTGAGGGAATTTGTTTTGCAGTAGCAGTCAATCTATTGTACACATTCCAGAGATAATCTGTTCTCACCTGAGTCCTAGGGCACTTAGGTGATAGTAGATAATTTGAAGTGTAAGTTCATACAGGGAGTTGTCAGTATGGTAACAGTGCATAGCACTGATTTTTCCACTGAAGATATTTGTATGGAAAAGGCATTTTCTACTCTATTTTATTTGCCTTACTGGAACAATAAGACATGTCTGGCCATATAAGTAGCAAATTTACTTAAGGAAAAAAGTTAAACTATCGTGCAGAGCCATAGTAATTCTCACACGGTCTCTTTTGGCAAAAAGTCAGTGGAGTCTATTTTTATATTGAATGGTTTCCTTTACACAGCTGTACCATAAATTTCTTCAGAATTCCAAGTCATCTGTGAAAATCCCTGGCTATATAAAAAGAACAGCAGAAAAATAAGCTAGATAAAAAGATAAGATAAGCTATGTCTGTAGCAGTGATTTATAAGAAATATAGAATTACAGGAAAAGAAGGTAAAGAGAATTTAACCAACCCTGGTGATATTTATTCCTCGTATTTAATTTGAGCTTGTCCACATTATCTTGGTAGTTCATTTCAGATCCCCTGGAATGGTTATTCTGCTAGGTATTTTTCAAGAGTGTCATCAAGATGCAATTTGCAGTCATCCCCATGATAGAGGCACACAGCCACAGCACTGGAGTTAATTGCTGTTTCAATGTGATGTCTGTAGTGTGACACTGCTGGTAGCCAGATTTCATTTTTAGTTTTAATTTTAGCTACAGTGTAGGATACTGTAGTTATAAATAATCAAGTATATCTGGTTGCAGTGTAAATACAGCTCTGCCTCCATGGCTGACACTGCTTGACATCAGTTAAATTAAAGGCTGACTGGGCATGTCCCATCCTCTGTCACCTTGGATCTGACCTCCAGCTCACAGATGAGACCTGCTGACAGCTTAGCAGGGGGAGTTTGCATTGCTGTTGTCATGGATTGCCTGTCTGATGGCTTCAAAGGCAAATACACTTGAATGCTAAAAACAGTCTTTTCAAATGTATATGCCAAAATAGTAATTCAGCTGGGTAAATAAAACAGCAGTTTAAATGAATAAGTGTTATTTAGTTGATGAATATATGTTTGACTGAGTGATTGAAATGGCTCCCCTGGGTAAGATGAAGAAGTATGCTTTTAAAACTCTTTTGTAGATGTTTATAGAGAGAAAATGACAGGGGAAAAAAAATCAAGTATCTATGGGGTTATGAGATAAACATAGAACTTTACAACAGTCACCCACAACAGAGAATGATCTTGGGATTCATTTGTTCACAGCAGCATGAGTAGTTTGGGTTGGTCTTTCTTCACAGATTTGTCAGTTTGTCACATCTGTACCTTCACTAAAATGCAGTTGATGCTCTTTGAATGTGATCTGCAGTGGTCCATCAAATGGAAAAGCTTCTAAAAATAGCTGGAGGGGAGTGAGTCAGGTGGCAAGATACATTCTCTGCATTAGGAGGTGAGGACTGAAGGGAGCTATAAAAAGTTTGAGTCTCTAGTGACACGCTTTGCCAGGGAAGCTGTTAGCACAGAAAAATGCCCTGCAAATACCAAAGTTAGGATGATGGTCTGCTTTTCAGGTATAAGAAAAAATCAACTTTAGCCTATTAACTGAGGTAGATTCAGTGGTCATATCTACTTTGCATTCCTCTCTGTATTTATATCCTGGGAGGAAACAGTATGAAGAGGCCAGTACTGAGACACCTCCTGTAATATTTATATTTACTGCTCTGCCTTCCTCATCCTCAAGGTGAGGACTGTTAATAATTCTGTCATTGTTAATAATTCTGTTTTACACGTAGGCATCTGAGAGCAGCAAGATCATGACCAACCCAGGTGCAATGGCAGTATCAGAGCAAGGAGCAGAACCAAGATGCTGTCACTGGTTTTGTGTCATACCAACAAGGATAATTCAGCAGGCATTTATGAGAGCATGATTCAATAATGCATAATCTTCAGAGTTTATTGACATCTTGTGGGACTTAAAACTTTATAAGTTGTTAGCTAAGCTTGCAAATATGAAACCTGGGTTTTAGTATAACTTGAAGCATTTCTAAATTTTGTTATTACAGCATTGTAATGTAGCTCCATAAAAACAGGATGCCATGATTTAAATTCTTAAAAGCAAAAGGAAAGGATGCTTTCAGCATGCCAGAGGTGAGGCAGCAGCTGTTCCTTGCAGATGTGGCACAGGCTGGGTATAGAGCATTCTGAAATATTCTGAAGCACTACAGAAATACAGACTGAAAGGAGTCGCCCATCTGCCCCATTCTTTGCTGCAGGTTAAATATATCTCAGCCACTTCTGGGAGCTGATCATCTCACCTGCTCTTCAAGTCCTCTGCTGGGGTGAACCCCTGTCACAATTCCCTTCCCAGGGAGATTTTCCTAAGATGCTCCAGGAGGAGAACTAGGAACCAGGTCATTCGTGTTGTAGAGCAAAATAGAAGTGTATCTGTGGGGAGATGCTTCCAAGGACAATATCAAACCGAACAGAATTATTTCAGTGTTAGATAAACCTGAATCAAGTCTCTGGGCTCAGTAATAACTGCAAATTCAATTGTCTTACCTGCAGTTTTCACCAATTTTTCATTTCACCTTGATAACGTCAACCTTCTGATGAGAAATTCAAAGGAATTGTCTTCTACTAATTTTTTGGAGGAAAGTCTGACATCCAATATATTTTTTTACGTTTGCATGCTGAAGTAGTATGAATGTAACTCTGGTTTTCCTGATGGCTGAAATTTTATTATTTTAGCTTAATTGATATATTTGAGGATCCTTGAGTCCTGAAAAATGCCCTTTCCCACAGAGAAATACAAAGTAGAAATTTGGATATCCAAAGGAAACTGAGGGTAAATTTATCTAGAAATACTAAAACTTTATCCTCCATTAGAATTAAATTTATTTTACAATTCTATTCTACAGTTTACATCTTTACGGTTCTAGAGAATATATACATAATTAGCAAAAGCCATTGACAGTTTTGGAGTTTCTTTAATAGCCAGTGAAACTATAACTGCCAACAGAGACTATTGTGGTCTCTGTACATTTGCTGCACTGGATAATAATAATAATTCCTGGAAATAGCTTTTTCTTTGACTGGTTGGCTATGGATATCTTGCTCCTGAAGAAGGTTCTTTACAGTGTGTCAAGAAGCCTTTTGCAGATTAGATACAGTTGATGTTCATCAAAGAATGCTTCCAAAGAAATTATTTACAGCCTACTTTTAAATATTGAAAAAATATTCATGATTTATTACCATATGTTGGGATTGTGAAATAAATGTAATGTTCTCAAAGGAGGTGAAGGTGCCTGCAGTCTTTGCTGACTTCCCAGCTCTGCCAGTGATAGTGTACCATGCCACAGGTGCAGGTGATTTTTGGTGTATTCTCTGCCCCTGATTTCCTCTCCATGTAGGTGGGTGAGAACTAATTTAAATTCCAGTGAGGTGATGCCTGCCTTCACTGAGATAGGAACCTTGAGATATCCTCTGTTGCAGTAATCCATTAGAAATGAAATCCATGAAGCAGGATATGTTTGGATCTGGTTGCTCTCTGTGGCTCTAAGGGCACATTGCTGGACGCTCTCAGCCATTTTTCCTCCTTTTTGCAGCCTCTTGTTGCAGCTTCTCCTGCCTTCCCTTTCTTTGTCAGTGATGTTATTGTAGACCCATTAACATAGAAAATAAAAAAACAAACAAGTTGCCAAAAACTGTAGAGCAGTTGGTATTCAGAGCATTCTTTTACCATTTCAAAACACTGCCAACATAGTATCTGTTTCATTATGTACAAGTGTAAGTGCTGCTAACATAGATAATTTAGAATCTATAATTGAAACCGTGCTTTTGCTGCTCTCTCAATTAAAGATAGTCAAGACAGAAAAGCTGTTATGTACTTACCTGCTGGAATTATATGTTGTTCTGTGCCATCCCATTACATTCATACAGTGCTGGAAGGTATTTCAAAAGTAACTTGCCCTTTATTGAAAATAGCATTACACCACCACAACAAAACTCCTATGAAGGAAACAGAAAAACCCCCATGAAGTAAACAGTTTTTACAAATGCTGTCAGGTTTTATCAGAGGTATCACTACCATCCACTCTGTGGTAATAGTGGTATTAGTGATACCTTTAAGTTTCTGTGATTGTCAACAGATATTTTCTGTGGTTGTCTGGTTTATTATAGTGTCTTTGTAAGAATTTTTAAATGGATTTCTCACCATGTTGTTTGGGAATACAGAACACAAAACCAAGCAATGCTGCATACTGTAGCTTAAAAACACTGCTAATTCCATGTTCTGCACTCCATGTTTAAAATATGCGTAGCCTCAGAACCTGTTCAGTTGAGAACAGAAGGGATTTGCACCATATTTTAAGAGTTGACTATTTCATGGGCTGGAAGCCAGAGCACTCAACCAGAAAGGCCTTGTATCTTGTCTTCAATAATGCATGCTGAAAAACCAACAAATGATGGATTTTAACTAACCAGAGCACAGGGGAAGAAGACTTGTAGATAGACCCTCCTTCAGGCAGAGAGAGCTTCAAAGGCACTGCACTGAGCTGTGCTAACTCTGTTTCAAGGAGAAATGCATGTTAGAGTACAGACATTGTCCTCTAAACCCTTTTGTGTGCATTTCATTTCTTCTGTCAACTCTCTATTCTGTGAGCTCAAGTCTATTGGACTACTTCAGTGAAGAAAACAGTGGTAATAAAAATTGGCAATCAGTTCATTTACATTTGAGGTACCCTTCAGTTCACCTTTCTGGCACATTTTTATACCCCAGTTGTGTACAAGATGCAACTGAAAAGAGCACAGAGAGATTCACGTGTGTTTAATTGACTCTGCTGTTGCTGTTTGATCAGTGAGGAGCAATCACAGAATTAAAGGGTTTGAGGGATGAGAAGATTGCTGATGCTCCACAGAAAAATAAGGTTTGCAGAGTTTTTGCTTCAAATATAAGGGCCAAATTCTTACATCCTGATTGGAACAGCAGGCAGATTGCATCAGAATAAGAAAGTTACAGTTTGATTTAAGAGGTGTCACTGCCACAGATGTTAATCTTGAATGAATAAAACTACCTGTATTGAAACCAGTTGTCTCATTTGATTTATGTTTGCTTTTGTTTTACAGGACCATGGGTCACTAGGAATAGCAGCATAGATAGTGGAGAAACAGAAGTTGGCCACAGGGTCACCCAGGAGGTGCCTCCAGGAGTTTTTTGGAGGTCTCAGATCCATATCAGCCAGCCACAGTTCGTGAAGTTCAACATATCCTTAGGGAAGGATGCTCTTTTTGGTGTTTATATAAGAAGAGGACTCCCACCATCACATGCCCAGGTACTTTATCAATGTGTTTGTTGCCTTTCAATGTCAGAATGCAAAACTTAGGTCATCTTTGTTAGGTTTATGTTGGAGTTTACAGAATTCAAGTTTAGGGATCTCCTGAACTCCTTCATTTGCCTCATCATAACATTTTTGGGTTGCTACATACTTAAGCAATATATTATTATTATTATATAAAGTAATTATGTCCTTGCCATTCAAATGAGATCTTAATTCTCTGGTATAATCTTGGCACAAACTGGGATAAAACTATCCGGTTATCTATGAGAAAAAACTGATGAGTTGAGGACCCAAATCTTTGATTGAACTTGGGAGTAAAGGAGTGAGGAGGTTGATTTGGGTTTATTACCTCTGCTTCTAAGAATTTGTGCAGAAGGAGCTTTGGCTGTGCAGAATTCATCAGCTTTCTGTAGTAAGCTGTTTTGCCATGTTCTGTGAGTTACTGTATGGGTGTTTCTGAGTGGTAACAAATCAGGATCAGCAGTGCCCAGCCCAAGGAGGGAAGGATCCGGTCAGATTTCCATGTTAGCATATGCTGTCCTGAAATTTGATACAAAGGCTGGAAAAATTGGGAAATTGCAGAGGGCTGCTGACTGATTTTCAGTCATTTCCAGCCATCCAGGCAGCACAAAAAATATATCTTCAGAGAATGTATTCCAGGGTGGGAGCCTTTCTTCAGAATGTTTTGATTTTGGCTGTAAGGCTTCATTCAGTATGCTGTCTTGAGGGTGAAATTCTGTCTGTGGATCTTCAGCTGTTCCATTGAGGTCATGACATAATTCATTGCACATGTCTCATTTAATTCAGAATTTTAGTGCTCACTTCCCCTATTCCATCATGAATAAAATGGGAATTTATTTAAGGAAAACAAACAAAAGTATAAATCATTAAATGAAAATTACTTAGGGCAACCAAAGCTCCGAAGCAATCATCAAAGTTTGCTATAAATACAGGTTAATTTTAATTTTTTGACTAAGACATGAGGGAGATATGCCTGTATCTTTTACAAGAAATCCAGTTGGAAGTAGTTGGTAGTACAAAATATTTTCTTTTAATTCAGGATGAACTTTATTTTGCAGTATGATCAGATGTATTTGTTCTAGGTTTCATTATGATGTTCTCATCTGAGAAGGCTGTGATCAGGCAGAGGTTTTTTTCCTTTGACTCCACCTCACATGGATAGAATAGAAATTTTTTGACCTTTCTATTAAATTAAATAATGAGAAATATCATCTGTGTTTCCTGTTGAGCTGAATTTCCTCCTCAGGGTACCTGCTTTCTTTAGAGGAAACAGATCTAAACCTCTTCATAAGTGGGGTTAATGAAACACACTGTGTATAAACTGGTATAGATCTGTCTGAATTTGCAATATGAACCAGCATAAACTTCCCACATTCAGGCAGGGTCCTGGTGCTTGTTAATAGGGTGCTACAGCAGGAGGTTCCATGGCAGTTTTGCCCAGCAATCAAAATTCAGTCAAGCTGCTACCAAATGAAATTATTTTAGAATAAGAAATGCAAGCTGTTACAGACCTGAGTTAGTGAAAAGAAGCCTTGTTCTGACAGAAAGGAGCACAATACTTTTGTATGAATGAAAACAGTCTGAAGTTGACACCAGACGATATTTTAAAATTGAAATTTAAAATCCTTGTTTCTGTAGGTTAGGGACATGAGCTCTAAAGCAGTGAACAGCTTGACAGTTCATCACTGATCAGTGCTCATATGTCAAGCTGAGTAAAATCCTTTGTGGGAACAAGTCAATAATCAGCAAATTAGGTACATGATTAACCTGAGACAACAAGATGCAGTTCCTGTCTGAGAGCCCTGCTGAGATTTAACCTTCTCAGTATTACTGTTTAGCAAATATTCCAAGTGCCTGGTTTAGTCAGTCAAACTGATGTAGCTGTAAACTTGTCTGGATGCAGCCTGAGTGCTGTGTGCATGGGGAGGGGAGCTCTGAGGAGAGGCAAAAATGCAGTTTTGAGTGGCAAGCAGAGTACAAACAGGAATGCAGTGCTTTTGGGCAAAATCCCTCCAACCTGTGTACTGCTATGCAGAATCCTATGCAGAAGTAACAAAATGCACATTGCAGGCTTGAATGATCAATAGGAATTTAGCAGACAAGAGTCATATTAATAGAATTGATAATGTATAGAAAATGAACTGTAAATATCAAATAATGCATGAAGTGACTCTGCAGAGCTTACAGGAGTTGTGGTGTTGCTACATGCTGGTAGCACGTTCCAAATGATGCATGAAATGAGGTAACCTGAGAGGAACTTCCCTGGAATGTCTGGAGAAGGCAATGTGTGGGGCTGTATTGTTTTCATTTCCAGCATCATGGCTTATACTTATAAATGTTTCATGTCAAAATGAAAACTCTCTTCATTCAGACCAGGAAATGGCTTTATTTGGAAAAAACCTTTGAGAGCAGGGGAGCATCAATATTCCCTTGGCTTTTAGCAGGTGCTCAGACACTTTTAGGTGCTCTGAGCACCTCAAGTTGCCTGGTGGCCACAGGGCTGGCCTGAACTGGCTGGATTGTGGAAATCCAAATGTGGGAACAAACCGCTTGGTTGGCTGCCATCGTGGGTGTCAGATGTTTCGTGGCTGTGTTTTAATGAATAATTACCAACTGGATTTTATGAAGAACTAATTTTAGAGCACTTTGCAAACAAGTTTCCCTGCCATATGTTTTCCTGGCTGCTTGGATCCTACAGGGCTTTGGCATAAAGGCGAGTGCTGGCCGCCACCCCAGGCGTGCTCCCCCTCTCCTGTTGAACATGCATCCCTCATTGAGACAAGAGCTCTAGGAGATCATTCTTTTCAATTCCTAATCTCAAAAACTCCTAGGCATTTTGTGGAGGTATGCAAATTGTTTCAAATCCAAGAAAATCCCTGAAGATTATGGCAGCTCTCTGCGTTTCCAGTCCTGAGCCCTGCGAGCTCCCTCAGCTCCGCAGTGGTCACAAGTGGTTCCTTTCCTCTGTGCGTGGCTGGGCTCGGTGGCTTTGTGCAGTGCTGGAGTCACAGCCATAGGTGTGGAGCTCCCACACTGTTCTGCTGGCTCCCCATGGTTACCAGAAAAAGAAAGCCTTTATTAGCCCATGAATAAAATGCATCACAGGGTAGAGAGCCCTGAATGGAGAAATTATAAAAACAAATTGCTCAGAAAGAACTTAGCATGAGGTTTTAGGTTTGTAAATAAAAGTAAGCAGTAGGATTTCAGTATGCTGGGTAGTAAAAATAAACAAACTCACCGAGAGAGAGAATTTGGAATTTGTTTAGCAGTGTAGGCTGGCAAGTCAGTTGCTTATATTGGGCTTTAATCATAGTAAGTACTCCCTGCTGCAAAATTGAACTCTGATGATGTAGTCATTTGGGATTTCTGCTGCATGTTGTTCCTGAGCTGTTTTAGCCATTTTTGTGACTTTCAGTATGAAGCCATGAACTATAAAGGATCATTAAAAAAGAAAACAAAAAAGCCAAAAGTCAGTGAAACTTCCAAATTACTTCAGTGATTTAATTTGGTTTGACATGTCCGTTCCCTAATTCATGTGATTTAGTGGCCTCTTCCTTAGCAGTTGTGTGTGTGTGCTAGATTAAGGATTCCACAGTTGCTTTTTAATGATCATGAAATTACTTGCCTCCTTTTCCTAGATGGGTTTTCTAATCTATTCATATATGCCAATAAGTAGCTTTAAAGCAAGAGTGATATCTTCAGCACAACATTATGTAAAAGTAATTAATCATGCAAGGGTGGTAAATCAGAAAATCAACAGGGCCATGAAAAGCAAAATGATAATTCAGCCAAGCATGTGAAGAAATCTTATCTGCTCATGAGTTTCCAGTGTCTTCTTGGTGACCCTTCAGTCAGGAATTTTCGATTTTGGGGCACAAATACCTCCTCCTTACTGACATATTAAGATTAATGCATCCAGGGAACCATCAGCAGATACATTAACTTCCTTCTTTCTTTTTTTTTTTCCTCAGTCCTGAGAAATCCGAAGAGGGATAAAAATGTAACATTGTTTTCTATATCACTTTGCACCAGTACTTCAGCATTCAGAGTTATCCAGATTCAGTCATTTTGCTTTTGCCTGGGCATTAAATTATTTGTCCTGGTTTGACTGAAGAGGGGCAATACCCCTTTTAACTGTACCAAGTTAAAATCACCATGCCAAGGGACCTGCTCTCACCAGGTCACACCCCATCATCATGAAAAGAGATTCTGCAGCTAAAACTACTTCAAGCAGCTTCAGGCTGAAAACTCTTCCCCTTCGATCTGGCCAACTGCTGAGCCTTCTCTGCTATATGAGGTAGAATCAGCATCAAACAGGGGGAGGCAGAGGAACCTGCCAGCACAAGCAGAGAGGAACAGCGTGTTGCCAGTGAGAAATGTCAGCTTTTATTGCTGCTTCCCCAGTTGACCCTTTGTGAACAATTGTTCTGAAGAGCACAATTTCTTTTTCCCAAGATGTTGCCCAAGTAATAACATTTCCCAAGGAGGTGATGAGTCTGTCCTTAACCTCTGACTGTTAGACAATGGCTTTTAGCAATCTTCCCAAATGCCATTGATTTCAGAGATAGATATATGTGTGTTTGGTACCTCACATATGCTGAAAGTTACCGGCATGCCAGAATTCTCTACATCTCTGGCATGCTTTGCCTGAATTTCACTAATTTATCTGATTTACCTTTTCCCATTTAAATCATATATGGAAAAGGCTCAAGTGGATGGCAATCTGATATTGAGTGAAACTTTTTATTCCACTTCTCTTACTTCGTTCCTCGTTTAAAAGCATAGAATAATAGGTAGAGTGCATAATGCTCTCACTGTGATGATAACTCTCAGCATTAGTAGATTTGGGCTCAAATTCCTCCCTGCTATGGATTTCCTTTGTGGAAAGGCTGCAGGTCCGTGTCAGTTCCACAGTTTACCAGGAAGACAAGAGTTCTGGCAGACATTTCCCTTTGTTGTAAGGCTGAGCCTACCAGGGCTCTGTAATGCTGGTACACAAGAGGTTTTCAGCTGGAAAGGTGAGGTTTTATACCCCAGTTTTGGGTAGATGGGATGGCACTCGAGTGTTAAATTTGTCTGTCTTCCACTAATAGGGAGAATCTTCATTATTTTATCACAAATTGTGAATAATTTACTAGGGCTCACAGTTCCTGAGTGGAATACAGTGTGAAAGACAGTCTGTGTGTCCTTCTCTGGATGTTTATTCTATTTAGGAGCAAGGTTACAGTTTTCTGTTTAAATTGAAAGTAGGAGAAGGTAGATGTTTTCTCATAGTTGTTGTGGGCACAGCCTGGAAATGCAGAGGGAAATGTAATGAAGCTACTGGCAAGCAAGCACATACTATTACTGTATTTTATTGAACACATGCATCTTTCTTTAGACATGTCTATCTATCTCTATCTACTCCTACACAGATAAATGTGTCTAAAACAAGATGTGTTTTCATAGGGGACTTGTTATACAGCTATCAAAAGATTAGATATATTGGTTTTGGTGTTTCTTAAGGGCTTCCCTTAGATAGGGACTATGAGATCTACTCAGTTGAGCTTGAGCTCTCCAGAATCACAGACATTAATGACAGAAAAAAGCCTATTAGGACAGCTCTCCCAGCTGCTTTGTTATGCAGAGTTATTCCCTGTTGTAGACTAACCAATATTTCTTCCAGTCTTGCTTAATTGTGGCATCTCCATTGGGAGGCTATTTACTGAGCTTAATAGATGGGAAGCTTATCTGACATTCATCTTAAATTTCTTTCTTTCTTTTTTTAGTTTCATGCCATTAATGGTGCCATCGCTCTTATGTTCTAAATAATCACTTGCTCTGTTTGATCCCTTTCCCAAAGATTAATGCAATGTTCTACCTTCTTTGGAAGCCATCCAAACAGAAATTCTCAGTTTTCCTTAATATATGTTCAATTCCCTTATTTGTGTTATTCCTTTCCATGCTCCCTCTGGTTTTTGTATCACACTTGCCCTGATTGTTCCTCATACCTCAGGTAAGCAACTTTGTGATGTAAAACTTGTGCAGTGTATTTTTATCTGGTCATGAGTTACTTTAGACAATCACATTTCCTGTCTGTGCTATACCTGTTTCACATTCTGGGGGCTTCCATTCAACAATATGTCTGGTGTTACACCTCAGATATCTATTCCTGTTTCAAAAAGAATTTATTGCAGGCATTTGATTAGAAAAGGATGTGGGTCTCCTGAGTCTCTGAAAGCTGTGTAGGAACCTAAAATTAATGGGTCAAATAATAGATTTCAAATTGTTTCTCAAAAACCATCCTGTCAGTTTGTACATTTTATGATCACCTGTGCAGAGGAAAGATGCATTATTCTAGGTCACTGTTTAAGAAAGAATAAAAGTCTCAGAATCTCTTTGTGTTCCATGGTCAGCTAGTAAATGTTAGTTTCCCATTTCTTCCAGAATTCCATTTTAAAACAAAGTAGAGGAGAAAACAGTCAGATTTTTGAGCTGAACCATTCTGCATTCAGGTCTGTTTGGGGTTTTGTTTGTGTTCTCTTTTTTTTTCCCCCCTTGTTTTGCTTTCCCCCTGCAGTATGATTTCATGGAGCGCTTGGATGGCAAGGAGAAGTGGAGCGTGGTGGAGTCGCCGCGGGAGCGCCGCAGCGTGCAGACCCTGGTGCAGAACGAGGCCGTGTTCGTGCAGTACCTGGACGTGGGCTTGTGGCACCTGGCCTTCTACAACGATGGCAAGGACAAGGAGGTGGTCTCCTTCAGCACAGTCATTTTGGGTAGGTGCTCCCACCAGCTGGGCACTTTTCCTCTCTGTTTATACCCTCCTTTACCCAGAGCTGGAATATTTTCCTGCACTCCTCAGTATTTGGCCTGTTTGTCCTTATGTGGTGCTGTGCATTTTTTTCCCCAATACTGCTTTAGCAAAGAGTCAGTAATGGGGTGTGCTGACTTTAATTCACTCATTTTTCTCTTAATATTTTAGCATTCCCATAGATCTCGAGTTTACTTTTGGAAAACAAGGCTCAGAAAATTCAGTGTGGTTTGAAGCATTCCCCAGCTAATGTTCCTCTCCCTTATCTCTGTCATTTTGATACTTTTTATTTGCTTCTCTGAAGATGCTTCTTTACACCCAGGTGGAATAGTATCCAACAGGAGAGCTGTTTAATCTTGGTGGAAAGACAGCTCAAGAAAATGATACCTGCAAATGAGATTATTGTTTGCAGCCATCCTAGAGATTAATTGAGCCAGTTAATTAGCTGTATGTTGCTTTACAGCTTACCACTCACCTAGCAGTGAGTCATCTCTCAACGTGGTGGAAGAACATCCAGCTGCAGTTTTGTTAGAATAGGATTACATTCAGTTGAGAATCAAACTGAGTCTAAATTCTGCAAGCTTTATTAGATTTGTTGTCCTTTGAAGCTCTTAATGAACTTTGCTGACTGTCTTTTCACAGAGGTGTAACAAATTCTGAGGTATCCTTTGTGATATTCTGTCCTGGCTGGTGAAGCCTGAAATGGCACTGTGTTGTATAAATCTGTAATTCCTCTTACTTCAGGGAAGCTGTAAAAAGTCAAAATGAGGGTTTAGATTTGATGAAAAATAGTCAGAGGTGTTTTCTAGTCTCGCCTTATTAATATGTAGCTTAGATTTTTTTCCTTTTACATTAGTATAGCATTCAGTCTGTTTGCCTAAATCCCAAAGGGTGTAGGTGAATAATCAACACTGTCATTAAGTACAAACATAATTGATTCTGTTACCCTGAATTAAGATGAAAAAATACTTTTCTGTGAATGTTGAAAAATATGTAGTGGTTCCACAAACTATCAATTACATAAAAAGCTTTTGCATCACTTCTCTAAATTCCTCCCCTGCCAAACCATGGCATTATATAATTTTCCCCCATATTTTCCACAGAAGGCTTTTTCCACTTCTCTAAAAACAACAATATTTGTGCTCATATCTTGTTATGCCCCTGTGCTTAGAAAACCTTAGGATATTATAAGCTGCCCTTTACAGGGTTGCCAGGTCAAGGCTATTGCTTTCAAGAGCATCAAAGGTGTAATAGCCAGGTAGGCTACTTGATAGAGCAATGATAGTGATTGAAATGAAATCTGGAGAAAAATATAGTGTTTTATCTGGTTCTACACACCTTGTATCAGATGCTTCATAATGAAAGGCTCTGAGACAGCTGAACATCTCTCTGGTGTGGAAGAGGAGGAAGAATAACAGAAAATATGTTAACTCCTAGACAATACTAAATTCACCATGATTTTGAACACATAGAAAATGCTTTTGTGTGCCATGAAGCAAAATAATGAATAAATCTATAAACAAGCTTCTTCATGAGACAAATTGATATCTTTGAGCATTACATTTCAATTTTTACTTTCCATTGTTTATATGACTCATTTCAAGAGCCCAAGCTAATGACATCTCTTTAAAAATTTGCTTTAGACATTTTGTGTTTGGTGTCCTGTAACTGTGAAATTAGATTTAAAGTTCTACTTGAATCCTTTTCTTCTTTGCAGTTTTATTTGACAAATAAAAATACTCTCCATAGTTCTGCTAGTTCCAAATCCAAATTCTCTTTTCTGTGTTTGATTTGGTGCCTGGGGCTGTCAGAACCATTTAGTTTGGAACCACAGGTCCCACAGCAACAGAGAATGATAGTGAAGAGTAATATTCCAATTAGATTTTTGTTCCAATAATTCACTGTTGAAAATATGTTCTGCTGAAATCCAACAGCTTTCAAATTAAAATAATTTTAAGAATTGATTTCAAAAATGGAGTTTTATCTTTAGATTGTTTTTATGCAAAGTAGTGTGTGCTTTATCCAAATGATAACAGAAATTGTGGAAAATAAGTATTTTGGTGCAGCTGAAATGTTATCAGGCTTATGTGTCTACTCTTCTCATATTATTGAGGTCATCAACATTTCAGTCAGTCACTCGAACTCTGATATTGAACTTTGTCCTGTGTTTTTACAGAACTCTTCTTCATCCTCTTGCACAGCCACCTGCATCTTTTAATTAATTTCTTTAAAGATTGAGTAGATTTGCCACAGCAAAAGAGCTCCTCTTTGTCATGGTCAACAGATACTTTTGTCAGCTTAATTAATGAGGCTTTCAATGCCTGTAGAAGGAAAAGAAGACACAGTCCTTGGGATGATCAGTTTCCCATGGCAGGGTGGTTGAGCAAGAACAGTGTCATTGCAAAAGGGAGAGTGTTGATTTTCCTGAGGAAGCATTGTGTTTGCTGCACAATATAAACTCAGCATGGCTGTAGAGGTCTTAAGAGGTCCTGCCTATTTTTGGAACAGAGGATTTGAGCACCATCAGAAGACTTTGGTTTCTAATAAAGCCCAGAACTTAATATGTGACTTTAGTGTGTCACCAGATCTCTACCTGTACTCATGCTCTCATGAAACTCTGCATTCTGCCTCACCTGAACCTTGTGCTGCTAATGTTGTTAGGGGTTGCACTTCTAAGTATTGAGGACAAATTAAAATGAAGAAAAAAATAAGCAAAATATCTGTAGCCTAAGTAGAAACTATGCAATTAATGTGCTTGTGATGCTTTAATTTCAGACTCGGTGCAAGACTGCCCACGTCATTGCCATGGGAATGGCGAGTGTGTCTCAGGTGTCTGCCACTGTTTTCCAGGATTTCATGGAGCAGACTGTGCTAAAGGTATCATTTTCCCTATATTTACAAATAACCACAGTGTGTGTCTGTCATCTATTGATCTACAATGCCTGCTAGCTAGCATGGGTCTGAGCTAGATTCAAATAGAACAATTTGCTTTTTTTATTCTTAGATCTTGAGGAAGTATTGTCACATTTCCAATGAGCTTGCATAGCTACAGCCTTTTTTTGTGGCAAAGGTAGTAGACAGAAATGGCAGAAAATATTTATTTTCTGGAAAAGTGAATGAATTATCAACGCTTTCTGATAATTGTTAGCTGGTCTGCAAGAAAAGACTGATTGTCTTCATTGATAGAGTGTAGTACATATTCTGGCTTGCTTGAGCCTTACTTTTAGTACAAAGCATCTTTCTTGCATATAAAATTACTCTTTGACCAAAGGAACTTTTCCTTTTGTAGGAAAATAGGTAGGACCTGATAAAATCTTAAAATAAACATTTTGTGAAATGTCAATTGTAAATTTTAACAACTAAAACTGGGAAATACACTGCTATCAAGGATTAAGTAGAAATCTAAATGACATCTATGGATTGGCAGTATGTGTTCATTAAGTTTTTTCTGAGAGTTTTGGATAGCAGTGGTAGGGAAAGGATTCACAAAGAAGGAACTCTTTAGTTTGTACAGCCAGTAGCAGATGTGTTGTCTAAATTCAGTGGCTTGGTTGTATTCCTCTCTGCTCCTGAGCAAACTCAGAACATTTTACAGTTTGCTTCCTTCTTAGTTTGTGTGAGATTTAGGCACACTACCAATATCATGCTTACAATTATTTTTCACAGGGTTTTTAGGGTTCCAAGGGGGAAAGCCTGGTGTTTGAAAGCTTTTTAAGATAACTTGAAGGGCCTTAGAAATTTGCTCATTTCTTCTTAGATTCCTGATGCAGAGAGTTCATTGTGCCCCACCTTGGTCACTGCTGCGGCACATCCATGTGTCTATAAATACTCCTTGAGTAGCTCCTATAGTTGTACTGGAGTGAGTAATTTCTGGGTTTTGTCTCCACACTTGGCTCTTGAAGGTGCCCCAGTACAATAAAAAAAAAAAAAAAAAAAAAAAAAACCAACCAAAAAACCCAAAAGTAGAAATAGAGACCCCAAGGGCCTTGAAAAGCTAAGACTGCTATTTCGGCATTCACCCTGCTCGTTTTACAGAACATTCAAATAGTTGTTTGATTACCTGAGAAATTAAGACAGCTGGTAAATCTGGAGAGGAGATGTCTGTATTGCACAAAGTGAATGGTGTGATAATGTGAGCTATAAATACAGACTGACAGCTCTGTGCTTTTCTGTGGTGTTAACCTGTGAAAGTATGCATGCAGTGACTGTGTGCTTCACTGCCACCCTTCACACATACATGGCCATTATATCAACTCATTTGCATTCTGAGTTGTGCAGCGATCCTGCATTGTCTACTGAACCTCTGTGTAGCACTGTGTGCTGTGTTAGTGCTAGAAAATACTTCCTTCAGGCTGTGACAGATAAATAGCTTTTGAATAGGGCGCTTGTCAAACTATTTGTCAGGCTTCTCCTGCCCCTCAGTGCATTCCCTCTGCTTCCTGCTTTGTCCTTTCTGTGTTGTCTCTTTCCCCTCAAAAGCAGAAATGGTTTCATGGAAGCTTCCTTCAACTCTGGTACTGTTTTCTTGTCAGACATGATGGTATTTCTAAAGAACAAAGAAGCCTGAAAAACTGCACAAGATGAGAACATGGGTGTGTTGACAGAGCTCGTGTTTCTGTGCTGGAACAGCTGCACAGTGTTACCCTGAGAGCTGGGTGTGGGGGCTTTTTGCCTCACCCCTTTCATGCCTGTTCTCACAGCCACAGGCTTTTCTGCTTACTTGAATGCTCTTCATATGTGAGAGCAGTTTCAGAACTCAGAAATCAAAATTGGAATTCTATGCAGGGTAAAACACAGTAAAATGAGATAGACAATTACATCTTTTACATCATATTACATGTATGGACACATGTTTAGTGTACATCTACCATAATGTTAAATTTATATTTGACCTGAAACAAGTATGGAAGGTTAATGTTTTTTTTCAATTTGATTTTTTCAATTATTATTTCCTTAGCAATGCATCTTTCAATATCTCACTTCTCCACCATAAAATAAGTTGAGTCAAGACTCAAATGTGGAGAAAATGTGAACAAGCTCCTCAGATGGCTTTTAGAACTTGGTCCATGCAGTAAAAGCAGTCTGAGAGCTTCCCTTTGTGTGAACCCCAAGTCTGACAGATATGAAACTCAATCCTTCATCCCAGGGCAGATCCTGAGGCCATCAGAGGCAGTGAGACATCAGGGGAGTCTCTGCAAACCATTTGCAGGCAGTGCACAGGGACCCCTCCATCCACGTGGTTCTAAAAGATAAAAATGAAGGAAAGCTGTGGGACACAGCACAGATTTGACTTCAGATCCATTAGCTTCAAGAAAACACTATGAAAATTATTGGAAAGAGATGAACTTTTGGCCCAACCCACAGGGTGTAACGCACTTTCATACCCTGATTGAAATGGAACAAACTTCACCCTCTCAAACACTCCTGCCAAACCCTGTGTGGGGTATTTCTCATTCTGATTCTGTGGAAATAGCTTATTATCTGGTATTCAGTATCAGCAGATTTACTCCATTCTTGCTTAGGCAAAATTCCCTTTGGAGTTTATCCTTATTAAGGTTAAAGAATCTCATCTAACATACAAAAAAGGTAATGATACATTTTGATCTCATGTGGATAAGATATGGCATACAAAGAAAAAGAAAATCTGATAATCAAAGGATAATTCCATGCAGAGATGTGTCCTGATAAAGCAAGTGTGTACAGTTAAAGCCAGTGGAAGATTTGCTGTGAATTGAACTGCACTGTGAGTAGCCTCTTGTCCACAATTATGTGTAGGAGCTATTGGTGAAAAGTTCTCTGGCCAAGGATCAATTAAAGAATCAGACATGCAGCTGTGATTATTGTAATTTTTTGGTGTTTTGCACCTTTTTCCATTCATCTCTATTTTTCTGTAAGCTCTGTGATAAAACCACTGAAGTATATTAAGAAGTGCTTGCCTAGAATTGTTGCTGTTTATGTCTGATCCTAGTTTGGATTTTCAAGGTCTGTGGTGAATCTGCAGCAGGCATCCATCAGCATGTCCTGCCTTTCACCACGTGGGAATGGAGTTCAGTGCTACAATGAGTTGAGTTCTAGAAGGGACTCAGACTTGGCTATAATTTCATTTCATCTCATAAGATATTTGAAGGGCATGCAACTCTTCCACTCCTTTAACAAAACCACTTCCAAAGACTCTGTCAAATACTATTTTGCAACTGTGAGCAGAGCCTCCTTTAATTTTGCATTTTAAAATACTTGGATTTGCATCATAAGCATCTTTAGCTAATCTGAAAAGGTGAACAATGCACCATCACATAGGATTTCTACATTGATATGATGAGCATAGCCTGCTAAGAGATGGTGTCCAATTTGTGAAAGAAGGACAAAAATGGAGTCAAGTAGCTTATGTCAACTGCCATGAAGTTGCCATTTAGCAGATACTTCTAGCTGATTATGCAATGTAATAAGAAACATGTTTAATATTTTAATCTAAATGAAATGAAGGCTTTTGGATTTTTTTTTTAAACCAGAAATTTGTGCAATGTTTGATCAGTTGACTTTTTAATCTGATTTTAAGAACTCTAATTATTCAGATTTATGTTATTCGCAATTTCTTTTCCTGTTCTCCTTGTGTGGGTTTTTCATTATTTTATTTTCATTCTGTTTGTTTTTGGCTTACTGGCAAAGGACGGCGCCACTTTAATAAGTATAAAAAGAAGGGTAGGTTTTTTAAAATTTCTTTTTATTTCTTTTGCAACATCTATTTAGTTTGAAATAGTTACAAAGCTGTAACGTGTCGTCTCTCTCTCTTTAAATTTATCCTAATGGATTTGCTGTTTGCACCACAGTAAGAATTCCTACCATTGCCATTTTCTTTGTTATGTGTGGGCTATTAATCTCTGTACAAAAAATGTAAGAAACTGTCAATTATTAGGTAAGTAAGGTATAATTACTAGAAGTAGCAACTCTTGCATTTTTGTAGTTGTTATCTAATTTCAGTTGTTTGAGACTCATCTTGCTCTGAGGCTTTTCAGAGGCTTCTTGCTTTGACAACAGTGCATAAAGTAATGTTTTTTCATCCATGGAACACACTGCTTGAAACTGCTGTCTTTGTGTTGTGTCCAGAATGCTCCCAGTGGCACACACTGTTCTGGGAGTGATTGCAATGGGGACAACATTAAATTTTGGGGTGCATCCTGCAGAATAACTCAGAATCTGGTTCATTGCTGTAGAGCACATGGGCCACAGGAATGGATGATGTCCAGCTGCTGATCTATAGGAGTGTACATCTCCTCTCTGTGTGACTCAGGGAATCACTATTTGTCATCAAAACTTGGGTTGAATTTTTAGGAACTGGAAACAGCTTAAGCACACAGAGGCTGCCTGGACTCTGAAGGAAAAGGTGAGGGGATGCTGAATCCCCTTTTCCCTCTCCCTGCCCTGCACATGGCCTTGGCCTCACAGAGGAGATGGAAGCTGAGGTGGGGCAGCACTTTGGGCCTTCCATGGCACAGTCAAACTGGGGAAAGGGTCTTGAACTCTTCAAGTGTCTCCCTTCAAATGCAATAACAGGATCAGAGAAATAAGGGAGGGTGGATCAAACATGGTGATGCCATCACCAGATGGGTTTGCAAAGCAAAGCTGGAAAGGAGAAGTGTAAAAAATGGCAGGTTGGTGGCATTATTACCCTGTTGTCCTGAGCCATAAGTTAAAGGTGACCTGTTGTGGTTAATCCTTTACACACAAAGCAAACAAATAAAAACAGCACCTGACTCCAGGGATGTACCACCTCAACAGAAGTTTAAAGGGAATGAATGGGAACCAATTGACAGATATGAAGGTACAGGAGAAAATGGTGAAAATGCAGTGTTATAGAAACACCAGCAGTGTGACTGTTGTCATCTTTGGGGAACACTGTGGTAAAGGCAGTTTGAAAGAGGGGTGATGGGGCAGTTAACACCTTGGAGGGAAATGGGGCCTTCAGAGGAGAGACTGAGCACAGGAAACAGCTCAAAAAAAAAAAACAAACAAAAAGCAGTTCAAAAATTTCACTTTCAAAAGCATCCTATCCTAACTTCTAGAAGAGTTGAAGTCAGAATTCAAGCACTGAGCAGTGTGGGCTGAAGGGGATCTGTAAATGAAGTTAGAGCATGAAGTTCATGTTCCACAAGATAAAAGGCCTGAAACAAGACTGGGAAAGAAGAGGCACACAGCTGAAGGTTAGATTAATAAATTAGCAATGTAATTAGTGAAGCAGTGTTACATATAAACATGACTGAAGAAGATTGAATTTATCAATGTGGAGAAAAAGGTGTTTATTTAATGTAGATTTTATTTACTGGAAGCCAGGGCAGAATTCTGACCTAGAGAGGCAATGCAGAATAAAGTCCATAAAAAACTTTGTCAAAGCCTGAATGTGAGGCAAGAAAAAAAGTAAAAAAAAAAAAAATCCAGACTATGAACTTTAATGAAAAGTAGAATGATGGTATTTTCCACTTTGATAGAGCAAGAATGCAGGGTAGGTCTGAGAAGATGTGAGATAGAGAAAAAAAGGTAAATCAAAGAAGAAGTAACTATTAGTAAGCATTTTAGATGTTCATAATCATAGCATGTATCATTTTACACTGTACTGTTGAAGGAAGAAAAAAGAAGTGTGCTTTTCTCTGGAAATGCTGCATTCCTGACTTGTCACCCACACACATCTCACATCCTTTCTTGCAGTTGACAGAATCCAGCATGTTCAGCTTCTCTCTTTGTATCTCTCTCTGGGTGGGTTTGTTTTTGGGTTTTGTGTATTTATGTGTGTATGTGTGCCAACTTGTGTGCGTGCTGCAGCAGCAGCACAGCCCTGGCTTGTCACTCAAATCTTCCCTCACAGTGGGTGGAAGCATCATTTTGATACTTGAACAGACAAGGCTGCCTTTGGCAGTGTTCCCCACCAGCAGTTCCCACCTCTCTGACTCAGTACCTTAAAGTGCCTTTGTTATAAATTTTCTTCTTGTTTCCCCAGTCTCACATTTTATTAGCAGGCTATTTTCATTTCTTGCTAACTGGTCATGTCCTCAGCTGCCTTCCAGGTTTTTATGTACAGGGCAGTGATTGCCTGCCTGCCCTTGTTTTTCTTGGTTTTACAGAACTGCATTACACTCTAAAAAGGAGCTTGTGCCATTAACTCTGGCTAATATTAATTACAGAATAAATAAATAGACATGCAGCCTATTTTGACAATGACTGACAGGCATTGCTGTCTATCAGCTGCTAGCTGGCCTGCATGAAATGAGATAGTAGCTTTGATCCAGTGTCAGGCAGCCAAGGGGTGCCAACACAAAATCCATCACTGCAACTCTTTCTAATTGGCAATTTAAGCAGGAGCCAGGGGCTGGAGGGGTCACAGGCTGAATTCTTTCAGATTGTGAGTGCTCATGGCTCCAGAAGGGGCTCAGGGCAACAGGAGCCATCGTGTCTGGTCTGAGCTTCCTCATCAATCCTCAGGGATCCTCCTGGAGACTGGAAATAAGAACAGGGGCTGGATGGATGGGCTGGGCTCTAGAATTCTGCAGCAGATACCTGTTAAATTTGTTACAACACAAGGCATTTAACACACAACATTTTCACTGCTGCCTAGAGATGTGTACCTGTCCCTCCAGCACAGTGTAGATTGAACAGGAGGATTAGCAGCGCTCAGATTGCTCCTTTTCCTGCACCAGGCTGGAAGTGGTGCTCATACCCTCTGCATTCTTTGTAAGAAAGTATTTGCAAAGTTGAAATAGCACCCAGGAGCTCCTTGTAGCATAAAGGAATTCAAATATTCCTTAAAGGAATACTTGAGTATATAATACTTTAAGAATATAAGTTTCAACATGCAAAATATTAACTTCACATTCTTCTTAAATTTTCTACAGCTTCTGCTGATTCCAGCACTGAATTTAGGGTTATAAAGAATTTATCTGCAAAAGATCTTGTCCTGAATTGTTTAAAGTGGAGATTCCCCTGTTGTTTAGAAGTTCATCCTTCATTCTTTTTGTTATGGTTGGGGCTCTACAGGGAAACAAAAATGCTTTAAACTTTTTAACGAAATGTATTTAATGTTGTTAAATACACCTAATAGTTGCATCTCATGTAGCAATTTATTAGCATGTTTTCTTTATTAAACCACCAGTAAACATACAGGCAAATTTCTCCATGTGAATTACATTGTCCTTTCATGTATATCTGAGTTCATCTGCAGCCTGTGAACTTGGAATTATGCGTGATTCCTTTTCCCAAAGAGCTTGTAGGGTAGTGGTGCAGCTAAGAAGGCAGATTTATTCTGCAGGAGGAAGTTTCAGACAAAGCTGAAAGGATTAAGAAAAAAAATAATGGGGAATACTGAGGAATTCAGTAATGGAGGAAGAAGAAAATAATTGACAGAAGTCACTGATGTCAGTGATAGACAAAACATAATAGGTGGAAAGTGGACATGTAAGGAATTGTAATTCCCTGATTTCAGCAAACACTTGGGTATTTTTGTGTGAACATTCTCTACCCCACCTGGAGAAACTCAGGGACTAAAGAGAGCCACAGGCAGTAAGTACTGTAGCTGAGCTGGAACCAAATGTTATTGCCTTAGTATTATAGGAAAGTTTGCTTTGCTTATGTTCAAGATGGAAAGCACATGGAAACACAGCAAAGTCTTATTAATGGATTTTTCTTTAACAGCATTATGTAATATTTTCATACTTAATAAAACCTGGGTACATTCATTTGATCTCTCACAGCTGCCTTTGAAGACTGCTGTGTTATCAGTTACTTCTCTTTCTTCCCGTCTTAAACATGTGCAGCACAAGCACATCTATTTGCACAAATATCTTCTGTTTCAATGGAGTTCCAGTAGGTAGAATATTTCAAAAGGTTCTGAGTGCAGCAAGGAAGTGGACATCCATATAAATACATGCTGGACAAAAACCATTCTGCAGCTTAGTTCTGGCAACCCAAAAAGCTTTTTTCTTTCATAATACTTCCATTGGTGGCCAGGAATTTCTCTGCTCCCACTCAGCTCTTCTGAGCTGAATTGTGCTCACTGTGCTGTATGCCTTGTAATTTGTTTTTGTGCTTAATTGGTTAGCTTATCTAATTGTATTGCAATCTACATTTTGGTTTTATTTTGCTTTGTCTCCCTGGAATTGTACTGGTGTTTGTTTATTTCATTAAGTTCTAAGGGTTCATCCTGGCAGTTGTGTTGGGATCTTCTTGGAGTCCTTGTGATGATGGTAAATGTCATTGAAGTGACTATGATTAAGTAGTATTGTGAATCACATTATAGAAATACAGCTGTTGTCAGACATCCTTAGACATTTGCCATCCCTGAATAACAGAAACAGCCCTGAATCACAGCCTCGGATTTCAGCATGCATGACTTTTTTCACACCTACACTATATCTGGATTCAAAACTGTAATTTAGATATTTTCTATATTTAGTTCTTACTTCAGTAAGATTAAATTCAGTTAACTGTCATCCCCATTCTCTTTCTCAAACAAACAAAAAAATCTCTAATTCAAATGTAGAAAAATGTTTAAATATCTGCAGCTAATGTGGAACTGTGCAGTTAAACATGTTATGATTTAACTTTTCTGGTAGATTTAACAAGGCAAATAATAGTAACTGAAATGAAACCAAACCAGCCTGCATTTTAAATACCCTGAATGCTGCAAGCTGTGGGTGCAGTCCTGCATCTATTGCACTGCTGTTTAGCCAGAGCTGAGCCACTACCACAGGAGCAAGAATTTTTACACCATTCACTGGCAATGGTGTAAAACTTACCAAAAATATTTGAAGAAATATTTCATGTTTCTTTTTGTTCCTTTTTCTAGAAGCATTAGTGACTTTGGCAGTTAGTGCTTATGTTTGGAAGGGAATTTCTGGTATTTGATGTTTGTCCTTACTGCTGCTGTTCTGAAGCATCATCTCTTTGACTCCTCACTGACTCTTTCCACTGGGATAGCAACTGAACACTCTGAAATAGTTTAGTTCTGCCTTCCTCCACAGTTTTCCTAGTGATGAAGTTATCAAAACATAGGAATGAATATCTACATGCCTGTCTATGACAGTAGCTGATTTCAACATCTGCTGGTTCCCATCTGTTGGTAGGAAGTAAAACTTGTTTCTCTGCGTGGTCTTGTAGCAACTTCACTGCTTTTATCTAAAGCAGGAATTTCACAGCTCTGATTCTGTGTTACTCACAGAAAAAGAGTTGGTTTGGTTGCTTTGGGTTTTTTCCTTCCTTTTCGAAGGCATAAAATAAGTGGCAAACTGATCAGTCTCATTCTTCTGTGGTAAATCAAAACCAGAGCAAGGGAACTTCCATTTCCTTGAATGCATTGATGCATATGAAAAAGAGATTGAACTGTGCTGCTCTTAAGGGTGCAGCAGAGAGGCAGAACCTGATCTGGATTTGCTGCAAATCACTTTCTGCACTGTGTGGGGAACTGCACCCTTCCCTTAGCACAGGCAGTGACAGTGGCAGAGCTTCTGCCATGGTGGAGAAAGAAACAACCTGGCTGACCAAGAGTTGAATCCAGAATGTACTGACAGGATCAAGTCCTGGCACGACTAGCTGGTTTGTCCAGTGTCAGTTCACTCAAATGTCCTCTTTTGTCTCCATGTCCAATTTGTAGTTTGTTTTATGCCACATGAAATTCTTTTTCTGTGCAGCTGTGCCTTCTCCAGGGAGACAGAACAGTGATCTCTTTCCCTCCCCTGAAGCACTCCAATATCTTCATCTAAGATCTTTGTTGGTGGTTAGTGAGATTGTCTAAGCTCATCTTCACAAAAGCAGTAATGGGGCTTCACTCCTCTCACTGCACCATTAAAGTAGTTCTGAGGTATTTGATATTGGCTTAGTTTCGATTTCCTTATTCTTATGGACTGCATTATTGTTACTGCAAATATTACAGGGGTTAAATAGTCAAGCAAAATTTACTTGCACCAACAGAGCAACCTCAAAGAGACTGTTTGAAAAAATTGTTGCATTTCTGGAAATTGGTTCTAGTGTGGGAAGACACATTTGTATTTCTTACATAGATTTTTTGTAACAGTTGTTAGGCTAAGCAATTATCTAATGGAAACAGGTACTTTGTGCAATGGTAGAGGAGAGAACAGCAAGTGTTTTCTTTTTGATGGATAGGCTCACACTGAAGGCATGAGAAAAAAAATATGACCTTTGTGATAAATTTGGGGCAAAGCAAAAGTTTGCTGAGTGTTCAGAAGAATGTAAATATTAATTGTGCAGTTAATGCTGTCCAGTCACTTCTATAAAAATCATCCCATTTTTTTTGTAGAACAGCTTAAGTAGTTATCGATTGAGAACTTCTATAACTCCCAAAATGGAGGCATCCCCATATCTCTACAGGTATTTTAAATGAATTGAATTAATCATAGGCTTAAAAGTCTCTAGTGATCTTCGTTAAGTTTCCTGGGTTTAATTAAAACATCTGTGCAGTTTTAATTTATCGATTCATCCAACTCATATGTCATGTTTTTAACACACCCCAGCATGCTCTGCATCATTTTTAACCCGATTTCCACTTAACTAAAGCAATTAAATTCACCCCGGATTAATTAAAGCATCCATACTTTAGTGCTTAAGTCAGCGTGTGCCGCTTTCCCCAAATGGTTTCTGAATGTCAGAGATTTGACACACCTGATGGGTTTTTTGTCCTTCTGGAAATTCTTCTGTGTGTTTCCTCCTTGCTTGCTAATGTGCAGTTTGGCAGAGCTTGGTGGGGCTGGTGTTGGGCACCTGAGGTAGGGAGAGCAGAGCTTGAGTGCTGGGATAGAATTTCCTTCTTGATGCTGACCTGGTGCCAGCCAGGGCAGAGCAGCACTGCTGTTAAACCATTTAAATTAATTTTGTGTTCTGCAGTCAAGGCATTTCATGGAGTCACTGCTGAACCACCTCATGGCAGTGACAGTTGTTCACAGTTGTGCATTCTCCTGCTTCTGGGTGAATTTCTAGATGATTTCTGCTTGGAAGAGCACAAGCTCTTAGAGCAACCTAAAAAAGGCTTTGTAGATCTTTCTAATTGTCACTGTTCTTAAGAAGATTTCAGCCTGATGGGAGTTTGTGAATTTAGTGATCTCTGAAGAGCAACCAGACTAGTCAAACACCATTCTTCCTGACTGTGCAAATAGCACATTTGTGGGGCACAAAGAGCTGGTGAGAGAACACAGTCTTGTATTCATTGAGTTTCCCATTCCAGAATGATTTTCTTGGGCATGATTTTGCTAGGGTGGAGCAGCTTCTCCCAAGGCAAGTAGTATAAAATTAGCATAAACTAGTAAAAGAGAAACAACACAAACCATGAAGTGGTCTTAGAAGTTATTTCAGATTTTCATATCCACAAATGAACTTCAGTAAAAACAATTAAGTTTGCAGACAAGTAGTGAAATGTGCAGCCAACTGATTGAAATAGGTTTAAACAGAAAATATGAAGGGATGTGTTGTCAAAACCATTGTATTTTCAGAATACAACTAATAGATTTTTATGTCTTCTAATTTTTTAGAAATGTCTGTGGGCAAATACTTGGTGTAACAAGGGATATGAGAATTAAGGGCAAATATTTGGTGTAATATGGGATGTATAATAAAACAAGGGATGTCTCAATACTTTTTTGTTTATAATAGTAATACTAAGTCTGGAGCCAACATTTTGAATCAAGTTGACAGCAATTAATTTTTTTAACAACTGGGCAGATTTTCTAAAATGCAAATGCTTTTGATTCCTTTGGGTTTTGTGATTTTGTTGATTTTAGACCATTTAGATTGAGATTGTTCACACATAAATAGGTATTACTTCATTTTAGGAGAACGGGAATTTGATTGTAGCTTTTGCAGTGAATCTAAAATTATTTGGGGCTTTGATTGACAGTTGTAGGATTCAACTCTTGCATGAGTAAAACACATCTTCACCTGCTTACTTATTAATCTAATTTGTCCATTGAATATAAATGAATATGTGTAGTCTAAATGCTGCATATGCATCACCAGCAAAGACCAAAAAGAGAAAAATGCCAGTACAGTGTGACTCTGCTCTCATCTATCACATTAGGAACCAGGCAGTTGTACACAACATTTGTCTTGGCTCTTTCCTCTATTTCTGCTCCAGTTTGGAGCTGACCTGGAGTGCATTTATAGGCTTCAGATTAGACTGTCAAAAACTGGAACCCATCTTCTTTATATGTTGGCAAAATCGTGCATAATCTCTCAGCAGTAGCAGCCTAATCTCTGCTAAAAGGAAGTCCAAGTGTGAGGTATTACAGAGCTGAATTAATTATCCTCTGGAGGAACTGCACCCAGAAGGGTCCCTGGTAGGGCTCAGTGCTAAGAAGTTTGACCTACATCTGTCTTCAATTCAATTCCTGGTGGTCAGTGAAAAAAAAGACAACCTCAGTTTCATTATGCAAGTGTGCTTGCATTATCCACTCCTTTATATAACAAGGAATTTGTGCAATTCCATGTCCAAAGAGCATAGCAAGGCTGCCCAAATCAGTTCAGTGAATTTTTGTGACTGAAATTTACTTCCTCCTCCTAAACAGGAGCAACTACAGATAAAAATAATTTTTTTTCTTAGATGTGGCAAAATTCTGTACAGTTCAACAAGGACTGAACATCTTACCTTGGAGTATGAATAGTGTCTCTTCAGAATGCTTTTTTTTATGAATGTGTATTTGTTTAGAGGGAAGTAAAGCTGTAATGGCTGAGACCAAAATTCCCTTTCACCCAGGATTTCAGCTGTGATGGTGACATACAGCAGATAGTTGAGGAGAGTAAAAGTTTTATTTGCCTTTCTTGCTTCTCCATTAAATTCTTCTGGTTCCAGAGGCAGTGTGTGCTGGGACTCTCTATAACAGACCAAGCCTCTGTGTTCAGTAGCCTTTGCAGATTTTCATTCTATGAATTTGTTGAAATTCTATGATCAATCACAGAATGTTCTTCTATGAGTTTTAACTTGTCAATCAATCTTGTTAAAATTGTTTGATGGAACAGTCAGCAGTGCTCAGGCACTGCAGATAATTTCTAAGTGCTCTTTTAGTTCAGTCTTAAGGTCATACTTGAATGTTCAGTCCTGATTTTTCATACTATTTACATGGTGAACAAACACCCAAGCTCATCTTTTTTGCACTCCAGCTTGTGATAAGAAAAATGTGGTTTCTGTGCAAGATTAGGGCTTGCAAGCATTATGGATACAACCATACTGGCCCTTACCCAAATACCATCCCTTGGTGCAGTTTTGTCATGGGCATCTCACCACAAAATTCTGCGATACACACATTAAAAATTAGAAGGGACCAAAAATTATATTCTTCCTCTGCCATATTGTAACATTTACATTTGAATGAAAAGCTGACCTGCTTGCAAAATAAGAATAATATAAAGGCATTGCTTTTGACCTGGTCCAGGACAAGGAAGATTTGTAGACACAAATTCCAAAACCTTTCCAGTCTGCATATATTTGTGCCCAGAGACTCAAATAATTTTGAAGAGAAATATACCAATTTTACAAGGAGGAACTGAAAAAATTCTGCAGTAGAGAACTGGCAGCCTAGATCCTGGTGGTACAGGACTCCCTCTGCACCAGGGTAATGTTTGCTCTACAGCAAGAGAAACCAAGCCAGAGCTCTGCCTTCCCATCCTGTTTGGAGCTTCAAGTAGCAGGGGAAAGCCTCTCAGCCCAGCAGCTGTGTAACTAATCCAGCTCTTCAACAGCCTCCAAGTGTTTGTCTCCTCAGATATCCTTTGCTGGTTTCTTGCCATGCTCTAGAAGAACTGCTGTGCTGAGTATGTGTGTGTGGACACTGGAGGGGGGTGCAAGGAGTGTGTGCACAGGCTGCAGCTGGGACACAAAAGCTGGTGGCTTTTGGTGCCAGACTCTTTGGGCATTAGCCCTGGCCATCTCTGCTCCTCATCTGTGTGTAACAGGCTGTTACCAAATCACCTTTCCTCATGCATCAGGGAATATGAACATTATTCCAAAATACCCTTTAGAGAGAGAACAACTAGAGGGATGCTTGGCTTGTCTTTCCTGCTCCATCAATGTTCTCAAATATGTGCAGCCCAGAGGACTCAAGGGTCTGCAGCGTCTGTTCATCAGCTGAGCCCCATGTTAAAAATTGAGTCTGATTTTGTTCAAATACAAGTAAAGGGCATCATCCCATAACCAAAGAACACTAAAGGTTAATAGCTGTTGTGCTCATCCAGACCTCACTCAGGACATAAACCTTTGGGCCTAAGTTGCCTGAGTGTTGCCATAACTACTCCTGAAGATCTCTGTCCACCTTTTGCCAGTGCTGGTGTAAGATATGCAATCTATCTCCACAGAAATGAGATGGAGCTTGGTTGTTCCATTACATAAACCACCTTCCTTCACATTGCTTCATCAGACTTTGAGCAATCAGTTCTGTCCTGGACCAGGAGCTGCCCACTTCCAAACAAACTCCTCTACCCCCAGGCTCTCCCTGACCTATCACGCTTATCTTTATTAGTCACACAAACAGTCCTATATAACAAGAAATCCAGAATATTATTGAGGAGTTTCCACGTCACCTGAAGCTGCCAGGATGTAAAATGAGGGTGGACTGGTTTGGGTCTCGTCCTGCAGCAATATGATCTAGGAACTAGGCATAGCAGTACTCTTTTTAGGCAACCTGCTCCTGTTCTCTATAGAAAAGCAGCTTGATTCTCTCTCTTCCTCACACAGGACAGACTATAAACCCATAGCAAAAACACTCATGAAGGGCTATTCATTACAGCAGTGACAAGCCAGCTTCTTGTAATAACCTAGACCTTCTTGAATTCTTGCTTACATGTTTCTCCTGCTATCTTAGTGACATGGCAGTCTTGGAAATGCTAAAATCTGTCCCAGAATCTGTCCTTTTTCTCATTCTCAAAGTGATATTTCTATGGTTTGCAGAATAACTCCAGCAGAGGGTTGTAGATAAAACTCTGGCTTTAAGTTGCAAGTGCCTTAATCTTAACTGTATGCACTCATCCCTAAGGTTAAGTGACAGATTCTCTTGTTTGTCCAGAGTCAGTTCTGGTGTCACTGGCACTGTGACTGCCCTGGCAGACCCCTGAAGGCAGATTGCTGTTCAGCTTACAGACAAGCTGCACAAGGACTGAATAGATCCATGAACCTCAGCAAGACCTTTGACCTGACAGATATATGAAGAGAGGAATGAAAAGCTGTGACATGGCTTTCAGCTTTTCTTAAATTCCTGAAGCACCATAGCAGAGTCAGAGAACATTAAAAACCTGCTGTGGGATCTCTTCAGCCCAAGAGCCAGCACCATCCAGTAACCTTTCCTCTGCAATGCCAGGCTCTGGTACCCCAGAAGCTGAACCATGCAAATCCAGGTCAAAAGCAGGAGCTGAGAATGGTTTCCCCACAGACAAGTTCCAAATATCAGATACCCATCACCTTTAGCTGGACTGCAGTTACCTATTGCTTAATGAGACTTGGGGACAAAGCAAGCAGAAAAATGATCTTACAGCAGGTGTGTGGCACAGAATTACAGGTCCAGACCTCTCTAGCTACGTCAAGACTGGTCATAGTTGAGTGGCTTGGATGTCTTTGTCATTTTGGTTTTCTCTTTTATTTATTTTTAAAATGGATTATTTCTGCTCAGTCCCTCTTTCAAGGTAGTGTGCTCTTTAAATAGAGTTACTGTCTTTATTTGAGTTTTCATGCTAGAGGAGAGGTTTGCAGAGTAGAAATCTTTTCAGGAATTGATTCACATGTTGGTCTGTAGAACAGGAAAACAAGAGCTGTTCCTCACTTGTATCCAGCTTGTGAGTCAGCTTTTTCTCCTTCTAACTACTTGAACAAATGTAGTTTCTCCTAAGAAACTGCCCCCAGATTCATTTAGCCTTCCTGGGACCTGTTCTTCCCATGCAGGTTTATCACAGTGTGGTGAGGAGCTGGGTGGGCTCAGCAAGTGTGTCCTGGTGCAGCTGGGGAATACACACTGAGAAACCATCAGCAATGACAGCTCTGAGTCTCTGCAATGGCATGGAAATGTGGAGAGGATTTGCATCCAGCAATCTTTGCTTCCTTCTGTGGTGGACTTCACCAAGGGGACTGCAGGCTTAACCATCACACACAGGAGCCTTGTCCTAGAGAGATTTTTTTTTTTTTTTTAAGTGAGTTCCAATTAAAAGACCAGGGTGTGCAAGATGACACCAAGAAACTCAATCCTCATGATCACTCCAGGTCTTCAGGCCAAGCTGCCTTCTGATCATTTGCCCAAAATCCTCTACACTGTGCAAAGAGAGCAGGATAGAAATTATTACCTTTCTTATCTGAGAACATGTATCAGTGTCAGCCCAAAACAAGCCTTTAAATTGCAATGAAATTGAGAGTTATGGATGAAGAAATTGTGCCCCCAGATCTTCATAGCCAAAAAGGGGAATTGGTGCCAGGTTGATCCCTTTCTTTCTGGCTCACCTGGTGACTTGCAGGAGCTGCACACCTGATCAGAAAGGCTGTGCTGGGAGCTGAGCCAGGCTCCTCAGGGGAATATGCAGCCAGAAGGAATAGTCATGCAGCATTCAAGTTGCTGTTAGTTCAGTGTGTGGTCCATCATGGAAAGGTGTTTGATGCTGAGGTGCAAAAAGATGTAGGATAGACTGTCCTGGAGTGCAGTGTGAGGACAATTTGTCTGTGTGGTATTTCAATACAGCTGGCTCAGTAAACTTAGGTCAGAAACCAGCAGAAATTTATCATCAACTTTTTCAGTGAACTCAGTAAAGCACTTGTGAACATATATCACATCTGAAATGAAAATGTTGCTTGTTGCAGCAGACCTCTCACTAGGGTAGAAATGAGCCAAGACTCTCATTTAAAGCATGAAAAGGGTCCCGGTTTTTTCTCCTTTACAGTTCAGCCATCGTGACTGTGACCACAGCAAGCTCCTGCTGTGGCTTCTCTGACAGCCCCTGGCTGCTCCTGCTGGAATGTGACTGAAGCGTTTCCCTGCTGCCTCTGACCACAGAGGCTCAGCTGTGGCTGCAGCAGACAGCAGCAGCTCTAACTCCATTGGACCCACACAGATCTTCTGCAGCAGCAACTCTCTTCCTCCTTTTGTTCTCCTTTCTGTCTCTCTGGATCTTTCCTTCTTCCTCAGGGCTCCTCTACCCCCAGGCTCTCCCTGACCAGCCAGCCCACCCCTTCTCACACTTATCTTTATTAGTCACAGCTGTGACCCATTAAGGGCAAGGCTGTTCTTTTTCTCTGGTAATTAGTACAGCTGTGAATTACCAGGGGTGAGGTCACTTGTAATCCCTTCTGCTACACCTACAGTTGTAGGAAATTTTATTTTTTTTCAAATTTCTGTTCATTTTTGCATAAGAAAGCATCTGGACAAAATTTATAGTAAGAGAGAACACCAGGAATGAAGCAGAATGAAGTTCTCTTGCTACCAAAGGATGGATAATATGGATCTAAGACACAGGAGCAGTAGTAAACCCCAAGCTTCAGCATACTGACTTTGAAATTGTTCTATTGTAGAAGAAAAATAGGCCAAAAAATATTATACATATTACACGACATGCAGCCCATTAATCTGTAGTTTTATTTGAAATAATTCTCAGCAGTCTAAATTTTAGCTAACTTTCCAAGTTGAAAATCTGAATTTTATTTTTTCTGATCAATTTTTTCACCTATCAAATAAGAAAATTCACCAAAAAAATCTGTCCTGAAATGTGTTTTTGCAGCAGATCAATGGGACAGCTAAGATTAATAAGGATTGCAGGGCTGAACAATGGAGAAGTTGGATAACTGGACCATTGCACATTTCTTTGTAGGAAATCAATTACTTGGGTTCTTCTTGATCATTGGGGTTAAAGGGATAATAGAAGCCAAGAAGGCATTAGGACCTTTTAATGATTAATAGTAGCTTTTGAGTATATTTTTGGCACTGTAACACCGGGTGTTCATTTCTAATTACTTTGAAGAGGGAAAAGACAGGGAAATACTTTTCTGTCTTTATCAAACTGCATCAGAGAGAAGAGCACAAAAGTGCTCCAAGCTTTTCTTAAAGACTCGCTTCATTACTCCCATTTTCTGTTATTTCTCTGGGGCTTTTTCCATTTCTCTGGCCAGTGACCACACAGCCAGGCTTTGACAGGCCCAGAGGTTCACAGATTGCCATGTTCCCAAGGGACACATGGGCACACAGCAGTGAATATGACTTAGGGAAACATTTATATGCACCTGGGTTTTAATTAACCACTTGTTTCTTTCCATTGCTCTGCATATGTACAACATCTGATTCCTGGCACCCAAGACCTACTGACTACTTTTATTATTCATAGCTTCACTTTATTTGCATAAATGAATGTTTGCTCAGAATGTCTTACCCCCTTAATAACACAGTAGTGAGGGGTGAGGGTTAATGGTGCTTTCTTGCCAGTACACACAGGGTAAAAGCTGTCACTGGGATTGAGGGAAACAGGGCTCAGCAGGGATAGTGGTGCCAAGGTGCATTTGTCGTAGCTGAAAGCTTGTGTCTTTCTTGTGTTCGGGATTCTTACTGAAAAGCAAAGGGTCTAAAAAAGTTTGGGGATATTACATTAAAGAAGTGTTATGGTAGAAGAAAGATGCCATATAATAAGCTGTTGTGGGGACTGAATGTTTTGTGTTCTATCTGTGAAAATTGGATGTTACCTAGAGAAACAAAGCAAGAATAATGTCAAACTCAAATATATTCACATTACCCTATTAGTTATCCCAAATATTATCAATATTCTCCAAAGAATAGGAGTTATATTCTCAGAATGCCCAACACATATGTGCTTTATTATTATTATTATTATTATGTGCTTTAAATAGCAATCAAATTATTTGTTTGGGAAGTGAAGAACTGAACCACTACGAATTATCTCAATTTTTTTTCCCCAGTAACTGAACATATTTGAGTGTAAGTGTGTGATAGTGGATTTTTGGTGCATTTTCACACAACTACATGCATGACCCTGTGTGTTGTTTTTCTTTCCTTCCGTTTTCCAGCTGCCTGCCCCGTTCTGTGCAGTGGCAATGGTCAATACTCCAAAGGCACCTGCTTGTGCTACAGTGGCTGGAAAGGTCCAGAATGTGACGTGCCCATCAGCCAGTGCATTGACCCCTCCTGTGGAGGTCACGGCTCCTGCATCGAGGGCAACTGCGTCTGCTCTGTGGGATATAAAGGAGAAAACTGTGAGGAAGGTAGGGTATTTATTTTCTCTGTTGTTAGTTTGTTTTCTGGGTTTGGGAGTTATTTAATGGCTAGGGAAAAAGGAAAGAATGCAATAAAAATCTAAGTATAAAACTGCTGTAGCAGGTAAAAGAGGGTAAAAATGTAGTCCACCACAATTTTACTGATCTATCAGAGTTCAGACCAAACTTCAGGCCTTCTTTATACGTTGCTTTGCAGTATTAAGAGTGTCTGCCACAAGTAAACCTGAATAATTCCTTTGTTGAAGAGCAAAGAAAAATCTTTTCTTATGGATTGTGTTTACCGAACAATTTAGATGTGAAATGCAGAGGAAAAAGGAGCAGTGGTAGACAAAATTGTATAGCTTCAACTTCACACAAAGCACATATCAATCACTATTAAGACAGAAACTGATGAAAAATATTTGAAAGACTTGGATATCCATGCTACTTACAGACTTAATGAGGGGCAAATTGCTCCTGTTGGCTGCAATCATGTGGGATTAAGGAAAGGTAGATGGCACACATGAACAATAACTGTCCTTTAAATGCAGAAAAGCTTTTCAGATTCAAAGTGTCCAATTCCTTGACTATGTAGAATGAACAAATTTTTTAAAATAACCCATGCAAAATGTGGTCATAGATTAAGCTCAATAATGGCTGTTTTCTGTTAGAATGCACAATGTAAATTGGGCTGCTTTTCTTTTTAAAATATATTACTGTGCTCCAGGGTTTATTAATCCTCCAAACAGAGAAGGAGCTTGGGTGCTGAAGTGATAGGGCTGGGGTGTCATGCTGTTAGGGCTGAGGAGTCTCTCTGGACTATTCTCAACGGATTGCAGAGCTGTATTGATACTGTGTGTGTCAATTTTCATTTTATCCTATAGTGAACAGCTGTCTCTTCCATCAGAAGAGAAAGAGAAGAAAACGATAGATAAACAAACTACTAAGGGTTTTATTGTCATCACCTTTAGGACAAGATCTGGCATTAGTCTGATTGAACTTGTAGTTAAAGGAAAAAAAAACCAAACAAACCAAGGATCCTCACTGGTGGAACTGCAATTGTTTGCTCAGTTCATTCCTGTCACCTTCTTCCACTAAATCCTCTCAACACTGGTTGTTAGAGCTTTTCTCCAGAATTCAGTTGAAGCCGAGCTTTTGTGTTGTTTTTAATGGGTTATGTTTTAAACTATATCCAGAAAATGCTGTAATACCTTTTTTTTGCCCTTAGAATTTATAGTTCTCAGTTCACCCTTGAGTGTGTGATACTAGGAGATTTTCAAAAATTATCTGAAATGCCTTGCTTTAACTATCATTGTCATGAAAATCAAAGATGGAAAAGACTGTCTTTAACATGCTCTGCAGCACCCAATCTGTTCCTCAGGACTGCAGAACCTCCCTTTCTGGTACTAACTGCAATTGTTTGCTTGGTCTCATTAAGTTTTATACTTTCATTGTATTTTCTGTTGTTGTATAAATGCTTGTGTTATTAGAGAGATTATGGCAGATAGCCTAAAATGATCTTTGTTTCATTTAATTCAGGAAATTTTACCTTGCAAGCTGTTCCTCCCTCACTTTGTAATTTCCAGGTACTTGCATGGAATTCTCTCTCTGCTTTCAGTTTTCTAGAATGGCTGTGGTCTGTGTGGGCCATGGATCCCCATGGATCTATCTGCCTTGGATCCCCAAACTCCTGTAAGAGAAATAGGCTCCTGTAGTGCTAATTCCATCTTATCCTCAGGTGAATGTTTGGAATGGTGAAGCAGAGACATCAGCAGCTCCAGAGAAGTTTCTAGAAAAAGCCAGTGCAGGCCTTTGGGCAAAGGTATTGGGTTAACTCCAGCCAAAATTGGGAGCACAACAAATCTGTCAGTCAACAGAGCTTTTTGGGAGGTGAATGGCTATGTGAGATGAAAGGATATACATTATTTAATCAACACTTTGCTTGGAAGGATACGTTTCTTCCTAAAAAGATAAATGAATTACAAAGGCAGGAGGTATTGATTGCAAACTTGGAAGGGGCCAATAACAGGACAATAAAGGTTAAAGCAACCTTTTGCATATATGATTGGGCAATAAATAAGTCAATGAATTAATTTGTAAATAAATAATAATCAACCACCATGTTTCTACTCTAGCATTCCATTTCTTTTGTACATATTTCTCACATTAATTCAAGTGCTATGGGAGAAAGGGTACACTACGAAGTGATGTCTCTCTAATTAATCATCTAGTCTTAGTTAAAGTTTTTGCATTAACAGAAGTTTTACACTTTTAATGGTAGAATGATAGAAATAATATGACTGTATTTCTATATAATATATGAAATCTCCTCTATTGATTTGAACTTCCAAAAGGAATGGCAAAGGTTGATTCATTTGCCATTTTCCAACTGGGATATTGAATTAGAATAAGTGGGTCAGCAATTTTTTTCTTCCCAATAGCTTTTTATTTCTGATATTCATCATGGTTATATTGTTCAAACAATTTACCTGAAATGAAAGTGACACCAAAATCAATATTTTTGATGCACAATTTTTGCAGCATAAACACTGTTTTTCTATTAACAAATTTGCACAGAAGATGAAGTGGGGTATTTGTCAGGCTTCATTCAGTCTACTTTGGGGGGGACACAAGTGAAATTGCCAAATTAGGTTAAGTTAAGGGTGGTTTTCTTGTCACTTTGCTGGTCGAGTCATTTTTCAATGACATTTAACTTCATAAGTGTAATTCATGGCTCTTTGGGGACTTCATGGTACATATTGTTTGAAAAACTCCTTGACCTCCTTTTTGTCCTTAAGGATATAAATTGCTTTCAGTACTTTTTTTGTCAAATCTACAGAGGGCCCAATACTAAATGAGCTCTAATGATCTGAGCTGCCAGGGGGCTGTGAGTTCCAAGCCTAACATACTTGCTAAGGTGCATTCTCCTTTGTTTAAACACCAAAGAGGGTCTGTGGATAAATCCTGATTAAATACCATTGTAAACCCTGCTACACCTCAGGGCCAGAACCTCTGCATCACAAGTCAGTGCAGTTCTCTTGCAGGTAATCACATTATGCTAATTTCAGCAGCGAGGATCTGGCCTGAGATGATAACTCTGAGTATGTATTAAAATAGAACAAGATTGGAGCTCAGAGTAAAAACTCTCCTCAGTTTAAACTTTGAAAGCTGCTACTTACCCAGATGATAGAACAAAACAGCTGTAAAGCACATTTGTCTGGAACAAAGGACAAAGGTGTTTAGTGTGTTATCCTGTAAAACAAGGGAAATTGGGAGCTTAGGGCATTGATAGGCTCATTCTGTAGAAATAAATCAAAGCTGCATGAGCACTGTAATTCAGGATAGAGGGAAGACAGTTAATTTATGTAGCAGAAGGTGGTGTTTTTCATATGCTCCACATTCCTTTCATTAGTGCTTTCATTTGAGAAGGAAGATGATACATTCCTGACAAGGAGAGTACATTATGAGTTATCATTATCTCCTAAAGTTAGCTGTCCTATAACGATGTTATACACGAACTACCCTGCTACATTTTCTGTTAAAATATATATCCTAAAAAAACCCAGAACAGACCAAATGTGGGAGGAAAGTAACCTTCATCTTTAGAGTAGATTGACCTAACTTTTTGTGTACTTTACTTCTTTATTCAATCAGACTGTTTTATCACAGCTCTGTGTCCGTTGAGTTCAGCAGCAGTTGTACAAAAGATGCATTGTAAACTTCAGACAGGTTATAATTGGCTAAGCACAAAGAAGGAGTAACAATAGAGGAGCAAGCACTCTGTGTAATTTAAAACAGTTTATGAATTTATCAACTTTGAGGTGAACCACAAACCAATCTTGGTTTACCTATAAATATGAAATTGCATTATATTTTCATGTCAAATTAACTCGGCTTTAAATCTGAAAGAAAAAAAGGAAAAGCAAATCCAAAAAGATAGCCAATGTCATCATTAAAATGACAATCTTGGAAGAAATTTTACAGTCATTTCTTCCTGTACTACTGTATTCTGAATTCTATACTATTGTATTCTGATAACTCATTTTATTGCATCTCTAAATGCACCTGTCTCAATCCTCTGCCTGTATCTAATCTATATACTTGCTTTAAATGTTCTACAACTAAATAAAATAGTTTGACAAGGCTCTATGTTTATAGAAAAGTTGAGATTTGAAAGATCAAGTATTGTTCACATCAGGTGGAGTCAAAATGTCTCTGCCTTAATTTAGAAGGATCAGTTTGGAAAAGATGAGAGATAAATCACTTTCATTATAAACTCAGATCTTCCTGAAGCAGCGAGAGAGAATGCAAATCATTCTTGGTCCTGCTGTTGTGAGCTAATATATACCAGTCATGAGATGAATTCCAGTTATTTAAGACATGAATTTGACCTTGACCTTCAATTCCACAGCAAAAGGTACTTGCTAAAGCCTCCATGTGGGTATTGGCAGTAAGCACAGTATTGTTATAGAGATTCATTATGTAAGATAAAAATTTGGTGCAGATTCATTATATAAGATAAAAATTTGGAAACTCATAATGTTAGTGATAAAGTTCATTTGAAAGACAGCTTGTAACATTCCTTTAGAGGACTGAAATAGCAACTGAAATTCCATTGCATCATTTTCCATCATAATTATTTTCACTTTGTTGTTTCTGGGTTGAAATCTGTATCTGTTTCTGGTTTTACTTCTTTAAGAGAAACAATCTCCTGGTTTAGAATATGTGTTGAAGTAACCAGGGCTCTCAGTTTCACAGCTCAGGTACTAATGGACCATGGATCAGACATTCAGAAGTGCCTGAATGATTAAGAGTCTAAATGGAGCTGAAAGCCACTGACATTCTGACTTCTGTGTACTTGAAGTGGATGTCCTAATGTTCAAACGGTGCTCTAACATTTTAATAGTAATAATAGCAGTTTTTATAAAGATACTCCAAATAAAAAGTCCTTTAAAACTGCAAATTATTAACTTATTTTGTACTTGAAATACAGTACATGACTCATTGGAGCTTCAATGTGTTTCAGAAGAAATGTCTCCAGGTTTATGTGTGGAACTCTGACTATATATACATAAAAGTGCTATTTTTAAGTCTTCATGCTTCTCCACCACAGCGTTCCTGCAGTAAACTGTCATTGCATAGTCAAACCCTGCTTGATTTATTTTATGTAAAATGTAAATTACTTCACTTTCCCCTTCTCAGACCAGGTATTAATATGACTTGGACAGCTCCCTCAGTTTGCTCTATTTATCACCCTGTCCAGACTTTCCAGAGCACATTTTCCACCCTCTCCCTGGTGTGAAGTGACCCTTCTGCACCCGTTTTTTGTTTCCCCCTGCAGTGGACTGCTTGGACCCGACGTGCTCCAACCACGGGGTGTGTGTGAACGGGGAGTGCCTGTGCAGCCCGGGCTGGGGCGGCGCGAGCTGCGAGCTGCCGCGCGCGCAGTGCCCCGAGCAGTGCAGCGGCCACGGCTCCTACCTGCCCGACACGGGGCTCTGCACCTGCGACCCCAACTGGATGGGCCCCGACTGCTCCGTCGGTAAGAGCTCGCTCTGGCACCAGCAATGGCACGGGAGCAGGAGGGAGGCAGTGCTGCAGAAAGAGCAAAGAGGGTTTTATTCGAGAGAACCGTGCGGTTTATATAGAGTGATAAAATACATTCTGTTTGATTGGCTAACTAACAAAAACACCTTCCTCATACACCATCCTTGAGAAGAACAGAAAGACAAAGTAGAAAAACACCTCCTGCAGATTGTTTATACTTAACAAGTTATCACATCCTTACAACAAAAAATTCTCACAAGTCGCTGTGAGAAGTGCTTGGCCTTACTCTCTCTCTGTCCCTTGGCGCTTTCTCTGTCCCTTGGCCATTTCTCTCCCTCTGTCCCATGGCTGTTTATCTCTCTCTGTCCCATGGCCATTCCTCTCTCTCTCTCCCTTGGCCGTTCCTCTCTCTCTGTCCCATGGCTGTTTCTCTCTCTCTCTGTCCCATGGCATCCACAGTAAGAAAAAGGTTTTTTCCCTCATTTTGCAATCATGTTGCTGTTTTGTTCAAAGGTTAATACCTATGGCGAGTTTGAAATGCGGTAATAATCGAGAAAGTTGTCTTTGTTGCATGATTTGGCTTGTTTCATTTTGTTGGGAAGAACTGCAGATGTACTTCTATATATGCTTTCGTGACATTCTTAATTTGGTTAGGCGTTTGTGTTTTGTTCTAACACTGGTTCTCTTTTAGACTGAAAAAGTTACATAAGTGTACTTCTGTTTCCCAACTGTAAATGAAAATGTCCCAATGTTTCCATTTATGGGGAAAGAAATATGGGGAATTTTGCTTTTACATGTTCAGTTGAACCTTGAGATGCTGCTGTAGGTCAAAACCGAGTGTCTCAAAACACTGGAGACAAATGGAGACAAATATTTACATTTTTCACAGTTATTCAGTTATTTCTTAAGGTTAATCAGCTGGAATACCCTACCAGTGACATGAATATCAAGATGTGTTTTCTGCTTTATGGATAAGCAGTCAGAAGAATTCAAGAATGAGAGTTTTGCTGCCACTTTCTTTGGTGATGTGTGGGGCAAAAGATCCTTCTGCTTATCTGAAACTTCAGCTGGCAGAGAGCTGTAGAATTTTTGCAGTGAGACACCAGATAACTGACCATGTTAGTAATAGGAATACAAAATCTCTCCTTGGAAAGTGACTTTTACCCATCATTCTAAATGACCCTGAATTGCTGCCATTCTCTGCCAAATGAGTTTCAGGTGAGTTTCAGTTTCAATTCTTAGCAAATCAATATCTGTCAAAATCACCCAAGGTCCAGGTTTGAGTAGAGCAGAGCCACCTGCTCACCTCCTTTGCTGTTGGGGACAGCACCTCTGACATGTTTGTGTCTGTGTGGAGGGTGCAGCTCTGCAGCTCTGTGCAGTGCACATTAGCAAGTTTTTTTTTTAAGCTGATGCCTTGGGATGGCTACCTAGAACAGAGGCTAGACGAGGTTAAGAGAATGAAGTGGGTATTTATTAATATTAAAGACCTTCTATAGATGCACCTTGGGCAATCAAAATACTCCGAGAGAGCCTACACCCAAGGTAGATGATGGTCATGAGGTTTTCAGACAATTTAAATTTAGGTCCGTTTACATGTCAAGGGTTACAGCTGCAGGTAATGAAGTCATATTCTCCCAGTTTGCTCCCCCCCAATTCACTTTTGTTTATACTTTTCATGGCCTGAGGCTGTCGGGTGTCCTTGAGTTTCAGGCCTAGAGGGATTGTTTCATCTGACCAAAATGTGTAGACAGCAGCTAGCTAACACTTTACATGGAGTTTAGAGTTATGTACCAATGAAGTACAGGATTTGAAAAATATAAAGGCATTTATATTAAAAAAAATTAAAATATAAATCTCAGAATCTCTGCTGGTCAGAGTAACTCTGAGATACCTACAAGTCTCTGTTTCCCAGTCCCGCAGTCAAAGAAGTAGTCAGGATTCTTCTGTTCTTGTTCTCAAAGTTGTTTCTTTTTTCTTATCTATTACATTCTTTCTCTGACCCACTGAGGTCTGTCTGGCAGGTTGGGTTGTGGCACACTGACCACTCATGGCAGTGTTATCTTTTATACTAAAAACTATGTGTACATTATTTACCATAATTTCCCAATACCTATCACCTATGTTAGACAGTGAGCTTCTACCTTAAAGCAATCCAAAAGTGCCAACACCACCCAGAAGATGGAGGCCAAGAAGAAGGACGGGGTACACCCAAATTCCTCCATCATGGCACCCCAAGCCCCCATTCTAAAAACCCCAAAATTCTACTTTTCACCCTGTGATCAACTATCATTCTACTTAAACTTTTGTGGCTTGTAAATCCTCATATAAGATTGGTAATTTTTCCATGGGTCAAGATCAATTTCCCAGACATCCTGGGCTCTGTGCCAAGGTCTCTGAGCCCCCTGGCAGGGGCTCGAGCCATCCAGGACACTCAGAGGAATTTCCAGGGTTCCGACATATAAAGGCATTTATATTAAAAAAATATGAAGGTGTTTATATTTAAAAAAAATAAAATATATAAAAATATAAAGGCGTTTGAAAAACATTAAGGTATGAAAGCGACTTTTAATTTAATTCGCTTTTAAACAAAAATTAAATGCCGGCTTTCATCAGAAGGTGAGCAGGCCAGCTTTTTGAGTGTGGCTGTGAGCAGAGGCGCTGCTGGGGTGCTGCCTTGCCCCGGGGCCGGCTGTGACTGCTGTTCTCTCTCCTAGAAGTGTGCTCGGTGGACTGTGGCACGCACGGCGTGTGCATCGGCGGGGCCTGTCGCTGCGAGGAGGGCTGGACGGGAGCGGGCTGTGACCAGCGTGTGTGCCACCCCCGCTGCACCGAGCACGGGACTTGTAAAGATGGGAAGTGTGAATGCAGAGAGGGCTGGAATGGGGAGCACTGCACCATTGGTAGGCAAACGACAGGCACCGAAACAGGCACATATTGCTTTCTTTTCATAAATCGTAGAGACATAGTTACTGTCGTGGACTGTAATGGGCTGTTCCCTTAAGGACCCAGGTGCTCTCAGCTATCAAGCCTGACTCAAAATGTGTTGGGGGAAGTGCAGGTGAGCTCTTGGAATCATTTCAAATCAATAACAATGATTTTTATAGATTTTTTTGCTTTTTATAGAGAAAAAAAAACCATACAAAACCAACACAACAACAAATTCCACATTAGTAAGTAAAGATGGAAAAAAATGGTACCTGGCAAGCTCAAAAAGGTCATCCTTACACAAAGCAATGGTGTTCTATCCTCTCAATTACCATGCTTGAAAATTTACTTGAAAGAGGAATTAATTGTTCCTAAGTGAAGCTCTTTATTTTGTCTACAAGGAGTCAACTCTATTTGGATTATTTTGGAAATTTACTCAAAGGAGAAAACTGTTATTTTCTGTGAGCTATAATCAAAAATGGGAAATTCTCAGTGATCACATCCCTTCTGAGAAGTTTGAGCAGATTTATCTGAACAAGAGTATCCCGTCTACTGAGACTGTGAGGTTCAGACGAGTGTGTTTTACTCCAGAGAATTTTTGGAGAACTGAAGTATGCCTTAGAAGAAATCTGATGAGTCCAAATCCAGAGTCATGTTGTTTTCATTATCTTAAGGTGATGAATTTAAGAAAGAAAAGAGTAGGACACTTGAGATTTTCGTGGCAGTCAGGGACCCTAATGGGACAGTCCTATTACAAGTGAATTGTTATTTCTTTACTTAAACGTATGGTGAGATTCTTGCGTCCCTCAAGCTGTTTTTCTTTTTCATTCTCCTCTGATTTCTCTTTGGGTATACAAACCATTTCCAACACAGGAGTTGGAAACTAAAAGTATACTCCTATTGGAGAGATTAAAAAAAAAAAAGAAAAATTGATACATATTTTCAGGGCATATCCTTTGATGTTGTGGTGCTGCATGCTTCCTCCACACTGTGCAAATATGATTTAAATCAAAGCTTTTATGACTGAACACTTTGTGACCAGCACAGATGCAGAGTGTTTTTTTCATAATTGCTTTCAGACTTCCATCATATCAACATACCTCTGCTAGATTAATCCAGGCATTTTGTTTTCAAAGTTCTTCCCAGATCTTTACAAAATGCCTAGTATATAATTTTTTCATTAAATTCTGTAATAATTGCTTATTTCAGAAGTTGATGCTTCGCACAAAATTTGTTTTGCTTTATAATCTCTTAGTAATGTGCCGATGTTTAGAAGTAATTAGTGTATGTAAAGTCTTCATTACTGTGCAGACAAAAAGATGCCTTTTACCAAGATCTCAAAGTAGGCTGAAAACTGCAAGCTGAACTAGTGAACTCCGAAGTGAGATTTTCAACCTAATTTTCAGAGCTTTGAACTAGATATCTCCCTTATTACTGATGTGTATAATCAATTCTTTCCAGAGGAAGGGTGATATTTCTAAAGTGATTAAAATATGTGTAAGTTTTTTTTGTTTGGTGTGCATTACACAGATTTCCTTGAAACTTAATGTGGTCCTGCCTGTGGCAAAGATGAGACTTAGCGCAAAAAATTCAGGTATGCCCTTCTAGTTATCATGGATGAAGTTTGTGCAGTCAGAAGTTGTCTGTTGCATGCAGACAGAGATTCTTGTGACAGGCCTGTATCAGTAAGGATTTTCACATGGTTATGTCCTGAGGCCATTTACAAAAGCACAAAGGCTGATGCCAGGGATGGGATTGAGTTCAGAGGGACAGCTCAGTGTGACCCCACTGGTTTGTGTTACAGGGAGCTGAAGCACAGATTTCAGAGGAAAAGGATGGTAAAAGGGATTTTTGTCAGTATTGGTATGAAATTTCTAGAAGTTACACTGGAAAATTTGTGCTTAGAGTGAATTGATGCTTTGGTACAATGATGAGTTGCTCAAGATGTTTTAAACACTGGTGTGAAGAACTAAAGTGCACTTAAATTTTACAGAAACTCACTGTGAGAGTACTGCCTTTATGGTTTCAGCTGCAAGTTTGACACAGCATTTAATGTCAGAATTACTGAGGAGTGTCCACCTAAAAAGATGCCACTGATTAGTCCTTCTGGAAGGTACCTGAAAACAACAGCACAGGCTGTTTGTCCTAAGGCAGGAAATGCAAATCCTGTAGGAGAGGTTATTTACCCTGAATTTCCATTTTTGCTACACCTCGTCTGAAATGAAGTCAGCAGAAAAACTTGCTTTGATTTCAGTGACTTTAGTCCAAGTCCACAAATTGATTTGTGAGGAAGAAAAGGGGATTTCTATATAAAAAACATTTGTTTTCTTTCTGTTCCTTTACCAGTTTCTTTGTGCTATATTTACATGGCAGTGGAAAAGAAATCATCATAGCAAACTGCAGGTATCCAAGCTAATTTGGATATTTTATCCTATTTAATATCAAAATGAGGCTTTAATAGATGCTTGACAGAATGCACACTCCTTGTCATTTCATTGTTGAGTATCTAAACTCAAAAGTTTCAATAGAAATGCATTTTTTTTCTCTGTTTTACCTGGTTTAAGAAAAGTACTCAGAAAATCCTCCCAGAACAGCAGTGTGAGCTCAGTGTTAGCACAGTGTCTGTGCAAAGCAGCTTTTGCCTGTGTGCAATAGAATTATGTGTAAGAATCAATGCAAATAAAAATGCATGCATGTTCCAAGTTACTCAGATTTTGATAAATCTATATCCAAATAATATAAAACTGAAAGGAGTCTGGTCTTGCTCAGCTGCTTTTCGAAGCAGAGCAGAACTTCAGTTCACTTTGCTACTTCAGGTAAGAAAAGAAATTGCTTACTGGAGTGGTGATAAAGAAAATTAATCTTTTCCCAGTGCAAAAATAGACCTGTCAGGATATGTTTATTAAGTGATTACTATTCATTGATTGCAATTATGGAGGAAGTTATAACTAAATAATAGAGGGTAATCTAGATGAAAAAAAATATTGGAAAACTAATAACAAAGTGAAAGAAAGGTATAGAAGTTGTTAATCTTGAACCCATTTCATGACAGAAATTTAAGATGGAGGATTCAGCTTTTCCTTAAATCATCTGAATGTTTTTTAAAACATGCTGTTATAAAACAGATCTGTTACTTTCACTGAAAATATTATCTGGATGTTTAAAACTGTTGTTTTTAAATGCTTGCAGAGGATGTTCTGCATATAAACTGTCAAGATAGCATTCCAAGGACAGAGTGATATATATGGAGATCTTATGAAACAGTCAGAAATACCATTTTAAAAGTGTAATTCCATCTGTAATTCATATCCCTGAGCGTGGTCTCTTATTAAGTCATTGGTAAAAATCTCACTGGGAGACCAGTGAAAGCAGGATTTAATCCTAAATATTTACAAGTAAAATTTAAATGTCTGCAAATGAATCTTTTAAGGTGAGCTCTGACCAGAAGGTGATATTTGAAGTTTTTTTTGGGGCTGCCTGTCATATTCCCAAGCCTTGCTCTTGTCTGTTCATGTCCTCCATTAGAGGTAGGTTAAGCACTCTTTTTCAGACAGAAAGTGGGAAAAAATTATACTCAAGGCTATTTGGTAATCTGGATACTCTGCTGCAGATTTTGATCCAGAGAGTTGTTATCTCTTATGTTCTTTTTTAAAATTATTTTTATGCAAATGAGCTATACCCCTGGTACAGACATTGAAGCTGAGCCTCCACCTGCCTGCCTCACAAAACACAAGCAGGTGATGAGTCCATGTCTTCAGGCTCTGCTTGGGCTCATTTAGCTTACAAAAGACCCTGAAGATCATCAAGTCCAGCCACAAACCCGAAACTGTTCTGGCCTTGGTAGTGCTTTCTGAAATCCAACTCCAGAGCTGGGGATCAGCAACTTTCCCCCACCGGGTCCTTGGCCCTAAAACTGTCAAAATTGGAGAACAAGTTCCTTAGTGAAGGGGTTTGGAAATCTGTATTAGCTCTGTATCTTATCTTCTATGTATTCAAGCCTTTGAGTAAAGGAGAAAGATTTGAAAAAAAAAACTAGGATTCGTCACCTACATGGTGGAAAATAACCTAATATTTTCAGATGCAAAAAATGTACAAAAAAAAAGAAAGGACTTTGTGTCTAGGATGATTGAGAAGCTTAAGTTGTAGTACAAGATATTTGTATTAGGAAAAAACATGTTATCAACGAATGAAAAACTGAAGGAGGTTGTCCAAGCCAATTATGAATTCCTCATCAATGGAGTTTGTAGGGACCATTTAGACAAACACTTGTCAGGAATAAGAGAGGTAAATCATCCTGCCCTGGGGCAGCAGCTTCACCAGAAATCATTGAACTCTATGAGCTCTCTTCCAGTCTCCTTTTAAATGAGCTTAGGAGGAAGCATTCCTTCTAAGGAGTTTATTTTTAATGGCCTACCTTAAGAGCTGTACTGTCATTCCCTTTAAGAATCCAATGCCGCTGTTGGAAGTAGAATTGATAATTTATCCAGCCAGGGAGACTGATCTATGTGTTCTGTATTTGCAGAACAATGGGTTGTCAATGTGTATATTGAGCCACTCTGAAACATCCACACAAACTCACACCCAGTAGAGAAATACTTTAAATACTCTCCCTTTAAAGGTGAACACTGTGTGGACCATATTCCACCTCTGGTTCTAATAAAAAATTGTTTACTAAAAACCTTTCCCCCCTGAGTGCTTTGGGATGACCTTTCCAGCTTTGACACATGTTTATATTTTCTATCAGCTGGATGGAATACCACAAGTAAAGAGTAAAGATTTAGTTCTTTACCTCATCATGGACTCAATAATCAATGGAAACATTAATAATGTGGCATCGTGTTATCTTTGGATATAGCAAGATATTTCTGTCCCCTGATAATGCTCTTTGTGTCAAAGATTTTTTTTCTTCTACTACTGATTTCTCTTGTTGTAATTACAAGGGTAATGATTCAAAGATGAGGCAATTTTCAGGAGAGATGGAAAGTGTGTGGGAGGAGGCAGTGGAAAGCCATCGTATCTGACAAAGAGCAATTTAGAAAGAGCTAGATATATTAGACTTCTCCAATGGATTTCTAACTTAAAATTAATCTGTAACAGTTTATAACCTATCAAGGCATAAAAAACCCTCTAACAACGATGACAGGAATTTAGATTGCATGCTCTGAGGAAGGAGGAACACTTTTTTCTTTAATTTTATTTGAAAAATGCATAGAATATTTAGGTCATGACCATTTTTCATTACTGCAGACTTTGAAATGTGTTGGTAATATATGTATGATGACATGACCAAAATGTTGGAGCTGTTGGCTGTTCCTGCATGTGCAGTTTCCAGTTCATCACCTGTATCCCAAGTCATCCCACTGTTTTATACATGGAAGCCTATTTCTACTGATATATTCTTTGAGTTGCTCCCCCTGTGCCTCCTCAGCAAAGCAGAGCAGCAGGTACCTCATGAGGCAACCTGAGAGATTCTCAATTATTTCTGTCACTCACTGCACATCATTCACATTTTCACTTCCATCATTCAAAGACAGAGACTCAAAAGGTAGAAATCTTCCTTATAGGGTGGAATTCTGGGAGCATATGTTATGTCCTGTTCCATTTTTTAACCAAAGCCAAGGAAATGTACTCATCACTTGGATAAATATGTGCTCAGCTAGTGAAGCATCTCTGTGCTTCAGTCAAGGTCTGAGTTCCTGGTAAATAAATATCTGGTAAATAAATTTCTTCCTGGGAATCTGATGCTTCTTATCTTTCCCAGCTGCATTTGCTATTGAGGTGCTTTGTTGGTTGTCTTTGTCATCTTTTATTTCTGAGTAAAATCTCTTGGCTGTAGAGTTCCCAGATCCCATATTATGTAGAAGGCTCTTGCTTGGGATTTCTGGTTTGTAACTTTGCAAATTCCTATGCTGAAAATTGAAATGTACCAGCTATTTTTGTGGATCAGAGATGAGTAAACTTTGGAAATGATATCTGTAGCACTAAGGAATCCAGAAGTACAACATGCACCCACTTAATTTTATCATAGCTGAGCAAGGTAGCTGATTATGAATACTTGGAAAGAAGCATTCTGTGTAGAGATTTATGTATAGTGAGAGTGGTTTGACTTTCAAGGAGTTTAGAAAAATAATTCCTTTTCATTTACAGAATTTTCAGGGGGCAGCTGGGGATCTTTTTTGGCTGAAAGGCAAGCTTATTCATGAGGAAGAACTTTCCTGTTTGCATTCTTTGCTGAGGGCTTCCTGTAAATGATTGAAACATGTCACAGCTCAGTGTCAGAACACTTGAGTAGCTTTTTTCTTTCTCTTTTTACAGGATATTTGCAGAACATGACCTTATTTCTTTCCTTTCTAGCCCAAAAAATTTAATGAGTATGTTTTCAGCTAAACTTCCTGCATTTTGTCTGGTACTTCAAAGGTGCACCCAGAAGATCCTGGTGAATAGTTTCCCAAACTAAAACCACATTTCTTTTTTTTCCTTTTGGAGGGTTTTTTCATGAGTTATATTGATTTTCTGGCCAATTCTTGAACTCTTAAAAGACCACAAAAAGTGAGGGAGGGCAATCAATCAGGGAGCTGATCTAACTTTTGAAAGGGCAGAGCCGATTATGCTGTTCCTAGCAGTATTCCAGGAGCCAGGCAATCTTCTCTTCTCCTGCAGATAATATTTTCTGTATTATTTTGTACCCTGTGGTGTCAAGCAGAGCTTCAGCAAGGGAGTGAATTACACAATGTTGCTGGAAACAAAACAACAAAGCCACAGGAATGCTTGTGAGAGGTCAGTGGCATGGATTGTACAGAGACAGAAAGGTAGAGCTGGACCCTGAGAAACAGCCATGTATATACATATATATAATATTTATACTTACTAAGAAAGAAATACAAAAGAGAACAATAGTTGTCCATGCTTTTGAGACCTGCTGTTCATATTCCTGTTAAAGCTACCTTTTTCTTGATCACTATTATTCTTGCTTATACATTCTCAAGGTATCATTCCTGCATCTTCAGTATCAGTTTCACATAACCTTTCATGCTTGAAGATGCAAATAAAGTCAAATGTGTTTTGCCTGACTGCTGCAAACTCGGTGGAATAATATTTCAGATGCAAAGCTTTGCAAAGGGTTTTGTTGGTTGTTTTTTATTTCAGCTTCTTGCCAATTTAGTATCAAATTATTAGTAGGATGCATTATAAGTTAGAGACTTGTCTTCCTAAGATATTTGATGCTTTTGAAATTCTCTACTCAATATTTTCTTAGTTTAATGTTGTATTAAAAAACATTAATGTCAGAAATAAAAAGGAAAAAATGGTCTCTGTAGAACCTCTGAGGTGTCAGTTCAGGATTTTGCTGTGTGATCTATTTAGGGCTTCGGGGAAAAATGAAACTATTGAAAGGCTTCTCTTTAAGCTGTCAGCTCTCTTGTGCAGTAACTACTCACTGAGGATGAATACACACTGATGCTGAATATTGATACATCCTTCTTTCACTAAAAGCCCTTACTTAGACAGTTTTTTAACAGATCTTAAGGAATGAATATGGGGACTTGTTCAGAGCACAAGTTACGAGGTATCATGAGCCATTCTTATTGAAGAAAGTTTTTACAAAATTTATGTTATCCAGCTCTTTTCTCTTATTCCTTCTTTCTTTCCAGCCCTGTTCTGACCTGCTTATGAAATGCTCAATAGGATAACGATGCTTCTGGAGATTATTCCTGCCTCAGCCTATTTCATTTTACATATAGCCTTTCTATACATATAAAAAGAAGCAAAGTTTGCTGTCCAACAGAAATCATCATATAATATATCTTATTTGCCCAAAGAAATTGCAAACATAATTTGGGTTACTGAAATGTAAGAGCTGAATACAAACTTGAGTATTCTTGAAGGCATTTGGGTCTAATGCTTTAGTCCATTTTTATCTCTTCATGTTGAAAGTGAAAAATAATTGGAATAATCCCGAGGTTGCTATTACCTGATTTATAGCTGCCAAGAAATTGTGTCCAACTGAGTAGATTTCTACAATTTCCAGCATATTCCACTGTCGTGTTTTCAGTGATGTTGTGTTGATTGACATATTACTGTCCATCTCAGGCTGTCAGTTGTCTTCAAAACACATCCATGCTGGGATAGATGGAGACAAAGCAGTGCTGGTGCCTCATTAATCAGCAGTTCAGAGCCAGGCTGCTGAAAGCCAGAGGAAAAGCAGGACATGATATATTGACGTTGCTGTGTTTGTCATCATCCCCTCTTCATTCACTAACGGGATTAGAGCAGAAAGGATTCATGGCCCAGCTGTTCCCTGGGGATTTTCAACTCTGAGAGCTGACCCTGAGCACTGCACACTTAAATATTTCACTCAAAAAAAGCACCTCTCTTAAACAGTTAAGCAGTTTTCATGGAAAAGTAGCAAGTTTGCTTTCATGAAGGATTTGCTGTGACATGGATCAAAACATTATCCTTAATGAAAATTTAGGCAGGGGAGACATGGCTGTCTGCTTATCCACATAAAGCTTTTCTTCCTCTAACTCTACTCCTCTTAAAAGATATTTTTATTCGTGCCTTACTGTGATCAGCCAGCTGTGTGGCCCATGAGTGGTGTCTGACATCTGGGGTGGATTTTCTTGTGGTGGCTCTCTGGTTTTTGGGAGCTGGGCTATGAGTCCCAGCTGTTCAAGTGTCAAACAGGCTCTGGGTTCTCTCAAACATGGTTTGCAAAGCAGCCCCCAAGTCCTGCCCCCCTCACTTGCCTTCCTCTATTCCACTCCTGAATTCTGGAACTAGGGAGCCATCATTTTGACCAAAAAAAAAATAAAAAATCTAAGTTTATTGCTTTTTTCCTGATCCCACAGTATCTTTAGTTTCTATTTGTAGTTTTTAACAATCCAGTGCAAAGCAGTTTGATCAAACTCAGCATCAATAGACTGTATCCTGCTTTTAAAATGCTGTAAAAACAAGATATCATCAAAATAGCTGCGAGAAAAGGTTTAGATATTTCTTTTTAAATGTTCTGGCTTGATTAGGGTAGATTGAACTACATGAGCTAATAGTTAATTGTTCATATATTTGAAAAGTATAAACACTTCTAACATTTCAGTATATTTTTACATGAACCCATGCGAAGATTAATTTCTTCTCTGTTTAATTATAAAATTTCAGATGAGTATTTTTTTAGGTAGGTGTTGGAAGACTAAAGTTGTTCAGGAGTTTGAAAAATAACCAAGATTCATAATTCATCTGGACCATATATGTTTTAATTTTCTTTCAAATAGTTTTTCATAGCATTGAACAACTGAGCCAAAGAACCACAATGCATCAAGGTGCAGTCCCTGTTCTGAAGAGAATTAAAAAGGATAATAACTTTGGTGTCTAAGAAGTAAATATAAGGATGCAATTGTGATTAAAACCATTCTTTTTAATTAAAAACTAAATCAGTTTGTAGTGGAGAATATTACTAGGTTGCTAGGTTGTGATTTTAGGTTAGAAGCAATACTAAGAGGACAATTATCTAAAAGCACAAATTAACAACAACAACAAAAAATCTGTTTAGGAATAGCATTTTTTGCCTGGATCATGATGGTTTATTGATTTTGAAAGTGGTGCTGCTTCAAATAGTGTGATTTTCCAATTGTTAGGAATCATAAGGCATTGCTGAGTTTCTTGTGGAAGGAGCTCCTCAAGGATAGCACTGAAGCTATTTTTGTAACTTCAGCATGTACAAACACAAACCCCTAAATGTCCCAGAAGATGCTGATTCTCCTAAAAACAGAGACACATTAGTACAGATGAGAGAACTGACTTTTTGTTTAAACCACTGGGAATTCCAGAACTGAGTCCCTGATGTAGCATGCTGCCATCCACCTTTCAGCACAGTGTAAATTTAAACTGTTCTGACTGCTTTCCATTCCATAAAGCAAGGCAGAATGTGTGTATGCTGGGTTACAGACCACTTATCTCTCAAACCAAGAGGAATTAGCATTATAGCATCCAGTCCTACAATGGAAGATAGTTTGCTCAGAATGAAATAGTTCTATAAAAAATGGGTGTTTCTCTTCCTCTCCCATATTTTATTTTTAAATTGCAGAATCCGTTGCAATTGGACCATAAAGGTGTTACTGTAAGCAGGAAGCCATTAATCATTATTTGTTGTTGAAAAGTGAATGAATTTGTTAAAATGTTTGCAGATTCTGATTAATCCTTATTTTTCCATTTAAGAGTAGCTTTATAACAGTGCAGGAAAAGCAGCAGCAATGTGCCTTTTCTTGTTTCAGAAGCAATTGAAAAGATGCTTTAGGCTTAAGACAGAAAATCACTGCATAGAGTTTGTAAGGATTCTGAAATGAAGGTTAACATTGCTCCCATGTGGCATTGCTAACAGCTGAATCAGGGTGAGGGAGTAGAGTGACACAGATTTTTAGATACAATTCATCTTTTTATTGGCTTTGGAACAGGGGTAAAACTGCTTTTTTGTTCCTGTCTCCCTTGGATCATTATTAATTGATTCTTTATCATGAAACCAATCCATATATATCTTCAGTGTGTCCTATGAATGTTTGAAACTTTTTTTTTCCAAAATAAGTCAGAAATATTGATTTAGAATGGAGAAAGCCTGCCATATTTAGAGAACAGGGCATCCAAGTCAAGGTCACCCTATTTGTGAAGGCTGAATGGACACTGGCTGATTTTTCATTGGAGTCTTCTGTTATATATTCCATAACAATTTTGATTGCTTGTATGCTGAGAAAAAATGTGAATTAAAATCACTCAGACCCACTCTTAATTATAAACAGTACTTTATATACCTAATCAAAAGTGTTAATTAGCAGTGAAATAGCACTCAGCGGACTTTTTGGATACACTGAAATGTCTCCTAAATTTGTTAATATTTCCATTCCACATGAAAGTTGTTGGGTTTTTTTTTAAGTACAATTAAGACAATGCTTATTACAATCTAATTATATCCCCATTCCTTTTAATCTTTCAATCTTCCATAGACAAAGAATATGCTCAGTAAAATCTGTCATATTTGACCAGTATTTGTGTTTCTAGTTACCATGAAATTCCTAAGATCCTCATTAAGTAATTTAAAAGCTTTTACTGCATTAAAATTTTAAAGTAAGAGATGCTTTGTAAAGGGAAATATTTATTCAGCAGAACTGGGAGGATTTAAGATGTGTGCCTTCCATTGAAGACTGCATTTATTTACTCAATTTTTATAGTTACAGTTTCCCTTACTTATTAAGGATTTTTTTCAGAAATTCTGATATTAAACACTGCAGTTTTAAAAATTCCTAGCAAGTTGTATGTAATGTTTCTGATTTCTGAAGTGAGCATTCCCACTGATACTAAAGGGGAGATTTAATAAAGTTATTTGCAGAATATGTCCCCAGATTTTAATTATTTATTTGCTGTATTTTAATGGTTGAGATAAAAACGTAATGAGATGTGAGGAGGGATGTCACTCAAAAGTGAATAAATGACAGTGAAGGGAAAAGGAAAATGTCAGTTCTCATCAGTATTGCTTCTGAATTTTTGTCCTATGACTAAAGATTATAGGTTTATTAAAGATGAACTTCCACAGGGCTACTGCTGCTGGTCCCTTACTTGAATTAGGTAACTTGAGCCCAGCCTAGGAAATAATTGCAGTTGGTGAGTGGTTTCCTTCATGGTGAGAAGCAGGTGAGCATGCTGGAGAACTCACATACAAGTTTGGGTAGATTTGTACCTTGAGGAGCCAGGCTGTGTCACTAAACTGCAGGAGAGCTTTTCCAGTGAGTGACACCATTAAAAAGGATTTTTACATAAACTTCCTGAGTGCTTACAGCAGTTATTAGAGCAAATTGGATATGCACTGTGCCTGATTAAGCATATTCCCACATATGTGTTTACCCTGAAAGGCAGAGCTGTCCCCAGGTTCTCTTTGCTGGGTTGTGATCTGTGAGATCTCACAGAGTCAAACTGCACCAAGCCTTGGGGACCATTCTGGTGTCACCCGGGCAGCTGCTGGTGGCACCCCAGTGGAACCTGTACCAAACCTTGGGGACCATTCTGGTGTCACCCTGGCAGCTGCTGGTGGCACACCAGTGGAACCTGTACCAAACCTTGGGGACCATTCTGGTGTCACCCTGGCAGCTGCTGGTGGCACACCAGTGGAACCTGCACCAAACTGCACCAACCTTGGGGACCATTCTGGTGTCACCCTGGCAGCTGCTGGTGGCACACCAGTGGAACCTGCTGGAACTCCTCTGCAGCCTGAGCCCAGCAGGATTGTGCTGGTGCTGAGCAGGGGAAAGGGCTGCACTCTGCTCAGCTCACAGCTCTGAACAAATGGCCATCAGTATAGGAAAGCCTAATTAACATGGTTCTAACATGCTCCTTGAAAGGTGGTGGCAGTTGAGCTGTAAAGAAGTGACAGTGACACCATACCCCAGTGAAATTATGGGAAACAGGCAGAGTGGGGTAACCTAAATTCTGATTTCATTTGAATGCTGAGGATCAATAATGCTGATCTTCAGGGCAGTCTCATACTCTGGTACCTTTCCCCTGGAACACTGAGAAAAGTGATGACCTTTATAGAAAAGAAAAATTTCTTGGGCATCTGTTTATTATGGTGAGAGATACTATGAGCTACTAATATGTTTTCAGCATTGCAAAGAAAGAGTTAATTACACAAAACTTTACATTATTAATGTATAAAATGTAATGTAATTACACAGCATTATCTTTTAGATGTCCCTTACACAGACCATAGATTTTCTTTATTATTATCATTAGTATTATTACTACCACTACTATTATTTGTTATTGGAAATTCCTTTAAACTGATCTTTGTTTCTTCTTTTCTTTTTTTGTTGTATTTTTTAAACTAAAGCAAATATCCTGACAATACATAGTTCTGCACTTTTTTCCTGGCATGAATCAATGACTGGAGTTTATTAATTCAATTGACTGATTCTCCTGGTCACACAATCCTGTTGGAGCTGGGGCACAGTGGTCTCCAGATTTCTTGGCTTCATCTCCCACTCCCTTACTTTGTGTTTCCCTTCCTAAATTCTCTTGGCAAACAGTCCCAGTGGAAGTAGTAACAACCTGCCTGCCCTGGGATGGCTTAAAAACTGTCAAATACAGACGCAAGGCAATCAAATTAAAAGTCTCATTGGTGCTTCTGATGGCTTCTACAGAGAAATGGAAAATAAATGCTCTGCCCAGCAGCAGAAAGACTTAAGTATTCGTTCCAGAGAATTAAGGACACTTGTGGTGAGGCGAGGGGAGGAGCAGAGCCATCAGTTGCCTGGTAGTAAATATGTTTAATGTAAAGCAAGCAGAGCTTAAAGAGCTCGTTTGTCTTCCAAATTTCTTCCAAGTGCAGATTAAATACTCTTGGCTTTCTTGGGGGTGAGATGGAGAAGATGAGCTCCCTTGTAGATCAAAATCACTTTCGCAGATTTATTTAGTGTTTAAATATCAAAGCAACTGGCTAGATCTGAAGGATTAGGATGTTTTTTCCTTTGCCACGTAAACAGATAAAAAAGGAACAGAAAGATAACTGTTTTATGCATGCAGGACTTAAAGCAGTTCATTTGTGAATGCAACATTTTTATTTCTGTAGCTTTTATTAGCTATTTGTGCAGTTGGTAGATATAAAAATTGGAAAATGGTATGATATTCGTGAGGCTTATGTTTATTGACAGGGGATGCAGAATGGTGCCTTGCACTTTAGAATTAAAGGAATGTTTATAAAGTATATTTTATGTACTGAAATATTCATCCTCTATCCTATATCTGCCAAACAACTCAGCATACACAAACACTCACATAACTCAGAATATATTGCTTATCTAGTTTAATTTGTTTTGCATACATTGCCCATGTGGTGGAATACTGCTCCTAGGTCATGAGCATTATTTCATACTTTATATTTGTTTATTTTCAAACTCCATAAATTCTAGCCTTAACAGACATGTGAGATATATTTATTTTAATATTCAAATACCCATTATTTTTGGCCACTTGTAATCATATTTTAATGTCATGAAGATTTAGGACTGCTGCAAGCCAGAAGGCATAAAACATTTAGTGCATTGCTACTATTTTTCATTCCAAACTATTCCACAAAACTTCATAAAAACTTCTGGTTTCTTCTCTGGCACTTTCTTTGGGTTTTTCTTTTGGACAATTGGAATGTTGGAACTGAAATCCAAACCCATGCAGTGTGCAGCCATTTAATGGAATCCATGTGATTAATACTTTAAGAAGATCAGCTGCAAAATATAATGCACATGTCTAAATAGTGTTTTTCATCCTGAAGGGATTCCAGAGTTCTGTGCCAAATTTGAGGGACAGAAGGTACTAATCTGCCACACAGTAAGAGAGGAAACTGCCTGCCTCTGTTAAGGCTCATATTTATTCTTCTGCTAGAGATAACCTGCACACTTACACGGGATCAGCATTTGCATACCTGAAAGTTAATTGCTAAATTATAAATTCTATGCAGGCATTAATATCTAATGAATAGCAAGCAATTATATTTTAATAGCGCCTGAGAAAACTGGGATTCCCTGCCCTGAGAATTATGAAATATAAAGCTCTAAAACCAAAGGGATGGTAGATAATTCAGTTTAGGAGGGATGTCAGCAGGTCAGCTGGTCCAAGCTCTCTTCAGAGTGGAATGGTTTTGGGGTGACACACCAGACTTGGACCCATAAATTTTGGGGCAGATTCCCTCCAATCCCCCTACAGGCTGTTACCCCTCGGTGCTGTGCATCTTCTGCAGTGGACTGAGCTGCTTAAGCAGTTTATAACATCTGCTTGTTCTCACTGCAGCTCCCTGCTTGTGTATCCATGTCCCACTCCCTCACATTACTGAATTCAAAATGAATTTGAAATACTGATGAAAACTACTGTTAAGTAGCACTGACAGAAGGGGAGCAGTTCTGTTAGGTCACTCTGAATGCTAACTTGGCTTCCTGGGCATTTTGATTGACTTAAACTCCTCAATTTGGTAAAGTTTTTTTGTACACTAAAGGAGTTTATGGTCAAAGAAATGCAATTATCATTTCTTAACATGATTTTTAACATGATTTTAATTTTTTATCTTATGTGGAGGTTCTCATCTAAGGAGGAAAGGAATTAATTCCTCCTCTATGCAATATGTGGAGGATTTGTGAAGTGAAAAAAGTATTTTGAAGCTAATGACTGAACTGAGAATGTCTTCCTACAAAAATCCTAAATTACATTAAGTCTAGATTACATTGTAATTAGGTTAGCTATTCTTTCAAACATGAAGTCAGTGTTTTGCATGTTGCCCTTCAATTGACTGAATTTATACATCCTGTCTGATAGGTCACTTTATCATTATGCAGCCACAAAACTCTTTAAATAGACATTATTTTAGAGATAAATTCAGCTTGAGAAGGCTTCTTTCTCAGAAAGGATATTACATATTACAAAGGATGATGCCAGTCCTTGTATGTGATATCAGAAACATTAATACAATAAAAGATTATGGTTTTGGTACTAGTTTTATGAATGCAATTTCACCTGGAATTATATTCTAAATGGATTTTGTTACAGTAAGATTAATTTGAAAGACCCAGCTATCTTAAATACAAATTTTTACTGCATCTTTTATATATCTTTTTATTGGGGATATGAATAGGAGTTGGATATGAGTCTTGTTTGAAAAGAATACACTGTGTAACTCAAATATGCTGGTAGGGTCAAATTTTAGCTCCTGCTCAAAATTTCAGCAAATAACGTGCTTGGCCTCTGGAAGGAGCTGTGTGGCTGGGCTGCAGCAGTTTCCTAGGTTATATTTCACATACCTTCTTTGCTGATGCTGGTAAAGCTGTGCTGTTGGGCTCTGTGCAGGAGGAGCTGTCCTTGTGCTCACATTTACAATTTTGGGGTGCAGAGAGAGCCCTGCTGGCTGTCACAGAGCACTGGGACTGCAGCAGTGCAGAGGCTCCTCAGTCTGATGCTGACCTTCCCAAAAGGCACTCTCCCTTCCTTCTGGAAACTGTGTATAAGGAGCCCAAATTCTGGGCTCAGCTGAAGCTCTGTGCGTACTCAGCATTCTGAGCAGACATGGACATTTGGTTGGTTTCTGTTTGGTTTCCCCAAGTCTCAGGACAGTGTAGCACAACCTGTCCTCCTCTTTTCCCTGCCCAGCAGCTTGGAGGGGTCACACCAAAGCTGGTGCCAGAGCTCTGTTGGTTGTGCACAAGAGGGAGACCTCGAGGGTGTCTCCCCCTGTCACAGGAGCCCCTTTGCCTCAGTCACTGAACATGAATTTGGGTAACATGGAAAGTTCTGGCAGCAGTCCCTTGTTAACAGCGTGTGAAGCTCTTGAACCCCAGGCTTTCTTCAATCTCAAATTTTTGTGTTCTCTGCTGAAACATAAGTTTCCTTCTCTTTTTGTTTGTGTGTGTGTGTCTCTGTATCTTTCTTTTGTTCTTTTCCTTCAGAAAGATACAAGTGACTGTACTTGAGACTTTTTCATACCAGCAGTTCCTTTTGTGTGATCTTTACTTCTCTTCTAAACAGTCACAGGTTTTTTCTCCTATTTCTCTGCTTTGTTTGGAGAGTTGGGTGTTCCCTGAGTTCCTGTCCCTATGCAAGAAAGTCTGGAATTGCAGGATAGATAATTCTGTTATGAAATACATATCCCAGGCAATTTAAGAAATGTTACTTAAAATTCCTAATTGTTTATCTGCACAGGAAGTATTGGAGTGGAGGATTTCAGGGCTCTTTAAAGATACTTTTTGACTGTTGTTGGTTGTTTGGTTTTTTTTCAGCCAGTTCAATAAATGCAATTGTAGCTGGGCCAGTCTGTAGTTCTAACTCAGGCATGTATTCATCTGCGCAGCACATGTGCAAGTAGATATTTATTCTTTATTTCTTTGTTTGGTATGTTGCTTAATGAAATACTTAGGGTGTTGAGTGGTTTTAAAAAAATTTTTTTTCTATAAAAAAAAAGAAATAGCAAGGCAGCCAGTGAGAGCCTGCTGGTGACAAACCCTCGAGTGCCAGGAGAGGCTCCTGCTGTGTGTGAGCCCTGTGTGGAAGCAGCAGCTCTGCTGTGCTCCATGGCAGTGGCTCTGTGCTGAGAGCCTGGCTTCATTCTCAGCAATTTGTCAATCAGTGTCACTGCCCTGCCTCAGAGCCCTGGGCTGGTGCCTCTGCATGGCTCCAGCCTGTTCTGGAACTGTCAAAACTCACTCACAGGGGCCTCACCTCCCACTCAACCAACACTCTGGTTCATTGACATGTGTTTCATTCCGTGTTTGGGGTGTGAGTTTATTTCAGTTGAAGTATTACTCTGTAGAAAATGACTTGTGCCTGTGCCTACCATAACACTGTGTCATTTTTATTTGTATGCCCTTTCTTTGGCTTTAACTAAGCCCTGAAGGCTTTGGAATTGAAGGATTAAAAAATAACAATAGCAAATAAAAAGCATGATTTTATTTTCAGTGTTGCTAGGTACCTCATTCTATGTAGCTCATTTATTATTAGATAGCTGTAGGCATACCAGCAGCTCACCGAAGGAATGAACAGAAAATATGGAAACAGTGATTATCCTCTAAAATCCAAATTAAACAGGCTATTGTCATTACTGCTTTTATGTCATTTCTCTAAATTCTTTAGGTACCATCATATCCCAGACTACTTTTATTTGCTCCAGTTCTGTAGTTAACAGCTTTAATGAGAAGATGAGGATTGAAATGTAATTTAAATGTTCCCCTTGAAACTCGTGTGCATCCTGTGAGTGAGAAAACACTGTGTGTAGAACATACTCTTCCCTGCAGGGCTTCTGCACCCACAGGAGCACCTGATCCAGCCCCAGCTGAAGTCACTGGAAAGGCTCCAGTGAGTGCCAGCAGGCTTTGGATCAGGGTGTGTGAGATGAGGTCATGTGGAAAGATAAACAGGAGATATCACATTCCAGATGTAGCTGTGCCCATGTGCCCTAAATGGGGACAGCTGCTGGGAGCCCACTCTGCTGGGAGGTGCTGTTTGCAGAATAAATGGCTGATGGCACAGCATCAGAAGGACTCAAAAGACACAAACTCTTGATTTACTTCTATTTTTCCATGTACAAACTGACCAGAGGCTAAAAGCATAATGCTTTTCTCTAAGCGGCTCTGAGATACCACTTAGATTTTTTTTTTCCCTTCATCTCTCCTATTCTTTTTCTTCCTTTTCATTATACTAAGAGACTACCTCTTCCATCAGGGTTTGGAAACTTATAAAGAGAAAGGTTTCTCTAACTTCTCTTTCTCTGGCTGCCCTTTCCCTTCCTTTTTTTGGAGAAAGATTTGCCCCACCATAAGTGGGAGTTCTGAAGATTCTGGCTGAAACCACAAATTGGTTGGGCAGACTTTATGGTTTAGTTTACTTAAAATGTTTGGTTTAGAGTTTAAAGCCGTTTATGCAATGGAAAATCCATATATGTGTGTGAAGCTGGACATGTGTACTTGTATCCCTGAAGTTTGGGAATACCAGAGCAAAAAGGAAGTCTGTGCAGAATTTATCCAAAATTGGATTAGAATTCTTAATGTACTGCCTAGATACTGGAAATTAATTTGTTGAGTTCAAATATGAACTAATCACCTTACAATTTAATCTCAGAATAATTTCACTGTAGATGAAAGCTGGGAGTATTCTCTTGTAAATACATCCAGCACCCTCCATTTTTGAACCAAGCACAGTCCATAGCATGGTTTTTGCTTTCTGATATCTCTCATATGCTCATCACAGATTCCTGATGCAACACTGAAAAATCTTTCTGAAATCTTTCTTGCTGTTTTAATTGTGAATTCATATGTATTTGCAGTAAAGTTTTCAGCTTCCAATTCCACAGGCAAACTGCAGATAGAGAGGAGGGAGGCTGCATTAGTGTTTCACCTTCAGCAGCAGCTAGAAAAGTGTGAGACACTCGAACTGCTGTTGCCTGTACTCTGCCTGTTCTGTGAATAAATAGGTTGTCAATCTAGCACTTTAAACAAGCACTTTCTTCTTTTTTAACCTTGCTTCTTGACATTTTCCATTAAGCATACTGTAATGGAAAAGATGAGGAGAATTTCTCTGCACACCAGGAATAGCAACCTGTCTGCTTAGCACCAAGGGCCCTTTGCTGAGCGGTGAGTGAGAGCTCCATCCCACACTGGATTGCTTCTTGAGATGAGATGCTGATAGCCCTGCCCTGTGTGGCTCTGGGAGGATTCCCCAGGCTCAGTGTGGCTGCAGAATGCAGGCAGGCTCTGCCAAAGCAGGGAGAGCTGGGGGTGCTGCCTGCAGAGAGCCTGGCCAGCAAAGGCCGTGTGTGTGTCCAGCTGTGCCACTGAGCCTGGGCTCTCAAGGCTCCTCAGGCAGGCACTTGGTCACCTTGTCCACTCTCCAAACCCCTTGGTGGCCACCAAGCCCATGAGATATGTGGAAATCCTGTGTGTGCAGGTGTTCATCAGTAACAATCACTGCTCACATGCACTGGTAGGAAGATTTAAACAGAGATAGGCAGTGCAATTGTTAAATATAAGCCTTTTTTAGAAGAAAACTGTTATTACTGCAATTCCTAAATATAAGCCTTTTTTAGAAGAAAACTGTTATTACTGCATCATAATGGACCTCTGTTTTCTGGCTGGTCTAACAGACTAGAATGCTATATGGATACTTGCTTGAAGAGAGGCAAAACCAGAAATCCATAGATTCACACAGGCATGTACAGAGACATAACCATGCAAAACACCTAATTAGTTGTCCGTTACTTAAAGCTGTTTCAAAGCTAATTCGTCATGAACTAAATAGATCTTTTAAGGAAGACATTATTGTCCAAGCACTTAGATCTTATTGTAGTGTACTGCTGCTCCTTCCCTTCCTTGTGATATTTATGCTCCTCAAACCCCAGCTCTGCCTTTGGAAGGCTGCAGTTAAATGAGCTCTGTGGAGGTAGCATCGTGTTTCCTAGCAACACCATGTCTGTGGCACTGGTGCTGCCTTCCCTCTCTTCTCTAAACGCAAAGTCATGTCCATTAATCCCCAGCTGCACTTAAAACTTTTCAGGGATTTTGCTAGCTCCCCACTGTTCATGTTTTCATTTTGCTCAGATGCTGCAAGGCAAACTGCTTCAGTGATTTAATTCTTGTCGGTGCCTCAGTAGAAAACCAACCACATGGGTATATTCACAATTACTGTTTGGTTTTCATTTAAAACAAATAATTTGTCCTACACTGTGATGCCGCCCCTCAAACATTATCATATTGGTCATTCAAACAACCTGACAAATGGAAGAGATAAACGAAATGTCTTGAAAATCTATTACCTGTGCTGCAAAAGTAACTGATTTTTTTAAAGCTAAGATATGTAGTGGCAAAATAATCCTAAATTTAAGTGAAAGAGACTTTTTTTTTTAATACACAACAACTTGTAGGACTCGTTTCTGTCTGCCAACAGCTTTCTGTGTAACATGAACTGAATAGTCTCTGACCTCTTGTGATACCAGCTGTGAGTTCCAGGGGCATCACTCTGTTGTATGGGAAGCTGCTGCAGCATTGTGAGAATGAGTCTGGGGTCAGAGAAATTGCTCTCTGACTTCACCTGGCTACAGCCAAGGCAGCTGGGAGGGGCAGGAGGAGACAAACTCAGAGCTGTGGCTTTCTGAACAGATTTGTAAAGGCACACACCTATTGTCAGGCAGCACAGCCTTCCTCGTGCTCAAAGAGGTGCTCTGAGAGGTTGGCCTCAAATCTTCTGTCACCCCACAGACAAAAAATAGCTGTGCTTGTGTGGATTGGGTGTTGATGGATCTGGATGTATGAACCAAGGCTGCACTTTGGTTTTCTTACCTTTTCTCATCATGAATATTCAGTAAGATACTGTAATGTCTCCTGGGACTCATTTACTTCCAGGAGAAAGGAGGTGAGGTATTCTATCACCTATGGACATTTGATAGAACATGTAAGTAGCTTAGCTAATTAATATTTTTTTTCCTAATTTGGCTCTTGTTATACAATAAGTCATGTCATATTCATAGTCAAAACCACTCATCTTTGAGGGGATATATTTTTAATATGTTTTTCAGAAAGTGTAAGATGTGACAGCAAAATATAAGTAAACTTAGTGTTAAATAAGTAGGTATTCGAAAATTACAATCAATGGAGGAAAAAATTAATTTATTTAAATAGATAAAAATATTTCTTTAAACTTTGTGTTTAGACACAAAGTTTAAATAAATTATTCTGGAGAATCATGCAACACTGAGTACAAAAAGTCCTCTGAGCACTGACGAACTGAAAAAGATGTGTACGCACATACAGAGGGAAAAATAAGAGACAGATCTTCTGTCAGCAGGCTGTCATTTCTATCAGCTCAAGGTCTGGACCTTTAGAGGGTTCTTCAGACAGGTGTTAGAGCAGTAGGGCTCCTGAGCTAGATCCCCATTGCTGCAGGGCGTCCCTTCCTTCGCCGAGCGTTCCCGGCGGTGGCAGGACCGAGCCTTTTTGTCTGCACAGTAGCACGGCCTGAGCGCAGCGGGGAGGGGGTGCCCGGGGCTCACCTTGTCCGTTTGTCCTCGCAGATGGCTGTCCGGACCTGTGCAATGGCAACGGGAGGTGCACGCTGGGCCAGAACAGCTGGCAGTGCGTCTGCCAGAGCGGCTGGAGGGGCCCGGGCTGCAGCGTGGCCATGGAGACGGCCTGCGCCGACAGCAAGGACAACGAGGGAGGTGAGCGGGGCCTCGTCAGTGCCGGCGGGCAGAGGGCCTCGGGAGGCACTGTCCTGCCATGTCCTGCCGTGTCCAGCCATGTCCCGCACTACTGGCAGGTGTCACATTGCTCTCCAGCATGGACAGCGAGCTGCGGCCGGGCGGGACCCGCAGGGAGCCCGGCTCGGTGCCAGCCCAGCCCGGCTGGGAGCGCGGCCCGAGCGGAGCTGCTGCTGAGGCAGCGGCACGGAGCGCCCTGTGCCCCTCGGAGCAGCCACAGAGCCACCGCGCTGGCCTTGTCCCCTGCTTGCTGTGCACAGTCCTGCCAGGCTGTCCCACAGCCCCTGCCAGACGTGCTGCTGCAAACCTGCCAGCTGCCCCTTGGGCACATGCCGGTCCCATGCAGGTGTCTCTGCTGTCCCCACCTGCCAGCTGTCCCTGGGTCACAGCCCTGCAGGCTGTCCTGGTGTCCTAGCTCGGCCAGCTGTCCAGCCTGCGGCTGTCCCTGCTGGCACAACCCTGCCAGGCTGTCCCTTGGTGTCACACTGCACGTCTCCAGCCAGCTGTTTGCTACCCCACCCTGCCAGGCTGTCCCTGCTGTGCGCAACTCCTGCCAGGCTGTCCCTGGACACAGTCCCATGCCAGGCTGTCCCTTGTGTGCACAGCCTACCAGGCTGCCTTGTGTCCCTTAGCCCGCAGGCTGTCCCACACTGCGCTGTCTGTGTCACACTGCACGGTCCCCATGGCAGGCTGTCTCTTGCTGTCCCCCACCCCTGCCAGGCTGTCCTTGCTGTGCACAGCCCTGCCAGGCTGTCCCTTGGTGTCCCTTAACCTCTGCCAGACTGTCCCACAGCCCCTGCCAGGCTGTCCCTGCTGGGCACAACCCTGCCAGGCTGTCCCTTGGTGTCACACTGCACAGTCTCCATGCCAGGCTGTCCTTGCTATCCCCCACCCTTGCCAGGCTGTCCCTGCTGTGCACAGCCCCTCCCAGGCTGTCCCTGGCTGTCCCCCACCCCTGCCAGGCTGTCCCTTGCTGTGCACAGCCCTGCCAGGCTGTCCCTTGGGGTACACAGTCCCCATGCCAGGCTGTCCCTTGCTGTGCACAGCCCTGCCAGGCTGTCCCTTGCTGTCACACTGTACAGTCCCTGTCCCAGGCTCTGCAGGGCAGGGTGAGATTTGCTCCATGTGCGTGTAGGGTAAGGGGCTGACATCCCTGCTCTGCTCTCCCTGTCCTGTGTCAGGCATATCACTATTAAATATAGGATGTGTCCTGTGTTTCCCTTCAAAGATGTTTTTTGGGTTTTGTTGAGCCTTCCATGGTGGCCTGAAAACAGTTCTGAGATGTTTTACTTCTCAAAAAGATTGGTTAATTTGCTCCTTAATTTACAGGAACTTTCTTATTTGTTTCAATATAATGTCTTTAGAAAGTCACACAGATTCCTTTTCATATCCTTCTGCTGTCTGCTATAAACCAAGCATCAGACACAGCTTTTTTTCCTTGAGACTCCTTCCCTTTCCTTTGGCCAATAATTAATCTAAAGAAAACATCCGCTGTTTGCTGATTAATAAATATTTTATAAATGTATTTCCTAAAACTGCAAAGCAACATTGGGCTGTATCAAGGGTAAAATTGTCATTAGGCTGAGTGCTTTAATTTAAGTAAGTCCCAAACTGAGGAACAGGTGTATTTGGTTTTGATTACATGATATTAACAACAGCTGAATATCATCAACTTGTTTTAATTTGTAAATCCTCTGTTAGTTCCTTGGTTTCACATGCTCAGTGCTTACAAAAGTATTTTAGAAGTTCAAAAGCTATTTCAGTTTCAGAGAACTAGAACTTGCTTTATAGCTGTTACTGAATTATAGAAAGCAGAATCTAACTGCCAGAGTACATTAATTGGCTTTTAAGTATACAACAAAACCCACTAAACTTGTGTTAATATTCAGTGTAAGAAACTAAAAGGTGAAATGCTTAAGTTTGCATTTTTTACATGCTTTGAAGATTATAAAGGGAAATTTGAAAACAGATGTATTATTAGAATTTCCTCAAAGAAAGGAAAAAGGTTGGAAATGTTCTTAGAAAAACTGGAATAAGAGGTTTATTTATCTACCCAGGACCTTATTTTGCACTTGTAAAACAGACAGGCAAGCAGGGGAAAAAATCACCAGTGACACTATTCTGCTGCTCATCCTGATGAAAAACTGTAAAGTTGTAAAACTTATTCAAGGAGAGTAAACAGGAGCTCATCAGAGGCAAAGAATACAGACAGAATTGCCATACAACAGATACATCATATTATGAACTAATAATTAATGCAGAATTGTATATTCCATTATCATGTGAGTTGCATGGATTTTGGTTTACCAGATTATTACTGAAAGAGAATTAGTTGGTCTAGCTGAAGGCTGGAAAGGCTTAGGGGAGAACTTTCCAGATGTTCTCAGTGTTAGCATTTTAAGTAATTTTTTTCTGGATTCTAGAGACGTTACTGGTCACTGGTTCTTGTGAGTGTAAATCATTTGAAAATTTAACCTTGATCCAAGATACAAACAACCTAAGAAGTTCCTTTGACTCCCATGCTTTCACATGGGGTTTAGGTGGAAATTAGTCTCAGCAATTTAATTCAGTGATCATTCCTGCTCTTATAGTCTCATCCTTACTAATTCCCATAGAATGTTTGTATAAGGGAGCACAACACCTGTTCAGCTGCTGTTTCTCCACAAGCTTTCCAGGCATTTCTGAAGAACCAGAGGCACTTTGAGCTCTGCTGTGTTTCCTGCATGCTGCTCCCCTCAGGCTGTGCCACTGCAGAGCTCTCAGTCTCTCCCATGCCTTGGGGGTTTGTGCTGCTGCAGTTTGCTCCATTCTGGGGTTCAGATGCCTCTGAGATGTCCTGGGATTCTGTCCCATGTGAGCTGTGAGCACAGAGGCATTTTCCTGACCACCAGTTTGTCAAATTGATGAGAACTACAACAAAACTCAAACACAAATATAATATTAATCACTTAATGATTAATAAATCTCAGAATCAGCTCTGCCTTTGCCTGAGATGCACTGCCCTGTACATGTCTGGTTCTGCACACCTGGCCAGGAATCTGTGCTCTGAGCTCTGTGTTCAGAGGGGAGTTTGCAGGAATGGAGAGGCTGGAAGGGCTGTGTGTGTTCTGTGCTTCAAGCTGCACCTTTATGTAATTGTGACTCTCTATATAAAGGAACAGATAAAATTAAGTTTTCTCATTAGACAAAGCTGAAAAGTGTACTATGGGAATCAATAGTAAGGATCCAGCTAGTTACCAGAATGCCAAGTTTCACATAAAATGCAAGTTTATTGGAAGTTAAAGAAATTGCCTCTTCTCCCAGTCACTCTTTTCATTTGAAACTCAGCTGAGTTTATTTGCAGCAAAGTGTTGAACTCATTTGCTGCTCCATTACCAACATTGCTCTGTTAACATAAGCAAGCAGTTCTGGGGTAGTACAGAACACACAAGCTGTTCTTTTGGAAGGCAGTAGGGTAGCTAAAAATACTCTTTTTTCCCCTTTTTCCTAAATGAGTTCTTTTCTGGACAGTTGAGCCTCTTTCCTTTCTGTCCATCTCTGCATATTGTTAAAATACAATTCCTTCAGCATGTCACTGAAAGGGAACTATCATTTCCTATCTTCTGTGGCAGCAGATTTAACATATTTTGGAGCTTTTTCCCTGTTCAGCCATTCTTATTGCAGTTGTATCTCACAATCAGATTCAAATGCCTTGGGCCAAGTCTTCATTTTATGGATGTCAAGGAGAGCATTGCCACTGACTCCAGAGGGTTTCCCATTTGTCCTGCTTTGTCTTATTATCTGCCACAATGCAAACTCCATACCATAGTTCAAAAAGAGAAAAATGAAAGATTATACTTAATATTTTCTTTCCATTTTAGATTAATGTCCTTTCGTTGGTTTATTCCTAGAAGAGGCAGATGAGTCCCCCTCTCTTTTAGACTTACAAATCTTCATTTTAAATGAGATGTCAGTGTGGATTACTGGCATGAATAAAATGTGATTCCAGAGCAGTGAGAGGAGAGCGGCTCCAAAGCTGCTTTCTCCTCCTAGGGCTGTGCAGGGTGGATGATCTGAGGTAACACTGGGAAATTCACCTGCTTTTGCCCTCACCATCACATGTTAAATCAAGATATGGCTTATCTAGGTCTGGCAGTGCCCAAGGCCAGGTTGGATGGGGCTTGGAGCAACCTGGGACAGTGGAAAATGTCCCTGCCCATGGCAGGGCTGGCACTGGATCAGCTGTAAGGTCCCTTCCAACCCAAACCAGCCTGTGGGTTCTGTGATTCATAATGAACATGTTTGGGGTTACTATGGTGTACAGGCTACTTTGCAGAAAAAACTTGAAAGTCTCTTATTTATCTTTTTGGGAGTTTTTTTGGTTGAATTTGTTTTTTGGTTTTTGGTTTTTTCCATTTCTCTGTAAGGACAAAGCCTAACTGAAAAGTGAGGGGATTCTGGCAAAGCCTCACTTTTAACATCTCTCGAAATTGGAAAGTGCTTCTGTTTTCCACATCATGTTTGGATTACATAATTTGCTCACTGTGGCTGCTTCTAAAGCTAATTTCTTCCCTTAATCAGTCCCTCAGTAATCTAATCATTATTAAGCATCTTTTGGAGGGATTAGAAATAGCTTTATTTTAAGACCTGTAATTGTGATTACAATATATAATCCCCCTAATAGACACGTATAACCTATTTAATTCACCATGGCTTTATTTTAGGAAATTAAGGCATTACTGATGGTATTTTGAGGAATGTGAGAGGATATGCTACTTTTTACATTCCTATTTCTTTTGGCTTGTTGCACAAGGAAATCACTACTGTGGCTGTTTATACCCATCATTTTGAAATAACTATTTTATAATAATTTGCTTGTTCCTAAATAGAAAAATATTTTTAGTCTCCCTAAATTACTTCAGTTTAACTAAATTTCACCTTAGACTTTGCAGCACTTCCAGCTGCATGAGACAATGGGATGCACAGCAAAACTCAGATGTCTTTCCTAAACTATAGTTTCACTAAATGTTGGATACAGTTGATATCCATCACATTTAGGAATGTTTGTCCTGAATGTCTTGAGATAATTTGGGGAAGAGATTTAAGAATCCTGTCCTTTGCAGAAGCAGCTGTGGCACAAGCCCATATTGCCTACTGGGGCTGCTCTTTCTAGGCTTTTCTCCTCCTTCTTTCTCTCTTCTCCCCCTTTTGCATCTGTTCAAATTTACTCATTTTTGTAGTTTTTATTGGCAAGAGAGTTAAATTATGTAGTCTCAGAGAAAGAAAAACAGGAAATAAGCAAAGTTTTGCTAAATTTGTTTTGTATTTGATCAGGACGGAGAGGGCAGGTGCAAGCAGGTTAAAAAGAAATAAATTTTTAAAAAAGCTTAAATGTAATCACTGCTTCTATCACTTCCCAGACCACATTTCTCCTCACAATGTAATTATCTGGACTAAAATTGGTAGGAGAAGGAAAGGAAGCAACCCCTAGCAGTATAGAATACTAAGCCAAACAGAAATGAGGAATTTCTTATTTGTTATGCAAAGTGGCACATTCTTTTTAAAATACATTTTAATTTCTTTTCCGCTTGACTTTCCAAAGAGAGATGTGCATCTCTCAGAAGGCAAATTTTGCCCTTCAATTTGTTACTCTATATCTTTAACCCCACCAAGAAGTACAGTTGGTGGTAATTCTGTTTGGCACAATACATTAAAGATAATGAATTAGAGAAAGCCAACTAGCTGCTCCAGTATGAAATCTCTTCAATTCACAAGAAAAATGAATTTCTAGTGAAGTTCACTGTCAGGACAGTGCACTTGACTGATTGAAAGGCTGTTTATTTGAGTTGTCTTAGAAAACTCATCTCTGAAATTAGACAGAAGGAAAATAGAAAGAAAAGAGAAGTGTCTTCCTGCAATAAACATTTAGAAAAAAATTGCTTTTAGAAAATTACAAATCCTGTGACTTGATACTGCATCAGGCTCGTGACATTTAAGATAATACAAGTATTTCACAGCACAAAAGCAAATCATGTAATTTAGCTTGCCTCAACAAGCATTGCCTCAGCAGGGGTCTCTAATTCAGCACAGACAAAAGATTTTATGAAGTTCTCAATATAAATACCCAGAATACTCTTGGCACAGAAAATACCTTTCCCAGAGCCTGTACAATAGTCAGTTGTGGAACATTAAATGCAATCAGGAGCTGAAATCTGTAGTGGATGGGGGCCAGAGTGAGTCACGTAGGCTCAGGTATAAAATCCGTATCAAAAGTAGGCACTCCAATTTTGACAAGAGCTAATGAGTGTGCTTGTATGTGATTGTGTTACAGCTCCATGTCAGCCTCTGATCACCTTCACACACCTTAGCCAGCTTATCCCTGTCCCCCTTGGGATGTGGTCTGCCATACCTCGCTGTCACAGCTGGGGAGAAGGGAAAGCAAGGAGCTCAGAGCCTGCAAATTCCATGGTTTGAAAAGGCAGCAGCACCCCTGTAGGTGCCCATGTACACTGGAGCCGGGCAAACATTGTTTTTCAAGGTTGTTCTCACCTTGCAGCCCTTTGGGTCAGCCTGGCTCTGAGCAAGGAGTGGTTTGGGCTTAGGGCATCAGTTCTCCACAGGTTCTGAGGGACCCCCAGGCTGGAGCTACCCCTGCAGTGGGTTCTGCAGTGCTGCTCTCAGGAATGAGGCTTTTCCTCATGCCAGAACTCAGCAGCACAGGGATCCCCAGTGGGCCAGGGAAGTGGGGTGGCTGCTTCACCACTCTCATCCTCCAGGGTCCTTTAAAACCTCATTGGGAAATTTTTGGGATATTCAAAGGCACAACCAATCTCCAGGTTCATTCTACCTTACCACAATTTGAGATTTACAATCCAGCTTGTCCTGAAAGGCAGTTTGGGTTACAAAAATATTCTGTTGTGCTCACAAACTGGCTCAAAAGCCAGTGTTATAATGAATATCCTGATGGTTTATAGGGCTGGAGCAGGAATAGAAGCATTCCCTTTCTTGTGAGCACCAGGAACTTCTGAGGAATTACTTTGAATGATACATGCCAATATAGATAACAGTAATTAGATCAGCTACAAAAGTGTGAAAAAATGGGTTAAATATTAGATAAACTTCCTGGTAATAAGATATCCTGGGCTGTGGCATAGCCTGCCTGTGGAAGCAGTTTTGCATGCAGTTTTAGAGCTCAATTAATATATTTCTGTGTTGGCAGAGAAGGCCTACTCTTTTGATAATCTGATAGAGCATCTCTAATTCTTTCACCTTGGGTATATTAATACTGCACATAATTAAAATCGGTTCATGATAAATTAACTAATTTGCCCTTAGAGTGATCAAAGACCCTTTTGCCCTCAGGGTTTGTAGTAGCTGCTGTTCCCCCCCCCCTCCCCACCTCCATTTTAATCATCAGTCTGAAATGTTTATTGGAAAAAGAAAATTTTCCAGGAATTAGGCTCTGAAAGTCCCCAGCTCCTGCAGCTAGTGAAGTGTAAGGATGCCCTCTGCTGAGCGTGGGCTCAGGAGTTCTGGGTTGGAAACAGAATTGTCCCTTGCTGGGTACAGAAAGCATTGGCTGAGCAAGCTGGATGTCAGGTCAAAGTTCACTCATTCTGATGTGCATTGTGAATTGAACCCAAAGCACAACCTGCAGGTATTGGAGAAGTGTGGGAATTGTAGATAATTTACTCACTGGGATTTATAAACCCCAATAGCTCAGGCATCAGCTTTCTGCAGAAATATGCAGCATCTTTCTACTTCTGCAATCCAGTAACCTGGACATGGTGAGAAATATATTCAGTGATGCTGGAATACTGGTGCTGAGAGGTTCTAAACACATTAGAACAGTAATGTGTGGTAAAAAATATCACTGTTCCTCCTGAGAGCCTTTTTAGTCCTTCTAATGATGGTCAAGAGGAACACAATAATAAGGCAGTCATAAATATGACATGCATGAGTAGGTTAATCTACTTTCAAGTATTTCTTTGAAGTTTTCTCTGTGCCGTGTAGTGAATTCTGCCAAAAAGCTTGTGGAACAGTTCAGAGGAAGGTGAGAATTGTGTGGATCCATTAGCCAAGTGAACTCTTCAAGAGGGATACCATGTCACTTCATTTCTGAAAAGATTTGAGAATTCAGAAAAACCACGAACAGCAATGGGAGAGCTAATCCTGTGCTGCCAGTTTAAATCAGGTCAAAATTTCCTATTTCTTTCATCTCAGTTAAGGCCAAGTCAGGACTTGTGTTGGTCTCAAATTGTTGGAGGAGGTTCAGCACCATCTCAGCTCCCTCTCCAGCCTCCTCCCTTTAGCATGCAGAGTATCAGAGAGGTCACTGCCCACTTGAAACTCAGCTCTGTGTGCCAGGAAAAGCAGCAATATTTTGGTGAGGCAAGTGGTGAGGGTTTGTCATTGAATTAACCATATAAATAATTCAACATACCTGAGGAAATTTGGAGGATGACAAGCTCAGAAATATATATTAAAACCCACAGTACTGAATTCCAATTAAAATTTATGTTAATAGCAGAATTTTCTTTTACAGAAGGTACTTTTTTTCCTAGCTCTGGTTTTAATCAGCTGAGTCTAATGCAAATAAATGATTCTGTAACAATTAACTTCATATATAATGGTACAATTTGGCTGGGAAAATGGGCTGAGAGAAACCTCATGAAGTGCAAGGTCCTGCACCTGAGGAATAACCCCAGGCACAAATGTCACTTGTGTCACTTATTTGTCCAGTGACTGAGCACTGGAGCAGGGTGCCCAGTGAGGCTGTGGAGTTTCCATCCTAGAAGACATTTCTAAAGCTGTGTGGGCAACCTGGGCATCCAGTATCTGGTAGCCTTGTTTGAGCAGGGGGCCAGGGCTGATCACCTCCAGAGGGGTCCTTGCCAATCTCAGCCATTCTGAAATAATAGTCCAGATAGCAAATTAGGCAAACATGGCCTAAAAGCAGATATATTCTGACAGTAACCACTACACTTTCATGCATGGAGGCAGAGATTTCAGAGCAGCAGCTGTGGATGTGAGCAGCACAGGGGGGTGTAAGCCCTTGATACCCAGCAGCAGTGCCCAGGGCCTGGCTGTGTGTGCTGAGCAGACCCAGAGCTCACTCTGCTGTTGCAACAAGCTGGATCAGCTAGTTCACATGAGGTGAAAATATCCTAAATCCTGAAGCTTGCCATCTGAGGATAAATTACTACAGGGGAATAGAGCCATATAAGTAATAATGTTAGAAAAAGTAAATTGTGTTATGCTCTATGCCTGTCTTTTCTAAATATTGTTTTAAGATGCATCTGAGAGCATCTGAGTCTGACTTCAAAGAACTGCAGCAAAACCTTCTTACATGGAAGGAATCACAGGCAGCTTTTTCCCTGCTGTTGAGTGGAGATGTTTGCAGCCTCCCAGGTCCTGAACTGGCAATTCAGAGCAGTTTGATTGCCTGCTTGATTGTTTGTGAGATAACGGTGAGATTGGCAGTGGCAGGGTAATTTACTGAAGATTGCAATGTCAGACAATATCCAAGGGGGCTCGTGAGCATAAAGATGTGATTCACATGACTGACAGGAGCCTGAGGGATTGATATGCCCATTCCAAGTTCAGGGTGTCATCACAAGTGTTTGGCTACAGCATCCCATAATCAGCTGCATGATGAGGTCATTACAGGCAGAACTTCTGCTCACCTCTAATAACAGCTATGCCAAAATATGATGCAGCTCAATAGGTAAATGTAAATTTGTCAGAGGGAGTCATTTATATCCTGTGGTTTGCCTGTGTTATTTCTAGTGTGTTGATAGGGTTTCCTTGCTTGGTGGTCATCTGAGAACTGGGTGGACTTAATAGTGGGCAAAGCTCAGTTCAGAGTTGTA